>NW_015544192.1:1471776-1499451 GCF_001515605.1 Sinocyclocheilus anshuiensis | reverse complement strand
TAGTGCAGGCCAATATAGGCTATTCCTTTTTATGTAAGCCTATAGTTTTATTCTGTTTTCTCCTTTCACAGAAGCGCTGCAGGTGCGCGTGATCTGTTGAATCCATCTTACACTATCCTCGGATAAACTCTAATGCATTGCCATTGCTACTTACCTATGGTGAATTTACAGCTGAGCGCGGGCATTTCACGCGTTGGATGCGTCAGCGTCACATTTGCATAGGTCATACTACTGGAATTCGTGGTTGGTTGACAGCAAATTTCAAATATTAAATGGAACGATAAAATAACATTATTAACCGGTTAATGGCCATTTCAAATTTTCGATTCCGTTCGGAACTATAACATTTGATTTCGCTTCTGGTTCTGTTCCAGTCAAAATTTCGTTCGTTTCCGGTTTTCTTTTTCCACGACATTCTAATTTATTGAGATGCACCTGTATAATAAAGAAAAACAAATCAACAAAGTGTCAGACCTTTAGATTCTCCTTAATTGGCTCTAAACTGCCACACAGTAGTTTTGGTAGGCGTGTCACAACATCTCGGGTCTGAAAGCAAAAATCATGACAACATTCATGGTAAATGTAGCTCTTCTGCAAATGCTAAAGGTCAGTATGAAAATCAGGTAAAAAAAAAACACTTCATTATTTGTTTAAACAAACAAACTAAATATTTCTAAGCAAGAGTGGGTCTTAATGGTGATTCTTTTTTGTTCTATAAAAAAATATACATAATTGCACTTCACTTTCTCAGCACTGAGTCCCAACTGCTTCTGGAAAAATCCAAGCCGGTTGTCGAGTCTCTCAACACTGAAGTTAAGCAGGTATGGAGCTTTGGTCACCATAACAGCCACAGACTGCTTACTGAACTTCTTTGATTTCAAGTAGGACACCCTTAAAATGAATAGACCAAAGAAAGAAGGTATCCTTTAGAAGAAAATGTCAAATTATTTAGACTAGAGTATCAATTTGATACCCATGAGGCAGCCTGAGAGACGTTTCAATGCCAAGTCAAGTCTCAAATCTTTCTAAAAGCTGCTAATTAGTTTGAAAAAGTGTTACACTACAGTTTATTTCATATGTGTGTGTGCATTCTCTTTCTGACCTGGCTTCAAGGTTGTCCAGGCTTTCTGTGAGGATAAAGGGGTTTTTGGTGAGCAGTCGGCCCAGTTTAGACTCCTCAACTCCCAAATCTTTGAGGAAGAGTAGTCTGGGTGCAACATCAGCATGAAAGTCAAGTCTAACCAGCATGGAACCCACATTGGGTCTCTGTTCTAGTTCCCAGAGATTGACACCTGGAAAACGACCAAAAGTTTAGACAAATCCAAAATAATCCAACATAACCTACTTAAGATATGAAACATACCGAGCTGAACCAGTTTGCTGAGAGTTTCTGATTTATCCACATAAGGTCTGAGTGTGGAAGATTCTGGTGGAAGGGCAGAAGGAACTTGGATCTGGACTGCTTCCTCCTCGCTGACTTCCTGAAGCGGAGAAGCGCGCACAGCCACATCCAAATCTACAGAAAACAAGACAGATTATTAGCATGACAACTCAATCAGGGATTCTCATGCAAGCAAATATGTAGTTTTAATACATACCTATACTTTGACTATCTGAAAGAGTCACTTGGCTTGATATTTGATGCACGTCAGAATTTAATGGCACAACCTCTTTCTGCGTAAGATCAGTCTTATTAGAGACATCTGGTGAAGCAGCTTGGTGGTCCGTGAAGTGTCTCCATGTCTCTCTGCTGTGTCCCTGTGAGAGTCTGTGGACGGGCGGCTGTCTGGTGCTGTGCTGCAGCAGTATGAGATGTGAGCGCTGGTGCAGTGCGCGTGTCGACTGCTGGCCAGCTGCAGATAAAGGCCTCGAGAGCAACAAACTCACACATCGCTGACAAACGTGCATGACGACTCAGAAGAGTTTTTCTGGGTGGAATAATATGCAACAGTAGTGTATTATGATGTTAATTCTGATTATGTGCTACTGTAAAAATACATTCTTTTGATTTAGTATCTCATATACATTTTTATACAAACGTTATGTGACTGACAGTATTGACTCCATTCAATGTCATTACAGCAGTAACATGATTAAATAATCTATACAAGGCGCAAAGGGGAGAAAGGATTCAGTTTGTATTACAGCAGATACAGAGCTGACATCTTTTAAAAATATGACATTACCTGTTTTCGGTAGCAGCATATAAACCTCCTCATATACAAACTGCTGCCAGTTCGCGTGTTGTTTCCGGTCTTCTTCGCTGGTGATGATCATAGGTGATGATGCACAAATGAGTCCCCCTAACGCACGGATGACTAATTGAATAATCAATTCAGTCAAGGGACAAAGGGATTTAATTACTTTTTATTACAAAATAACGTAACACGGTTGTATCAAGTCAGGTCTAAAGGCAAAAAAACTGATGTGAAAGAATAATGTAACCTGTTATGAATATGTTTTTATCCCAATATGAATAAAACAAGCCGTTTTTGAGGCATTAAAAAAAAAAGGACTTTACTGCACTGTAACAGGTAAGTGTTTAATTATTGTGATATACAAAACAGAGAGTTGTCACAGGTAACATCGATAAAACCAAAGACCTATGGACCGTTTTAAAAAGTGCTTGCACAATTACAAAAATTTTCTTTACAACAAATGGCACATTATTTTAACAAATGTATATCACAGTATATAACATGTTATTTTAATTTGTCTGGCTGACAAGCAAAACTAAAGCTGCTTTTGGGTAAATGTTCACAACACTGAAGCTAAGGGAGAATTTAGGGAAATAATGTTGTTACTGTAGTAGGTTTTTGAAAAAAATAAATAAAAACAACACACTGTAGGCCAATACTTCATTCAATATATATTTTATAAACATACAAACTATGATTTTTTATATTTGGAGCAGCTAAAATGTTACTCTTTTACGTTTAAACAAAGAAAATACTTTCATGAAAGTAAACAAGTATGCTGCATGTCAACATGTAATTCAAAGCATGCAAAACAACAGGATCCATTAAATAATGAAACAGAAGCATCTGGAAACATGATTAAAAAGAACAAACTGAAGGCTCAAAGTCTTTGCAAGTGAGCACAACAAACTAATGGAGTGGCAACAGCTGAGCAATTTCACTTCAATGACCACAATTAGATTTGTACTTTCCTATGAAAACCTACCACCATTCTGACCATTTCGGTTTTCTAAGATAAGCATTTCTGTAAGTTTGAGAACAAAAGCATTATATTTTCAACCTCAACCAGGTCAGAACAGTTCAGAACCATTTCGCTTTTTTGTCCAATGTGCATGCTTGTATTGAGAAACGGCAAAAAGAAGCACTTATAAAAGTCTTTGTTTGCATGTGAGACTGAGTGCACATGTAGTATGCATGAAAATGCACATGCACAGAAATACATAACACATTATATACAAACGAAACTATTAAAATCTTCCAGTGTTGACCATAAAAAGTCTATATAATGTGAAATCTGGGGCCAGGGGTGGCGATGATGTCACTGTAGGGCTCGTCCTGCCTGAGCTCCACTGCCTGCTGTTTCTTTAGCACGAGAAAGCTGTAGAACTTAGCAGCTGCTTGTTTCTTGTTGTTGTTTCTGCACAGATCCAGCAAGCTGATCGATTCTGCTCCGGTCTTAGCAATGACTCTCTGTGGAAAATAAGAGGAAGAATTAAAAGGGTATTTATAGATATTAAATAATTTTATGCTTCATATTACACTAAATATGCCCTGACAGATCTTGTTTATCACGATATGTAGTGTATGTTTAAATTCTGCCAAACCTGTAAACCGTGCAGCATCTGCTGCGTCCTCTTGTTCCACTTCCTCTCCTCCTGATCCTGGTCTCCGCTTTGACCTTCCTCCTCCTTTGAAACAAAAATTTAGATTTAACTGAGTGATGTGATCTGATGGGAATCGAGTACAACCAGTGCCCAGATAGTCAAATTCCTTATATGATAAATTGTAGTAACTGATTAATAAAAAAAAAAATACACAGGAATAGCCCAATTAAAAATGATACACAAAAATGGGCATTTAAAAATGTAGTTTAAACAGCTGTACTATTATGATACTTAGTGCTGAAAAAGTTAAAGTGACTGCAGAGTGTTTGGCTGTACTAAACAGGATTTCTTATTAGAAAAATAAAGTGCTTGTTAAAGCCTCCTCACCTCCTCCTCATCATCCTTCTCTTTGCTCTTCTCTCCTATCAGGTCGAGTTCAGGGATGAGCTGTGAGATGTTGCCCGGTTCCTCAGGTGGAAGGTCCACCTGCTGCATGTTCACGTGCCGTGTGGACACAATGGAGGACCGATCATCCTCAAGCATCTACAAGAAAACAAGCGAGAGCACCAAATTAGCAAACCACATAGAGTGGGGTCCAAATCCCACACTAAAAATCTGATTTCAGATCTCACAGGTAAGGCAGGCTCTGTGTCCTGAGCTTTGCGCTTTTGTCCACGGGGTCCAGATGGAGGAGGCATGACTGATTCATCAAGGGTCGTGTGACTGCCCTCCATGGCTGAAGCCTGCAGAACACTGGGCTCCTCCAGGATGGTCTGGTCTGCAGAAAGCCAAACATGGGCATCAGTGACAAACTAGTGCACTACTGCTAAAAAGTCTGGTGTTGGTAAGATTTTTTTTCGAAAGAAGTTTCTTATGCTCGCCAAGGCTGCATTTATTTATTCAAAAATACAACAAAACAGGAATATTGTGAAATGTTGTTACATTATAAAATAATTGTTTTCTATTTGAATATATTTTTGAAATGTAATTTATTCCTGTTATGGCAAAGCTGCATTTTCAGCAACCATTACTTCTTATTGTCCTCAAACTTTTATCATGCGCCTTGTGATCTAAATAGTAGTTAGCAGTATGTGTCAGCCTCTCTTACCAATGATGTCTCGTTGCTGAGACAGGGCCTCTTCTCGTGGCACCTCAGGGTTCTCCAGGTCTTTGAGGAACTCATCCAAGCTGTCTGCTTCTCCACCCTTTCTCTTCTTCCTCAGTTCATCGGGCACCAGAGGGGTCAGGCAGCGTGTGAACATCTGGACACAAGAGAGGTAGAGCTGGTCTTAGGACAGATTTCTAATAAACCTGCTGTATAAATTTGTGTAGCAATTCATTGACAAACAACATTATTTAATGGCAAGACTACAAAAAACTGTCCAAATAAGTTGTTTTAATCGATTTCTGTGTTTAATTATGAGTAAAATAGTGCCAAAAACAGCCATATCCAAAGCCACTTATGTATTTTGTTGCACTAAAGCCTGTATTAATGTCTCACAGCTTGTTCCAGAGATCTGTCCTGACCTTGAGCAGTCTGCTGTTCCAGAGGGGCTGAGCTGGCAGAGAGAAGAGCTTCTCCACTCCTCCTGTTTCCTTCCACATCATCAGCTTCTTGGTGGGGGGAGCCAGATCCAGAGTGGTGACAATATCCGAGTAGTCGCTCAGCTGGGCACGGATGGTCTTACTGTCCAGCTCCTTCACACTGTCCACAATCAGCTTCCTCTTTCTTTTTGCTTTGGTTTCCTTCACTAATAATGTAAGAATATGGTTTGATGAAAGGCATCGAAGATAACCAAAATTAGGTTTTGCTTGCAAGAGATGTTTAGGTACACTGGCACAAAATGCTGTTAAAAGGAAAGTTCACCCAAAAATGTAAATTCTGTCATCATTTACTCACCCTGAAATCATTTCAAACCTGTATGACTTTCTTTCTTCTGTGGAACAGAAAGAAAATATTTTGAAGAATGTTGGTAGCTAAACAGTTTTATCTCCTATTGACTTCCCTTGTACAGACCAACAAATGAAAATCAGTGGGAAAAAAACTGTTTGGTTATCAAAATTTTTAAAAATATCTTATTTTGTATTCTTTTGTTCAGGAAATGACATGAGGGTGAGTAAATGATTTTTGGTTTGAAGTTTTTGAACATACAGTAGTATACAACAACATTTTTTTTTTTTTTCAGATTTATACTTGTCCTGCCAATTTTTCCTCTCACCTCACTACTGATTATTGCACATTAAAAACCTAATAAATGATTTGTTACAAGTTTTTTTGACACGACAGATTAAAATTCATCAACATTTATTGGAAAACGATGGCACAGTGACTCGTTTATCATTTTACATATAATTAATCATAATTATTTATATAATTAACATGATAATGAATAATTATAAAATATAAAAATATAATATTTAGATATGGATAATATGGTACACAATAAAATTTGTTTATAATTTTTTTGCCAAAACTTAATTCATGACAGTCAGCTAGATTATTTTACCTTGGTGTAATAATTAAAGCAGAAACTATCCGATCAGTGACCAGAAAACATAGTGATAGTTCAAGTGACAGTTCTGTTAACTGGCCAGTCTTATTGTTGATCCCTGTATTACTGCACTATTACTACTATTTCTCTGCTCTGGCTGACCTGTGATGTCGATGGGCTCCAAAGCAAAAGCCTCCTCCTCATTATGGACTAGGGTGGTCTGTTCAGTCTGGTCTGTCATGGTGGGCAACTGCTCCACAGGACCAGAATCAGGACTGTCTGGACCTCCTGCTGCTATTGAACAAAATGCAAATTTTGAATTATTATGCATAGGACCAAACATGTAATATATAACATATCATTATGTTACATGCATTCTTACGTGAAAGGTTGTCAAAATCATCATCATCATCTCCACCGTGGTCTTGGGGCATCATCACACCCTCAGTGATGGCTGGAGGGTCATCGAAAATACCACCTCCATCCTCGTTACTGAGCAGCTTGTCCACTGTAGGTACAGAATGCAGCCGGCTCAGTCTCAACGGATGCTTGTAAATGTAGCTTTAAAGGGGTCATATGATGCAATTAAAATTTTTCCTTTCTCTTTGGAATGTTACAAACTCTTGGTGCATAAAGCAGATCAATAAAGTTGCAAAGACTTAAGTCTCAAATCCAAAGAGATATTCTTTATAAAAATTAAGGCATCCACGCCTACCTAAAACGGCTCATTCTAACACGCCCCCACATGTCTACGTCACGATGTGGGAAGATTTGCATAACGCCGCCCAAATGTTCACGCAAAGAAAGAAGGTGTAACTGATTCTCGCTGTAGTATTGTTGCCGCCGCTGACATGTTGTGGAGACGCTGTGTGTTTCGTTATGAAAGTGAAACTACTTTCTTTGGCCTTCCAAAAGAGGACACAACTAGAAATCAGTGGTTAAGTTGTATTCACAACACTGTTCCAGAACAGTTCAACCCAAATATTCAGATGTGTGCAGTGCATTTTATGGAGGACGAGGACTGTTTCCTGAGAGAGTAGCCTACAATGCCAGTGTCTATTTCTATAAAATGGGGCAATACCAACTTTGCAAGGACAATCAAGCGCTTCTGAATCACAGCCTGTAAGTACGTTTTCATATTTATATGGTAAGGGGCGTAACATTTCCGTCACACGCTTGAAGTATTCGGTCAATCATAACGCACTGGATAGCTGGCCAATCAGAGCACACCTCGCTTTTCAGAACGATGAGCTTTGTAAAAATCTACGCGTTTCAGAAAGGCGGGGCATAGAGGAGAAACAATAATGTACATTATGTGGAAAATAATGTGTTTTTTTAACCTTAAACCGCATAAACACATTGCATTACACCAAATACACAAAATAATGTTCTTTTTAGCAACGTCATATGACCTTTAATTTATAAGGTGCTCATGGATGCCTCTCTTACCCAGCATGCCTCCTTCTGTGCTCTCCATAGGGTTGTCTCCAAAGTCATCCTTGTATTGGTCATACTCTAGGTGATTGGACTTGTCAGCAATCTGTCCGCTACTTGACTCTGACTCCAGCAGCAGGTTAGATGCAGACGCCCCATGGATGATGTCCACTTCAAATGCACCTTCCTCTCGCAACATCTCTCGGTCATCCATCCCGAAATCAGCTGAGGAAAATGTGCTATAAATTATCTACTGTATGAGGACAATGCGATGTGAGTGCATAATCAATTTAAACATTAAAAAGAGATAAAAATACTAGACAAAAAATGTTAAAAACATAACGCCGAGAATAGAGGATGTGTATATGCCATACCAAAATCATTCTCCTGCAGTAGATTGAGGTTTCCCACTTCTTCTCGCATGGTGATCTCCTCCACACGCGACTGATTCAGGGTGAACTGTTGAGCAACGTCAATGTCGCTGCAATCCACAACACAAGGAAGGGTCAACACTGATTGCATGCAAGTCTAACAACCTTTATACATTTAGCTTCTGATATCTCCAAGTTAAAGCTGAACATACTCCAGGTCCGGAAGAGGCTGATCGAAGTCGTGAAATTCTTCGGGTAATGTAATGGCATTGTAGGCAGCTTCACGGTTCTCCTCAGGCAGGTCGACCACACCTGTGTCAAACAGTCCACAAAATATTATCTCTTGCAGTACAATAGGACCAACTTCTTATGTAGTCCAGCCACAACTTACCTGGGCGAAAAGCCATTTTAATTTTAATAAAAGCCTCATTGCAGTCTGCCAGCAGGTACTTGGCTTTTCTGTGGTAGATCCTCACTACACCCAGGAGTAAGTGACCAGATGTACGGAGAGCCATTTTAACCTATCAAATTAAGCAAATATTATAAATGAATGGAGCTGCTATAGAGCTGCTCAGTCATGATGTCAATTTGTAAGCTATCCCAGAAGGAATTTCTAATGTGATTTTTAAAATAGCGATTTTTGATTTATGTGTAAAACGAGGTCTGTGAACATCATTGAAGAGATTTTCATGGTTTGTTCTAAACATAAAGTAGCTATGTTTACATTCCCACAAATTTTCCGTTTATAATCGGATTGGTGCGTCAAATGGTCAGAAATGCCTTTGTGTAAACACTTCAGTCCATCCGATTGAGCTTGATCTGAATAAAATTTTGATTGGATTGACCAGGGTTATTAAACTAAAACCATAATATTTTTTTTGTTATTTGAAATAAAATAAACTTTGAAATATGTCTCATATATATAATCTGTCTCAATATTACCAAAATAGCACTGGTGTACAGTAGACCTGAAATAATCTGAACCACAGGAAAAAATGAAGCATGTGAATGCCTAAATCAGACTATTTTCTCAATTGGATTAAAAAATGTAAACCAATACTGTAAGTGAATCGGATTGCAATGTTTAGGGTTCATATAAACAGAGCTTTCAGAATCTGAAATCAGATTGGATTCATTCTGAGTGACGATAATTTGTGGATGTAAACATTACTAGCCATACCTCAAACATGAAATCTTAAATGTTTGGGTTTTAGGACTACAAACTGAACAACACTATTACTCTAAGTCTAAACCGCTCTGCAAGGCATTTTAAGCTCTGTCATGACATTTAAAAACAAAGAAAAAAATTGAATCCACAAGAAACATTTACAAAAATAAACCTGAACAGCATGATTTCAAGAGAATCCATTAACCTTTGGAGAGATGATGCTCTCTACACTGCTCTCCAGATTGCACTCAAACACGTGTGCTTTGGTCAGCTTCTTATCCCAGTGGGCCGCCAACCAGATTTTGGCCAGCGGCCCACGTTTGCTGAGGACAAAGTGGGCGTAGAACATCGTCCCTGCACCTTCTCACACTGAGGTGGTGGGGGACACTGATCCTGCAGAATAAAATGGCACTGCTGTTAGGCACAATTATTCATTTGATTGCTCTAAAAGGTGATTTTTTTATGTTAATCAACTTTCCCCTATACCGGCCTTTATATGCAGAGAAAACTTTAACCAAGCCATACATAGTTTAATGCCCTGAAAGTTTCAATACTGTGGGTCTGTGGCGGTATCAAAACATTGCTGTTTGTTTGAGTTTGTGGCAGGACTGTGTCAGTCTGACCAAACAAAAGACAGCTCAGGAAACTTCTTTTAAAACATTCTTTAATTTTCATGCTGGTAATATTACCACTCAGGTCTTTTAAATGGTTTGTTTCAAAGAATTCTAAAAATAGGATTCAATAATTTCATTCGGTCATAACATACAACCAACATTCAGTTAAGTTTCTAATTACATGTAATTTCATGTATCCATGTTTAGTTTGTTGCAGTACCTTTAAATAAAGTCGAGAACTTACTGTAGTTTGCATTTACATTACTACACATTTAGTCATAAAGCAATATGCTATTTATTAAATCAGTCTCCTATGTGTGTTGCTGATGAAACGGTTTCAATCAAAAGATTTGACTCAAAGGGACAATTCTTGCCTTGTTGGGTGTTTATCGGAAATGTTTAGGAATATCAGATTATATAAAGATTAAAGACATAATAATTTAACAATTCCATTTGGTGAAATTATAGCTTGCCATTACATTTTAAGAATTTACTCGTAATATTAGATGTTAGATGTAGCCTACTACACTTGACCATTCTATTTCTATTTTATCTACTTGTTTTCTTTTTATTTATTTAAATTCAAACAAACTTGACCCTCTAACACTTGCACTCTCTATTTTTTTTCTAACTTGTTTTTTTATTTTTAAAAATTGACCCTCTAACACTAGCGGTCTCTATTCTTTTTCTATTGTACTTGTTTTTTTTTATTTATTATAAAAATGACTCTCTAACTACAGCGTTCTCTATTCTTTTGACTGGTTTTCTTTTTATTTATTAAAAATTACCCTCTAGCACTAACGTTCTCTATTCTTTTTCTATTCTACTTGTTTTGAAGAAAACTTGCTAGTGTACTGCGTTACTAACCGAGACTTGTCACAGCACTTACATATTTTTGCTCTTTTGTTGGTTTGGATTGCTACTGTCCTCATTTGTAAGTCGCTTTGGATAATGCAAAATGTACTACTTCAATGTTTGATGCAAAAACTGTACTAAGGTGAAAATGCATGCAGTATTTGACAGTTTTATTTTTATTAATTTTTTTTTTAATTAAAATAATTATCTAGATGTCACGTTTTCCAAAATATCCCCTCTCATACATAAAGATGGGTGTGTGGCTGTCAGTGATGGCGGGGCCTGAGTGATGCGCACACATGCACTGTGACCATACAGTATCAGCGCACCCCTGCACTTTTATCATTCAACTCGTAATGGTGTAAATACAATATTTAATAGTCTACGAAATGTATGATAATTGTAATAACTGTTAATAATGTAACAAAAAGGACATATGTTGTTAGAAAAGCTAACGGTCTGCTGTCGCGAGATCAACATCTGCCTGGAATTTGTAGCTACTGCGGCGCGCGCCAGGTGCGGATTTTCCTCGGGCTTTGCATGCGCAAAGACGCCAAACGCATTCTCCACAGAAGTCATTTTAGCGCTAATTAAGACATTTTAAGTGATAACATAAAGAGGTGATGTTACACAGCGTCTGTCATTTGTCGCTGGTGTAGGGAGGGGGAATGGAATATCCTAGCAAGTTGCATGATGAAATCGAATGGTTATGATTCCAATGCATGCAATTAAATCCATTTTTAGTAATGTTTTCGCCGAAAGTACTTACGCGGAACGGTCCTATCGTAGCTTTCCGTATTTAGCAACCGTATCTAGGGTACCTTTCTCACCCTCCTCCCACTGTACAGTTTCACTAAAACAAACAAAATGGCGACGCCCCCTCCCGCCGTGAGCTTCATTTAAAACGAGCTGGATGTTAATGAGGGAAACTCATACTTTGAGGGATGATCATACTGTATGCATGACAGAAATAGGCAGTTAATGTACATGAAAAATTGAAAGAAAGAAAACAAAATGCAATTTTGATGATTACAAATCCGCATGGCTGTATTTTCTGTTTTCCCCCTCTAATGTCAGTTAGTTGAGCTAGACAACTATTATAGTTGAGCCAAACATTAAAATGGGCCCTATATTTAGTAAGGCAGAAATAACTTGTTTTTTTTTTTCTGGAAGACCAAGTTGCTATTTTTATGTTATGATGAGAATGATGATTATAGCAAAGTCTTGCGTTGCTTTATAGTAGCCTATCTTGAAAATGAGATATAAGGTTCAGAACAACGAAAACTGTATTTATACATATTACGTATCTACCGAAACGATTTAAGTTGATGAATAACCCTAATTCACAGTGGAGTTGTCAAAGGATCAGAGAATCTTTACGATTCGCGGTCTCTTGGACTTTAAATTGCTGTAACACTGAAAATATACAAACACACAAGAAGACAAATTACCCTGCCACGGAAGTCGGAGTCTTCAAAATAAGCGTTTTAAATGTATAATCTGTCAAAAAAATGTTTTTGGTTTAATGTCCATAAAATCCCATTTTATAGCCACCAGATGGTGCTCACACTCCATCCGTAGTAACGATTGACGCTGCCTCTCGGACGGATGAATAAAGCACTATGAATAAACATAAGCTATCTTGGAGATTCTTTTACATTTTACTCCTTTTTTTTTTTTTTTTTTACCAATATGGTGGTAAATAAAACGTAGAAACAAGACTTGTCATGCTTTCCTCAACACATTAAAGCATTTCTACAGTCTAGGCTATAAAAATAAATAAATAAATAAAAATACATGCCATTCGTTACTGTAAGAAAAGTAAAGAACCACATAACTTATACTTCACTAGGTGGTTTTTCACCAAAGCGTCTCAGAACAGTGCAGTTCTTGTGTCAAATAAGGTTAAACGATAAAGAACCAGGATACAGTGTTCTAACCATTAATGCCAAACTGTGTTGGACTTGAATGGATTTGATTACATTTATGTTATTGTGTAGAGGTACGGAACGGCAAGGAATAAAGGTTTATTTGCAGCAGGACACTCTCCCTTTGAAAAAATTGCAGTCTGTTATGCTCATTTACCTGAAATAAAATGTAACTGTGCCAAGAAATGAAACCTGCTTGGCAATTTACTACTTTCTAGTATTTATTTGAGAACAAACCTATTGCAGGTGTAGTATAAAATTTGGATGGAGGTTTATAGGATGGCAGTTTGTGTTGAAAGGAAAGTTAAAAATTATATGTTTAAATAACTGTGAGTTACTAGGCAAAAAAACTTTGGAATTTTGGAATATTGGAGTTTTGGAATATGTAAAATTATGATAATTATATACCAAACCTACACCCTAAAAAACCTATTTTACCCAGCACTGGGTTGTATTTAACCCAGCATTTTTTAGAGTGTAAACTTGACCTAATATGTTATAACCTTTCAGATAAAGAGACATGGAAATGCATGGATTTTTCAGTTAATCCAGACAAATTAACAAGCAAATCAATTGAAAATAAACATATATGCAATGTATGTGTTTAATGTATTTATCTCAAACACACACATACTAGAGACAACACCTTCATGTAGAGTGAACCTAAGGTGAATGTGTTCTGCTGTTCAGTGCATATGAGCCATGCATGATGCCCTTAGGTTGTCCTTTGCTTTTAATGACAATAGCACCACCTCTTAAAGTATTTTGCATAAATCACTGGTGCTTTGGGGAATGAATAGGGACAGTCATTTCCAGCATATTACCTTTAGGGTGAGGGGTTTCCTAGTCTGAGAATATGAATTTCTATTACTCCTCCATGACAACTGAATTGCTTACTTTTAATTGGAAATGATCATAACTCTTGTGAGCTTTAGTGTGGAGGGCTTTGTCATGCATTTATTCTCATATGGTGCCCACAGTGTCAGCCCAGAATGAGACATCCATTAAGTCTCAAGGCAGGAGACACTTGTTCTTCAGCAAGCGGAAAGGAAAGTGACCTTGAGCAACAATGGAAGAGAAACTTCTCTATCTCTCCTTCACCAAGACTCTGTCAATCCTTCTTGATCAGTCGTTTTGTTGAACTGTCTCTTAGCTGGCCTTTTGCAGGTCATGTCCTCCACCGGGGCTGGATGGGCCTGTCATTGTCACAGCTGAGGTTCGAGCTCAGTGTGCTTAATCAGGCCTCTAAGAATCTAATTAGCGCACGGACGCGGGCAGATGCAGACGAAAGACAGAAACACAGCGAAGACATCTGCACACGCTCTCTTGAGTAACCATGAGTGCATTTGCAATCTGAATCTGCAGCCAGTGGGAAATGAGAACAACAGTATGGGATCTGCTGTAGACACACAGGAATGGTGATCGCAAGGCATGCCAGAGATGAAAACTCATGACTGAGTGCTTTCCTCTACGCAGCAGAGCAAGGGTAAGGTGTTAAAGGGACAGTCCACCCCCAAAATTAAAATTACTCATCCTCATTTTGTTCCCAACCCGACTTTCAGTCTACTGTGTGGAACATGAAAGGAGTAAATATATGGTGCTGGTCGCTCTTTTCCAGCCCCTCACATAGCCTACAGTTTGGAACAACTTGAGGGCGAGTAAATGATGACAGAATTGTCATTTTTGGGCGAACTATCCCTTACTGCAAGTGAATAGGTGCCCAAACACTAAAAAGTTTAAAATATTAGTATTGTTCTTACACATGTATATCTTTTCACTTTGATTTTGACTTTGACATGGATTCATCCACTGGGGTTGTATGTCGTGTTCGCTTTGTGTGGTTTTCGAATCATCAAATTTTGGGTCACTATACAGTATATCCACTTGAACTCCCAGAGATGGATTTTTTTTTTTTTAAATCTTCAATTTTCATTTTTGGGTAGAGTATCCCTTTAAGAACCCAAAATCTCTGTAAAAGTATCACATTGTTGTTCACACGATTTGTGCACTATATTCTTCTAAGACTGTCTTCTCAAGTCATAGCTTTGTGTGAACAGAGCCATATTCAAGCCATAATAGACCTTTGTCAGGGTAGCGCTATATTAAATGAAAACGAGTCTGTGAGGGATAGAATTACAGTGCATTCGATGGATTGTACTGTTGTTTAACATTGTGCAGAACCAATTGTTCAGCTAAAAAATTACTTTCAGTAGACAAATTCCATAAAACAGTTTTGAAAGTCGAGTTATGAAAATGACATGATCTAGGACCTTTATACGGTGTGTGCCATTGCAAAGACTGTAAGTCTATCCCTCACAGCCTCGTTTTCAATTCAATATGGTGTCCTGATTATGTTCTATTTACTGATAACAGTTACTGAGTCAGAGCAAAGAATCAGCCTGATTATTTGTGAACGAATTGTTCAGGGCTGAGTTTCCAGCATTGTAAGCATAAGTAATAATTAATAATCCCAATGCTTTTAGGAAATGCAGTCCAGACTGGTTTTGTGAGCCAGATAAAATAATTATTTTAAAAGATCTTATTCAAACAAACAAATATTTCAGGAACCTGCTATTGCTGCTGCTTCTGTCACGAACAGGTGAAGGTCTCCAGTATATGCTCTCCAGTATGTGCTAGAAAGGGTGAATGAAACATGTAATTTAAGGCTGAAAGTAAAAATAAGTGCTGGAGTCTGTCTTGGTTATCACACTCACTCCTGCGCTTTGTACTCTAATCTCTCTCTGCCTGTGATTCTGTTATCCCCTTCAGTGTCCGGCTTTAAAGTGGTATGCTAGGAGCAAAACGCTGCTGTGTCATCTCCCAGTTGTGGCAAAGGAGAACTTTTACCAGTAACCTTGATCTTACTATTGGCGTGAAATGATGTAGAAAGAGAAAAATTGCTGGTTCGTCTCAAAGAGAACATACGCTTGAAGCTGTTGTGTATAAAACGTGTCCGTGGTGAGATGAAAGAGTGGACATGAACCTCAGCACTACTGTGACAGAAGTATAAGCATCAGACTACAGGATTATACTACTGCATCTTCATGTTCTGAAATGGCTTTCTGTTACGTTGGAGATTAAAATATTGCAAGTTTATACTGGAGGGTTAAATTGGGGTTTTGGATGTGGGGGAGCACTAAAACCTGGTGGTGGTGGTGAAGATGAATCAATCGGATACCTCAGCTGTCAGCCACTGGCTGACAGCGCTCATTTTTTAAAATTAATTTATTTTTTAAAATTTGCCAGTGTTTGACTTTTGATGAAAATATCCTTTTCTAATCCAATATTTCTTCATTTCATATTCATTATGTTAGTCACTTTAACTAAAATGTCATTAAATTTGTCAACAATTAATATTTTGGTTGATGAGAAAATGCACAATTAAACATTTTTTTTGTCTTAATTTACTCATATAAAAAATTACAACAAAAACAACATGTGAAAACCATGTTTTTTATCCTTAGGTGTGTTACAATGGGTTGTAGAGCTGCTTTATAGCTGATTCAACTTCATTTCATAATTGATGCATTTAGCAAAATGGACACTGTTTTTGAACTGATTTGAATCAACACTGAACTGACTCAAGCTGAATAACAACACTATTGTCTTCTGTAGAGCCTCTGTCAAGAGAATTGAGCTCATTTCATAATTGATGAACTTCACAGTTATTGAACTGAACCGAATCAACAATGAACTGACTTAAGCTAAATAATGACTCTGTTGTCTTTGTAGAGCTGCTTTGCATCAGAATTTGAGTTGGTCTCATATTTGATGAAGTTTACATCATTTTCTTTTCTTTTTTATTACTTTTAAGCTGCTCTGAAACAATATGTATTGTTTAAAGCGCTAAAGGTAACTTGACTATCGTGCAACGTGTGCATTTGCATTATTTTATGCTGATGAAGTTTACGTTGTGAATATTTGAATATTTTCCTTCTAGAAACAGATTATTAATCTAGGAGTGTTTTTTTTGTCAACAGTATATTTTATTAATAATAATGAAAACTTTAGCACTGAAAGCAGTATGATAATTATGCAATTAATTGTCTTGCTCTCTCAGTTGCACCTTGGCAGTGTTTCACCTTGTTTGAATTCTTGCCATACTGAAATTGGCCTTACATTCATCACCGTGTGTGTTTCAGTATCTCAAGGTCTGTCTTGTGCCAGGAATGAACACCTTCAAGAACAGAGCACTTCATGAGTTTGTTTCATCTATTCTCTTTCATCGTCCTTTCAGACAGCATGGAAAAACCTAGATTCTATATATCCTACCTTGATTCATGTTTTTTTTTCTATACAATAATACTGTAGTACTAACAAAGGGGAAAAAAAAATGTAGTCACCATCTTTTGTATTTTCACACACACATAACTTTTAAGCCTATGCAGCTCAACACAGACTAATACAACATGTATTTAAGTATTTAAAAATATTTAAGATTTATTTCCTCACATTGTGGCTTGTTTTTTGATTAAACACTTGCAATTCAAATATAGATTTTTGAATTCTCAAAGATGGATTTTCATGCCTCTGGTTGAATTGACAAATGTGACCCTGGACCACAAAACCAGTCATAAGGGTAAATTTTTCGAAATTGAAATTTATACAAACATGAAAGCTGAATACATAAGCTTTCCATTGATGTATGGTTTGTTAGGTTAGGATAGGCCAATATTTGGCAGAGATGCAACTATTTCAAAATCTAATCTGAGGGTGCAAAAAAATCTAAATATCGAGAAAATCACCTTTAAAGTTGTCCAAATGAAGTTCTTAGCAATGCATATTACTAAACAAATTAAGTTTTAATATATTTACAGTAGGAAATTTACAAAATATCTTCATGGAACATGATCTTTACTTAATATACTAATATACTAATGATTTTTGGCATAAAAGAAAAATCAATAATTTTGACCCATACAATGTATTTTTGACTATTGCTACAAATATACCCCAGCGACTTAAGACTGGTTTTGTGGTCCAGGGTCACACATAGAATTTATATTAGAATTCACACTAGGCGGTCATTTGGCAGGTTAGATTCAGCAGTTCACCCCTGCTGGTAGATGCCATACTTGACCCATTATGTGGGCATTTAGTAGGCTAATGGTTAGAGAGTCGGACTTGTAACCCAACTGCTTCCCAGGCACTGCAACAAAAAATGGCTGCCCACTGCTCCGGGTGTGTGTTCACTGTGTGTGTGTGTGTGTTTGTTCACTACTCACTGCTGTGTGTGTGCACAAATTCCAAGTATGCAACACCATACTTGGCCAGCGTCGCATCACTTTCACGTTTTTTCCATTGGCGGTCTTTAAAACGTAGCTATGTGTTCTGACAAAAAAAGATCCTTGCAATTAACATTCAAAAGTTTCAAAAGAAGCAAAAATGGCAGCATTTAGGTCATATACTTACTCCCTTAATTTCCTCATGGGCCACAGGAAAACAATAGTCTGAGTTCTTCAGAAGTTTGCTGGAAGTATCTTCTTCCTTGTGATCAGCCAAAATAGTATGAGGCACAGTTCACCGCAAAGTCATACATGAACTCACTTGATGGATGCGTCAATCCCAGCTGTCATGGGCGGAGTTCATTAATTTGCATATAGCTACTGCAATTAAGACAGTGTCAAAGGGGAAATGAGATTGCTCCACCCTACAGAGATTTAAGCAGCTTCTAACTCCTGCACTCAATGCATCAAATTGTGATAGAAGGTGTCAATCAAGTGGTTGCATAGCAACACAAATGTGACTGAAGCCAACAAGTGTGACATTTAAGCAGGGGGTAAACAGGAATGTTTAATTGTGAAATTCTAATCAGTCATGTTGTGTGCAGAGCAATGCTCACACTGAGCTTATGAGATGGATCGGATGGGTTATTTGAATAATATTAAGAATATGTTTTAAAACATTATATCTTTGGCCTGTTGATTTTTGGCTTATCTTTGCAGCCCACATTTCGTTATTGATCTAAGTCCACAAGAAAAACCTTGAGTAAATGCTCCAGATCATCAAAACTACAAAAAGACAGAACACTCATTACAAAAGGAATTAGCCTTTTTAATGTTACATTGCATTGAAAATTTACATAATAGTTTCATACATTGTACAAATAATTTCTTCATAAAAATATATTTCTTTACAAAACTTTTTTATTATTTTTTTACCCTCTTTTTATATTTATTTTGAATGCATTAACATGGGAGGAGTACCAAGCTGTACTGCAAATATTCATCTGTTTGATCGAAAAGTGCCTATTTTTTTTTATCATAAATGTGTGTTTTCTTTTATTGCAGTCAGTTATAGCAAAAGCTGTTGTTGGCAAATAAGTTCAGACTGGCGGAGGAACATAAAATGTCTCACACGAGCAACAGTGTTGGATAAAACTGAATATCTGAACCACACATTTCATTGGCGGGGAGAAATTAAAATACATAAACTATATGGCAGAGGAGAGGTATGAGTAGAGGAAGTGGGGAAGCAGCAGACCTGGGTCACATGGTTTTTGGTAGGCACTGTGTAAAAATCTGCCATGTATTAAAAAAAATTCCTAGAGATAAATAATAAATTAAAATAAATCAGTAATGTCAATGACGTGCAAGACTGCAAATCCCTATGGCTGAGTGCAAAAATCAATGCAAAAAATATCACAGGTTGGTTTGTTGGATTTTGGAACTCCAGGACAGTGATGTCAGCATAGCCTCCTGAAGACTGCAGCATTCACTCCTGCCGATGCACAACATTGACCTGGACTGTAATACCACATTCATTCTACTGACACATAATTATTTTCAATATCCTTTCAATATGACCTGTTTAGGAAAATGTGGTGGTGAGTACTTTAGAAGGCACTGGAATGAATCTCACAGCTTGCAGGCCTGGAAGCACATGACCAACAGTGTCTGACCCTGCTTTTTTATGACAAAAAGTTTCATAACTTCATCTCCTGCCACCACATATAGTGTGCCTCTCATGTTGACAATGTGATACGTCTACATTTTCTTCATAATAACTTTGTTTAGGTTAACCAGACCCACTTTAGATATTTTTAAGGTCAAATCATCAACTTTTGCTGCTGATTTTATGAATGTATTTAAAGTAAAACACAACAAGGTCAGACATAACTGGAAAGGTGTTTCACGGGCCATATGTACACGATAGATATGATCATATTGTTGCCACCATATATCAATATACCTTAAGAAACATGCATTTGTCTGTTACTGTATGTAATCTGAGGTTTATATAAAAGTATACTGTATAAATGTCAAGTGCATTTAATTTTATACAAATTTGTATATAATAACAGTAATAATAAGAATGGCAAGTTGTTATAATGACCAAATTATCATATCAAATTTGTTTCCCAAATACAAATGGAGCTCAATGACACTTCCGCACTGAAACACCAATTAAAAATAAATAGAAAAGAAAAACTAATCTGCAGGCTTCAGGTCAAAATGCTGACATTTGTCCTACGGCCCATTCTGAAGATGGGTGCTTATCAACAGACACACATACTGAATATCAAAGATCTATAACAATTATAAAAAAAAAAAAATCCTCAGGAGGTAACGACACACCACTTTTCCACACATTTTCTCTCTTGTTTTACCCAAACACATCACACATTACAGAATGCCGCAACGTCACAGAGATGACTGGTGTCATTAGGAACCAAAGCTAAAGGAATGAATGTGAATGAGCTGTAAATAAAACTTTGTTTACCGTACAAAACCATCAGGGAAATAATGTATCGGTCGATGTGAATCTCCTCATAAACTCTTTCTAGAATAATTCTCTCTTGGCCTCTCCCATGTGGTAATATATAGCACAAAAATATAGGTGGTGAATGCTCCTCATATATATGCAAGTAGATTTACAGATCCCTTTCCCCTAAAAAAATACCCAGTCAACTGTGAAGAAGCACTCACGGAGTGTGAATAAGGTAGCAGAAGAATCTCTTCATGCTTTCCGTCATGAAGAAGCTTTTTAGAGTGAGTCTTCAAAAAAAAAAATCCCCCATGACAATGTGTTTCATATTTCATACATGTCCTCCGCGGACGCACATGGTCAAATGGTTCCTGAAGAGTGTGCTTTATATATCAGAGGAAGGGCAACAGCGTTTGTGCTAGACATCCTCTGTGAGTCTCAGACAAATCCGTCCATGACTGTAATGCTATTGTTTCCACCTCCATTTAAAAAAAACAAAGCAAAAATCCTTAAATGAAAAAACAAAAAAACTCCACAGATGTTTTAGAGTCAGGCGGACCTAATTATACCATTGTGCAGACTGTGTTCAGATTGGGGTCAAATCGGACAGCTTTGCCTTCCACGGACTTTGCGTTGGTGTTGTACATGGGGTTCTCGAAGGCGGCCTGCCCGTTGTTGTTCTCGTGAACTGAACAGCCTGTGTACTGGGTTTTTGGAGTAGTCCTGTCAGAGCGAAACAACATACACACAAGACCCGACATCAGAACGTCATTAGAATCAAATCTGCAGCATCTTTGAGAGTTTGGAAAGACGTCGAGTGGCAGCGGGTACGTGGAATCATGCAGGGAAGAAAGGTAGCATCTAATTATGATCACATTCAATAACCTGCAAATGAGCTAATTCTGTCTCTAAAGACAGTATCTGTCACTGTCTATTTCTTTCCATCCTGCAACAAATGATGATGATTTTGTCTGAGACTAATTTCTAAATTCGTTCTGATCTGTCTAGAATAACAACTCCACAAACAAACTTTGACAAATGAGGATAGACGGCAAGACTCACCGCTGCTTGTAGAGATAAAATCCGAAGCCTGCAAATATCAGGGCGAAAAAAGGCACAAGGATTGCTATGGCCACAGAGCTACTGTTTGTACCATGTGGTGGATTTGAAGAATTATTACTTTCCGACATATTCAAACCTGCAAGAGATCGAGAAACATTCATTTTCATTTTTGTATGCATTTGTGTGTTAATTATTATTTTTTTTTTGCCAAAATTGTTGAAACATTGATGAAACAGGGTGGGATAAAATATTTTACAATGAAACAATCCAGCATGAAAAAAATATAAAGATGGGCTCCCATACCTAGCCTTTGCAGGCCAAACTGGCCGTAGTCTTTACCCTGTATAAAGCCTTGAAAGACATATGTGGACCCATCTGGTTCAGCAGACACCTGCCGGCAAACAATCAAACAAACAGATCAATTGCCTTGCAGACCAATGGGAATATATTTTCCATTTACAATCACTACTGCTCACACAGATTGCCAAAATAAAATTGAAGATAAATTGACAAAGAAATTATCAACATGCTGAAATATATTATTAGCAGTTTGCATTCACATTAGCAATGGTGGACAGTAATGAAATATTTTTTTTTTATTCCTTAACTATACTTCAGTAAATTTTAAGTTAATTAAATTATCAGAAACTTCTATGTTACTACATTCTAAAGCATGATATTTGACATTTCACTTCACTACTGTATGTTTCAGAAAAAAACATGCCTTTTCTTGTTATTCTGAAGTGAAGAAATCAGCACCCGCTGTCAGAACCAGATGGTCATGTTTGATTAATAAATAATCATTCTCATTCTTTTGAGTTGATTGAACTGGTTCACAAATCATATTTAATGATTCATTTTTTAATTCAACTGATATGATAAGTTGCGGACTGAGACAATAATTCAGGCCGGGAATTTGACTTCATCCCAGGCCACCTCCGCTGCTGCACGATTGTCGAAGATATAGCCTCTGGATACAGCCAAACAGGCAGTGTGTCGCTGACGTTGGGTCATGTGGTTGTGTCATTTTCAAACCGCGATTTCCTGTTTCGTAGATTCTGAGAGGTCCATCAATTTATTCCAAGCTGCATATCAGCCTATCACACGTCAAGCTGACTGCACGGCAGGCCAGAATGACCGTCAGGCCAGCGCGAAATGCCCCAGTGCTCCAGATGGCCAGTACACCCCAGGATATGATTGCAGTAGTTGATAACTTTTGTACTTTTACTGAAGTAGAAGTCAGTGTTATTTTAGTTTTAAGATACTATTAAAGTTTTTATTAATAATTTTATTCAATTTTATTTTTATATTTTCTGTTTTCATTTTAATGTTAGTAATTGTTTAAATTTTTGTAATTTTGTTGTGTTTTTGTCATTTGTCATTGTTCTTTTTATATATGTCTATATAGTTTACATTATTTTTTAAATTCAGTTATAGTTTTAGTTATTTTAGTACAAGTTAAACTAAATTAAAATGAGAATTTCCGTTAATGTTTATTTGATTTCAAGTAATGAAAATGTTTTATGGTTTTAATTTTAGTTTCAGTTTTAGTTTTAGTTAACTTTAATAATCCTGGTAGAAATGTAATATAGTTGTACTTTTACTGGAGCAAAACTTCATCAGCGTATCTGTATTTTAATTCAAGTACAGAATGCGTGGACTTCATCCACCATTGCATTTTAGTATATAACACTGTATTCTTCTGTACAAAACAACCTAAAAAGATAATAGCACTAAAACAAGACACATGTGCACATACAAATCCATCCAGGGTCCACTGCTCGTCTTTGATCTTGCTGAGTGTGGTGGGTGAGGACGCTTTCACATGATACACCAGCAGCATCAGACGTGCTTCCTGGCTCTTATAGATACCTACGACAGAGAATAGAGAGCAGACAGCTGTCTACATGCTTCACGTACACGTTTCATCCTCTTATTGCTCTCTTCTTGTCTTGGTCACTCTCTCTAACTCTTTCTAACTGCAGAACAGAAATGCACACACACTCTATGGTGGCACTCCAGCATTTTGGGTGAACAGATAGATTTCATTGCCCTCCAACTGGCTGATGACTAATCAAGTTGATGGTTCGCTGTTGCTCCCATCGTTATGATCACATTTCCCTTACGACAAGTCAATTTTTCACACGAGTGACTGGTGGTTTATTCACCTTTATTCACCAGTGATTATTCCTGATGGCTGGCCAATAGCAGTGTCTAAGATTAATTAGATGATGTAAAGCATATGTCAGCTTTATAAAGACTCGTGAGTCTCATGAGTGGAAGAGGAAGGTGGTACAGTCAGTCTAATGATCTAACTCATTAACGGTCTAGTTTAATTTGACCCTGTTATTAATTTTACATTAGGGGTCTAACTTGGGAGCCCAATCATCTCTGAGTTTAAGAGAAAACGCCAGTGAAAATTGGCTAGTGGATTTTGCACGCTGAGCCACTCCCTGTACACACTGGTATATAAGGCGATAGCACGCATCCACTCATTAGATTTTTGCTTTGGAGCCGAGTGGTTGTATGAAAGGCTGTTATACTCCACAAAGCCATCTGCTGTGTGTCGGGAAGCTGTTCTGGTTGGCAGTACGGTGCGAACAGCGGTGTCCCTTTTAGCGATTCCCCTGGGCGTTTCAAATGAAAGAGCAGATTTCCTAAAAGTGCAAATCACGGATGATTTGCGTCTTTTTAAAGATGCCGTTTCGTCCGTGTTCTCTTGGTTGCGGTCGTTTCCTGTCCTCTGACAATGGCCACGAGCGTTGTCTTCCGTGTCTGGGCATTCAGCACGCTGAAGACGCGTTCGTTGATGGTTCATGCCCGCACTGCGAGTGCATGACCATGGCAACGTTGCGATCGCGTCTCTCCGTTCTTTAAGTGAAAGGAGCAGACCCCTCTGTCACTACTCGTCCCGGTTTCTCTGCCACGAGCAGAGGACAGCCAGCTAGTGCTCTGGGAGATTTGAGGGTGACAGTGAGAGCTTCACCACCGGGCCACGCCCCACGGACCTCTCACTCCTCCTGCAGTGCTTGTCCTGTGCGGCTGCTGAGTGATTCTGTTGGGCTGTCTTATGATGGTCCCCGCATTTCATTCGGTGTGCCACCAGGGGATCAGATGTCGATTGCAGCATCGGGGGATGGGCTATTGACCTCTGAGGATGAAGATTCAGACCAGATTCGATTCATCGGACCCAGAGTTGACGGCCATGCTTGTCCGGGCAGCTGTGAGCATCAGGCTGGAGGTGAATACAGCTCGAGGCTGGACGATTGGTTTCTCAGTGCGGACCGCGGCTCACAACCGCATTCTACTCTGGTTCCTTTCTTCCCAGAGGTGCATGAGGAAGTGACGTAGTCGTGGACGGCGTCTTTTACGGCCAGAAGCCGCTCGTCTCCTGTATCTGTCCTCACTACCCTTGATGGCGGGGCGGCTAGGGGGTGCTTCGACATTCCCCAGGTGGAGAGAGCGGTTGCGGTGCACCTGTGCCCGCAAAATGGCACCACTTGGAGGAATTGTCCGCATCTCCCGTCCAGAGCCTTATAGTGTTACGAGCCAAGCCGCCTTTGCCCTGCATGCCATGGCTATCCTGCAAGTTCACCAAGCCAAGGCCTTAACAAATGCACAAGGGTAGTACCGACCCGAGGTTGATGCAGGAGCTGCGCACGGCGACTGACTTCGCCCCCTGGGCGATGAAAGTCATGACGCGGTCCCTCTGGAAGGCGATGTCCACTGGTCTAACTTGGGAGCCCAATCATCTCTGAGTTTAAGAGAAAACGCCAGTGAAAATTGGCTAGTGGATTTTGCACGCTGAGCCACTCCCTGTACACACTGGTATATAAGGCGATAGCACGCATCCACTCATTAGATTTTTGCTTTGGAGCCGAGTGGTTGTATGAAAGGCTGTTATACTCCACAAAGCCATCTGCTGTGTGTCGGGAAGCTGTTCTGGTTGGCAGTACGGTGCGAACAGCGGTGTCCCTTTTAGCGATTCCCCTGGGCGTTTCAAATGAAAGAGCAGATTTCCTAAAAGTGCAAATCACGGATGATTTGCGTCTTTTTAAAGATGCCGTTTCGTCCGTGTTCTCTTGGTTGCGGTCGTTTCCTGTCCTCTGACAATGGCCACGAGCGTTGTCTTCCGTGTCTGGGCATTCAGCACGCTGAAGACGCGTTCGTTGATGGTTCATGCCCGCACTGCGAGTGCATGACCATGGCAACGTTGCGATCGCGTCTCTCCGTTCTTTAAGTGAAAGGAGCAGACCCCTCTGTCACTACTCGTCCCGGTTTCTCTGCCACGAGCAGAGGACAGCCAGCTAGTGCTCTGGGAGATTTGAGGGTGACAGTGAGAGCTTCACCACCGGGCCACGCCCCACGGACCTCTCACTCCTCCTGCAGTGCTTGTCCTGTGCGGCTGCTGAGTGATTCTGTTGGGCTGTCTTATGATGGTCCCCGCATTTCATTCGGTGTGCCACCAGGGGATCAGATGTCGATTGCAGCATCGGGGGATGGGCTATTGACCTCTGAGGATGAAGATTCAGACCAGATTCGATTCATCGGACCCAGAGTTGACGGCCATGCTTGTCCGGGCAGCTGTGAGCATCAGGCTGGAGGTGAATACAGCTCGAGGCTGGACGATTGGTTTCTCAGTGCGGACCGCGGCTCACAACCGCATTCTACTCTGGTTCCTTTCTTCCCAGAGGTGCATGAGGAAGTGACGTAGTCGTGGACGGCGTCTTTTACGGCCAGAAGCCGCTCGTCTCCTGTATCTGTCCTCACTACCCTTGATGGCGGGGCGGCTAGGGGGTGCTTCGACATTCCCCAGGTGGAGAGAGCGGTTGCGGTGCACCTGTGCCCGCAAAATGGCACCACTTGGAGGAATTGTCCGCATCTCCCGTCCAGAGCCTTATAGTGTTACGAGCCAAGCCGCCTTTGCCCTGCATGCCATGGCTATCCTGCAAGTTCACCAAGCCAAGGCCTTAACAAATGCACAAGGGTAGTACCGACCCGAGGTTGATGCAGGAGCTGCGCACGGCGACTGACTTCGCCCCCTGGGCGATGAAAGTCATGACGCGGTCCCTCTGGAAGGCGATGTCCACTCTGGTGGTCCAGGAGCGCCATCTCTGGCTCAGCCTGTTCGAGATGAAAGACGTTAACAAAGTATGCTTTTTTGACGTTCCCATCTCCAAGGATGGCCTGTGCGGCGACACTGGACGTGACGCGGCAGACCTAAGTGATCTGCCACCAACGGTGGTAGACACTATCACTCAGGCTAGAGCTCCCTCTACGAGGCAAGCCTATGCTTTGAAGTGGAGTCTGTTTACGAATTGGTGTTCTTCTTACCGAGGAGACCACCGGAGATGCTCGATTAGAGTTGTGCTTTCTTTTCTGCAAGAAAGCTTGGAGCGTAGGCTGTCACCCTCCACCTTGAAAGTGTGTGTTGCTGCTATCGCAGCACATCACGATGCAGTGGACAGCTGGTCCCTGGTAAAGCATTACCTGTTTGTTAGGTTCCTGAAGGGTGCCAGAAGGTTGAAGCCTCCTAGGACACCCCTGATACCCTCCTGGGATCTCTCTGTTGTCCTGGCTGGACTTTAGAGGGGTCCCTTTGAGTCGCTAGATTCAGTTGAGCTGAAGTTCCTGTCTCTTAAGACAGCGCTCTTGATTGCGCTCACTTCCATCAAGAGGGTCGGGGACCTCCAAGCATTTTCAGTAAGTGAAGAGTGCCTTGTGTTCGAGCCGGCCTACTCTCACATTGTCCTGAGACCCCGGCCTGGATACGTGCCCAAGGTTCCCACCACTCCCTTCTGAGTTCAGGTGGTGAACCTGCAAGCGCTGCCCCCGGAGGAGGCAGATCCAGTCTTGGCGTTGCTGTGTACCGTAAGAGCATTACACATACAGTGGGTACGGAAAGTATTCAGACCCCCTTCAATTTTTCACTCTTTGTTATATTGCAGCCATTTGCTAAAATCATTTAAGTTAATTTTTTTTCCTCATTAATGTACACACAGCACCCCATATTGACAGAAAAACACAGAATCGTTGACATTTTTGCAGATTTATTAAAAAAGAAAAACTGAAATATCACATGGTCCTAAGTATTCAGACCCTTTGCTCAGTATTTAGTAGAAGCACCCTTTTGATCTAATACAGCCATGAGTCTTTTTGGGAAAGATGCAACAAGTTTTTCACACCTGGATTTGGGGATCCTCTGCCATTCCTCCTTGCAGATCCTCTCCAGTTCTGTCAGG
>NW_015544192.1:1470450-1471334 GCF_001515605.1 Sinocyclocheilus anshuiensis | reverse complement strand
CGGTGGTAGACACTATCACTCAGGCTAGAGCTCCCTCTACGAGGCAAGCCTATGCTTTGAAGTGGAGTCTGTTTACGAATTGGTGTTCTTCTTACCGAGGAGACCACCGGAGATGCTCGATTAGAGTTGTGCTTTCTTTTCTGCAAGAAAGCTTGGAGCGTAGGCTGTCACCCTCCACCTTGAAAGTGTGTGTTGCTGCTATCGCAGCACATCACGATGCAGTGGACAGCTGGTCCCTGGTAAAGCATTACCTGTTTGTTAGGTTCCTGAAGGGTGCCAGAAGGTTGAAGCCTCCTAGGACACCCCTGATACCCTCCTGGGATCTCTCTGTTGTCCTGGCTGGACTTTAGAGGGGTCCCTTTGAGTCGCTAGATTCAGTTGAGCTGAAGTTCCTGTCTCTTAAGACAGCGCTCTTGATTGCGCTCACTTCCATCAAGAGGGTCGGGGACCTCCAAGCATTTTCAGTAAGTGAAGAGTGCCTTGTGTTCGAGCCGGCCTACTCTCACATTGTCCTGAGACCCCGGCCTGGATACGTGCCCAAGGTTCCCACCACTCCCTTCTGAGTTCAGGTGGTGAACCTGCAAGCGCTGCCCCCGGAGGAGGCAGATCCAGTCTTGGCGTTGCTGTGTACCGTAAGAGCATTACACATACAGTGGGTACGGAAAGTATTCAGACCCCCTTCAATTTTTCACTCTTTGTTATATTGCAGCCATTTGCTAAAATCATTTAAGTTAATTTTTTTTCCTCATTAATGTACACACAGCACCCCATATTGACAGAAAAACACAGAATCGTTGACATTTTTGCAGATTTATTAAAAAAGAAAAACTGAAATATCACATGGTCCTAAGTATTCAGACCCTTTGCTCAGTATTTAGTAGAAG
>NW_015544192.1:1468219-1470440 GCF_001515605.1 Sinocyclocheilus anshuiensis | reverse complement strand
AAATGGCTGCAATATAACAAAGAGTGAAAAATTGAAGGGGGTCTGAATACTTTCCGTACCCACTGTATATGTGGACCACACACAGAGCTTCAGAAGCTCTGAGCAGTTCCTTGTCTGCTTTGGAAGTCAGCAGAAAGGGAAGGCTGTCTCCAAGCAGAGGTTGGCCCACTGGAGAGTGGATGCCATCACCTTGGTGTACCAATTCCAAGGCAAGCCGTGCCCCCTGGGGGTGAGAGCCCACTCCACTCAGAGTGTTGCCTCTTCCTGGGTGCTCGCGCATGGCGGCTATCTGGCGGACATCTGTCAAGCTGCGGGCTGAGCGACACTTAACACCTTTGCGAGGTTTTACAACCTTTGTGTAGAGACGGTTTCTTCCCGTTTGTTGGGTAACAGGTAACTGGTGGGAAGAACTGTCTCGGTGTCTCGCTTGCTGTGCCATTCCCCCTCACATGGGGATGCAAGCGCCTTTCTTCTCCCAGTAGAGTTCCCCGGTTGGCGAACCCTGATCGAGCATCCTCCAGCACCCCCGGCAGTCAGACTTGGCGGAGCAATCTGACGCTAGGCCCAGTACTGGTGTTTGCATGCCCGGAGTCCCGGTCAGCCCCTGTACTGGGCTAGGTGTCCATGTGGCTTGATTCCCTACGGGTAATCCCATATCTGTATTCTGCCACGGTAAGGTTTCCCTCTCGGTAAACCCGTGTCTTCCCTTGACAGTCCCGCTCTGTCAGTCTCCTCTGGCAGTTGTTCCATCCCTACTCTAAGGTAGGACCTGCCTCAGAGACCCATTCCATAAGTAGTACTGCCCCCTGGGTCAGTCCATATCAGTATCTCCACGTCACCTCCCTACGGGTAGGATGTGGTCTCCGTAGCGACTTTTACCTGAAGGCTCGCTTCCCCATCGTTCTGCCAGGCTGAAAAGAGCAAATAGGAAAGATTTGAAGCAATCTTTCACTGAAGGTTAAAATCCCTTCCAAAAAATTTTTATGGACGGAACAGCAGCATAGCCTTCTCCAGCAGCGATGTACTCACCATTTGGTCCCCTTCTGTACCAAGGTCAGTGAATTTGCGCTGGGGCTTTGGAAAGGTTTCGACCTTAGCGTAGCTTTTGTCTTGACATGCTACGGCTTGTCAACATTTGCAGCGCCACAGGGTTGTGACGGTGTTCAGGTTGTGGCGTTTTCCATAGACCCCTAATGTCGTCACGACATAACTCGTAGTGACGGACAGATAGGAAACATCTCGGTTACGTAGATAACCCTCGTTCCCTGATGGAGGGAACGGAGACATTATGTCCCCATGCCACAACCTTGAATCACTCGCTGTTGCCGGGACACGTTCTCGGCTCCTCAGCGTAAAACCTAATGAGTGGATGCGCGCTGTCGCCTTATATACCCGTGTGCATGGGGAGTGGCTCAGCGTGCAAAATCCACTAGCCAATTTTCATTGGCGTTTTCTCTTAAACTCAGAGATGATTGGGCTCCCAAGTTAGCCCTCTAATGTTGTCACGACATAACATCTCCGTTCCCTCCATCAGGGAACGAGGGTTACGTACGTAACCGAGACGTTCTGTCAGCTCAGTAAATCTGCAGAGTTTAACAATAAACCCACCTGAAAGCAGTAGTTCCATGTTGCTGCTCGTTAATGTGACGTTAACTCTACCCGTGGTTGTATTAAAGCTTGTGATACTCAAAGTCATTGGTTGTTTTCTTCCCTTGTAGTTGTATGAGCCCTTCCAGACGTAGTTAGGGGCAAATACATCATCAGGAACTGTGAATAAATAAACAAATGAAAGACACATTCAATATTATTCATAATATTATTAAAATAATATTATTCAGTATTAGTCATATCTATCCCTGGACATATCATATTCTAAAATACATAATGCTCACATACACACATCTGCATATTTATTGTGTATATATTACATTTCTGCAATTTCTCTTTTGATTTACATTAAACTGCAAATTAAGCAAATTAACACCTATTCACAACTATATTATATCTTATATTGCCATATTATATCTTATATTGCCAAAAGAGAGTACAGTATGTAGTATCAGAAAAAAATTAAGCAAAATATTTTTATAGTTCTGGCGGTTGATTGGTCGACACATTGTTTCAGTCATGCTAAAATACTAATGCCAAACAACAACTGTATATATGAACCATCTGTGTATGAACCATAGACTGTCACTAAATACATTAAATAATATTTATA
>NW_015544192.1:1447621-1468209 GCF_001515605.1 Sinocyclocheilus anshuiensis | reverse complement strand
ATTTCTATGTATATAGAGCTATATTTTGTGTGATCTATTTTATAAAATCTAGTTGACATTATAAAATAGATATTACATTATATTTCTAAATGCACAGAAATACACATACTTTAAAATATATACATAAATATATTACATTTATTATATATTATATAATATACATAAAAAAAATTCTAAAGCTACTTTGTGTAATATCTGTTTCATGCTTTTCTCATATAACACAACAATGGCTTTTTATTCGATTGTCGGCCCTAATATAAATATATTTATGTACAGTAATATAGCCTCTCATATCTTACTGCTTAAGCAAGGCAAATGAGTCAAATTTAGCCATAATTCAGCATTTAATTCAACAAAGTATTCAGTTATTCTCTTAAGATATTTATAATGGAGCCAGATAAGAAATAATGTGTTGGCCGGAGTTCTCAGATATCACGCTCCGAGTCTTTACAAAGGCAGTCAATTTTCCTGTAATCTACCGTTTCAGAACCCAGTAGCTCGAAGGGTTCTCCGTGTCTTACTGATCTTGGGATCCATCAGTTTCTGGAAACATATTGGATATCCGGTTTGTCCTTTCTGTCATGGACTCTAGAAAGTGACTCAGAGGAGTCATATTTGCTGTAGGTGCTGGACACCAGCTTGTCTCTTACTTAATCCTGCTCTCTAAGTATATAAACGTAAGACACGCAATATGCTCTAAGAAAGTCTGGCAAAGTTCAGTAGGATGATCTTGTGATTCTAGTCGAGTTTCTTGCAGCTGCCAGACTACTTTACAGTCAAACTAACTGGGGCCCATTTTCTCCTCATTAGCCCCCTACTCCTGGGGCTGTGGTCTGGAATACATCACGGATAGCAAATGTTTAAGGTACCATTGCTCTCTGTGGCCAAATAGAGGAGATGTTCAGCCAAAATTATGCATCCTAAATGAGGTGCACTTAACACTCATAAGTGGTCTTTCAAATGAAACCCCATTTCATAATAGTGCACCCACCATTTAGCTTCGGACTCGGTGTCCCTGGGACTGGTTTAATAGGCTTTTCAGAGAGTTTGGAGCCCGCTGGGAAAGAAAGAGCAAAAATAAAATAAAGGTTTAAAAAAGATTGACAGATCAAATTGGCACCACTTTTATCATTTCATGCGTACAGTAACATCCCCAGGCAACAGTGTGCCTCCTTTCTTCCCTTTCACTAAGAAAAATCAGGTGACTGCAGACAGCAGGGGGTGACATGGTCAACATATCAAGCAGCATAACTGAACATTCAAATGGAGGCTGTTTATGACAGGTGCAGAAAAATGAGGGATAAACACAGCCCCATCACTGTTTGGAGAAGCTCTGTGTCGACCACTTGGGAATTTTTTTTTTATAGACAATCACATCTGTTTATGTGCAGTAATTACTGGAAAGCCTGAAGTGTACAGCTGTGTGCATGCATGGTGGCGTGTGCTGGCTGCTGGGGCAGCACTCTGAGCTGCAGGATGAAGACGAGGAAGATAAAATCACAGCACTGCAGCATGCTGGCCACACGCTAGTGCTCCGGCACCCCACCTAAGCACACGCTCACTTGGGCAGGAAGTGCAAAGTGCGAAATGATGTCTAGTTTAGCTCTTGGTGGTGGTCTATGTGAAATAAGGCATGACAAAAAAGAAACTAAAACACAGAATTTATTCTTAACAATTTAGTACTTGTTTATAAGTTATAAATGTAAGATGAGCTTTTATGCTCACCAAGGCTGCATTTATTTGATCAAACTAAAAGAATATTGTGAAATATCATTACAAATTAAAATAATTATTGAAAATATTGTAAAATGTAATTTATCATTACAATAGCATTCATTACTCCAGTCTTCAGTGTCACATGATTCTTCAAAAATCATTCTAATTTGTTGATTTTGTGTTCAAGAAACAATTCATATTATTATAAATGTTAGAAAAAAATGTTTTTCAAGATTCTTTGAATATTAAGTTCAAAAGAACTTTTTAAATAGAAATCTTTTGTAACATTTTAAATGTCTTTAGGGTCACTTTTGATCCATTTAATGCATCCTTGCTAAATAAAAGTATTAATTTATTTTTAAAAAATCTTACTGACCCCAAACTTCAATGGTAGATTAATAAATCAAGCAAAAATAAAATTGAACAGCCAGTCATTACCCTGCATTCTTGTTGTATGAAAAGGAGATACAATGACTTTTTGATAGTAAATAATGTCTCATTGATCATATTGTATAAAATTAATAAAATATCATAAAGCAAAAAAATAGAATAAACTAAAATAAGACAAAATAAAATCAAATTATTGCATTCAAACTCCAATTAGTAAAATCTGAGGGGACACGTTTTAATGCTTCTGATGGGAATATTCTGTATGCAGGCTATAGGAATGTTAAAAGTGCTGGCAGACAATGTGAAGTGTTTGATACCTCGACACACAGGCATCTTCCCAGTCCAGGTTCCATCGGACTTGCAGACCCGGTGCTCAGAGCCCCCAGACAAAAAGAAGCCCATTTGGCAGGTGTAGATGAGCGTGTAACCATACGAAGGTAGATCCATACCCACAACATCCACATGAGGAGGACTCTCTGGCTGTTTACAACTGTGGGCTACAAAGGAAACAAAGAGTAATTTTAAAAGAGAAACAAAAGAAATGAAAATACTATCCAGCAAACAGTCTCGGTCCTTTTATAATCAGACTTCAAACTTCAGTGGGCAAAATCAAAATTAAGTTTGAACTTTTAAGACAACATGGCATGTTTCTTTAGAGAGGATCTATGCTCTCTCCCTCAGTAGCTGACACCGCCATGTTCCTGTGCCTACAAAAGCTGGCGGAGACCCTTGAGTGTGGCAGACATTGATGCATGCTGGCAGACGGCACTTAAAGGTAGCGCACCTTTACCTGTCACACCAGCAGATCAAACGTAAGCCAATGCTCACTCAGTCATTCCAACAGCTCCACCATCACTATGACTTTGATCAAAAGTAGCCGGGATTGAGGTTTTGGCTCGGTGCACTGGACCCAGTTCTTTTATCCAAGACTTTGATAAGTGTTTCTATTCATGATCACTACATCACCAGTACAGCCACAAAAAAAAAGAATGTAACCAGGGAAAGGACCTACTATGGTTTCCAGTTAAATTGCTGCATAATATGGGAGTCAGGGCCGTCCTTAGGGGGGTGCAACTGGTGCGGTCGCACCCCCCCGCAACGCGATCGCGAACGGACAGAGGGGGGCCCCGCTCCCTTCCTCGCACCAGGCCCCGCGTCAGCTAAGGACGGTCCTGATGGGAGTGCAGGGTTTATTGCAATAAATTCTGCTCATTTATTGAGAAGATGTAAATCAAAATGTGCCTCAAACATCTTTGACATTTAATTCATATTGTTATTCATACTAAATTAAACTGGAGAAATGACTGGATGTTCTTTTCTAATACTGATACCAAAAGCCAAAATAAATTTTAAAGGAGAGATCGGAGTTTAAAATTATGTATGATTTAATGTATTGTGAATACAATCATGATACTAAAACCAACAAATACATAATCAAGCCATATTTACTTATAGCAAAATAAAATACATTTTTCCCCAAATTGTGCAAATATTTGATATGATCACAATTATCAAAAAAATAAATAACTTAATAAATGTATATAATAAATGTATTTTTTTACATACACTACTAGTCTATAGCTTTTTGCATGCCAAAACTTTCCATTGCTATTAATGATATGATATAGTCCACTTGAAGTAAATAAATAAATTCTCAGGACAGAGCAAGGCACAAGAAAAAAAACAACATTATTTCTTTGGAGACGAATCTAGTGGTACACTAATGGAAAGGACAGCCAGTCATTATCCAATTCTGTGTAAAATAAAAACGAAAGACAATTTAACACTCAGCCTGACTCTGTGAGTAGCCAACTGCTCAGTGTAAACAAAATTACAGTGCGTAATTATGGAATGATTTCGATTATTCTTGGGGGGAAAAATGGTGTGATTAGGTGCAAGCACACAAAAGCTGTTTTATCACAGATGTACAATTAAGTGGGGGGAAGTGCTGTGTCTTCCTTGCCATCTCATTCTTTAATTTCCAAATTTTTGCAAAACAATGACAGAACTTTGGGGTAGTGGCATGATGCAAAATGTAATTAGCTTTAGAAATGCTTCAACTGAATGGCAATCTGTCTTGTGAAATTGGAAGCCAGCTGTTTTCTCGTATTTCAGCCTGCTTTAATGCTGTTCATTTTGGAGCTTCTGTTGGTAAATGGACATAATCCAATCACAAGCCTCGTAGCCCACCATGATAACCCACCAGACCTGAGTGAATCATCTTCATCCATTTTAAATAAACTGAGGTGATGTCAGGGGTATTTTACAATAGAAAGACTTACAGGGAACAGATTTGAAATTCAACTTTATGATGACATATATAAAGATACAAACACTTGCTGTGTATATTTTTTTACAGTCAGAGAAAGATCAAACACACTAATAAGATAAAAAAAGAAATAATCGCTTGTCGGTATTGTTACGAAACAAACGAAGCATTTTATTTTTAGAAAAGTAATTAAAATGGATTATTCAAGGAGGTAGTCTGCTTTAACCCTCTAAGAGCACAGACGGACCTTTCTCACTAAGAGATCAGTGATTTGTCAATTGATGAAGTGAACCAGGGGAGTGTAGTCAGGGTATCACCCACATAATTCAGAAGCAATTCAACTCGTGGCCATTGTGTGGGAAACATTAATCTTCCCTCTTTCAGATAATATGAGATAAGTGATTCTCTTTTAGTATGGTTGAGTAAGTACATCAGAAAAGCAATACATTGGTCAGATCATTACAGTAGTCTCAGAGTCACCCAAAGGTCTGTTTCACACTGCTAGTTCAAGCAATGAGCAATATTCACAGTGTAACTCACATGGTGTTTTCACACTGACATTGTTGCTGCTGTGTAACCGAACTGCAGCTTGATACAGAAAATAAAGTGATTTCTGGCTTACTATGTGGAGTATTTCCTTTAATAGCAATCACAAAGAATAAAATTGCTATCAGGAGTGTGCCACTGAGAATTATGACATTATTTGATGGTTGTGAATTCTAATTTATATGAGGAGGGAGAGCACATTTACATCTAAATGGTAATCAATCTAACAGAAACTATAGCTATAAACATCTATATTTAGTCAGACTAAAAAAAGTAACTTCTATCAAGCCCAGACATCTTTTTCCAAACAACAGGCGAGTAGTTCACTCTAGTACTTTATGTTGCATCGTAAAAGCCTATATTGCAAAAGATTGTGTTCATAAATAGGTTTCTAGTGCATTTCCACCATATTTTCTTCTGATGTTAATATAAGAACAGAAATAAACATGTCCTACTCTCTTCAGTGAAATGAATACTTTAGACTTAGTAGCATGTGATGGATGTTGTGAAATGAACAGTCATTATGAATATGAACTTGCTGGAACTACTGTCATTAGCAGAGCAAAAACACAAAATAACTGGCCATATGGTGTCTCAAATGCAAGTTAACTGATGTTAATCTCTTGTTTGTAGAACACTTGGCATTTAATAGTTAACTGAAGTTTAACTGGATAGTGTTATAGTCGAGACCAGAATAGGGTTGAGTCTGAGTCAACACAGAGTCCAAGACAAGACCAAGACCTGAAATGATGATCTTGGACTCAGACTTAGGTCCAAGGTCCAAGACAAAGAGCATGAAATAATGGCCTCAGACTCTTGGATTAGCACTTTACGGCCAAGACCAAGCTCAAGAGGATTTAATGATGATCTTAGACTTTACGGCCAATACAAGACCAAAAACAAGAAACAATAGTCTTGGACTCAGACTCGAGGGCCAAGACCAAGAGCATGAAATTATGGTCTTGGACTCTGACTCAAGGCCAATTCCAAGACCATATTTTCAAGCTCTTGGTCTTGTCATGAACTCGGGAGCATGTGGACTTTGTCTGAACATGAACTCAACTCTCTTCTGGTCTCAGTTTTGACTTGTACTCGACCCATTTCTCTGTAGCTTAATTATACAAATACATTCTGCATTGACCTTTATAAATGAGAAACTTCACCCACAAATATAAATGGGTATTTTAACAGATTCCCATGGATGTGTTATGGAGAACACTTACGGATGCACTCTGGCTGGGTCCCGCTCCAGGTTAGGTCAGCCTGGCAGAGGCGTGTGGTGGAGCCCTGCAGCAGGTGACCAGGCTGACACTGGAAAGACACCATACTTCCAACCTACAGAAAACACACACACACACACACCACCAGACACCATCAGACACCATCAGACACCATCAGACACCATCAGACACTGTGCTCCCATAACTCTCTTCTGGAGGCAGATTAAACACAATATTAAACACCTAATACTTGCAGTTTTTGAATGAGAGTTTCACTCCTGAGGACAGATGCTACAAAAGACCATGACTGCAAAGGTGTCACTTGAAATTTCACATCTTTCAGGTTCCTGCTGCATCACTGTACGCCATCCGCTTCCCAGACTCGCTCTCTTAAAAGCTCAAATGGATGTGTGTTAATGTTGGGTGGATATTCTCATATATGGTACTTACCTACTTTACTTACAGCTAATGTAATCACAAGTACATTCACTTAGGAGGCCATTGTGACCTTCTTTCCGGATCACTGGTGATAAAGTGGCACTTATTTCCATAATATATAATGTAGCGCTCCTCATGTGAACGTGGCTACCATATGTTATAATCAGCAAGGTCATGGGAACAAAAAAAGTGTTGCATATATGCCTGTGAGTGTGGACTGTTCTTTAGTATACATACGAGGGAAGTAAAATTTGAATGCATCACAGAGTGGCATGTGGGCTTAGCACATTAATTGATTAACATGTCCCCGCTAACTGTGAACACGGTTGACGAGCCATAGACATTGGTGCTTATCTGGGGTGCGCGATATCTCCTCTCACCGACTCCAACATCATTAAGCCCTGGAAAGCAAAAGAGCTTGACTGGCTCCTTTTTCTCGAGGCCAGACAAATGATTTACGAATATAGAAAGGATGATATTTAGCCGTTTCATGAAGCCTCTGCAGGGCTTGACCTCTGTTACTGAAATGACTTGAATTCTTAATGCCAGCACATCTTGGCGATAAACGCTCTTCCTCAGCAGTCTCAGAGTTTCTGTTTTTCTCTCTTCATGTCTCCCTCAGTTCACCCCTCTGTCCTGCTCCCCTGACAAAACGTAATCAGATTCATTTGCACTACTGAGAAGTAGATTTGTTTGCTCTCTTTTCGAGTGGTTCTGTGGTGGTTATTACATCCATGCATACATTTCACCGCTCCTCAAGTGGAAAAGTCTTGAGAGGTCTTAATAATAATTTGTAGTTTGTACAAGCAGTTTGTCTGAAGTGTTTTGAGAAAAGGCATGAATCATTCTTTGAAAATCATTAAGAATGCTTTCATGAGGGAAGATATGAAATCTTTATTTGAAGGCTAATTTGTTCTTTTTAACCATTCAATTTGAAGACTAAAGAAATAGTTCACCTATAAATTAAACTGTTATTCCAACCACTGTGTTAATTTCTATCTTCAGAGAAACAAAAAAAGATCTTTGGCACTGGTGAAAAAATGGTTTGCGACTGTGAAAAATGTGTTGTGAAAGTGGTCCATACAACTCATTCTCTATTTTCCATGTCATCTGAAGCTGTAGTTTCAAATTTGAATGACATAAGGGATAATATCTGATAACAAAATGTTTCATTTTTGATTAACTTTTCCATTAAAAAGCAGTGTTTCTCAGTGAGGTAGTTGGGGCCAAGATGACTTAAAATTCTTTAAAATGAAGACTAAACATGCATTAAAATAAGCCAGAACGTTTGTTTACGGGAACAAACAACAAAAACAAGACATTTCTTATTTGAATTCACCCGCTCAATAATTGTTTTATTTTTCTTTGAAGAATTATAAAAGCGTGATTTCTAGACATGAAAAGTCATATAAATTAACAAAATCTGATCTTAACTCTTTGGGGATTTTTATACTTGTTATGAATATATATTTTCCTAGCTTTTTTTGGGCAAAAAATCTTTTACATTAATCCTTTTCCAGTATATCCCAAACATCTCGAACATTTGTTGTGGACAAGGGTGGGCCTTGGAATCAAAAAGGTTGAGAACCACTGCTTTCAGAGTAATAAAAGTGCAAAAAAAGTCTGATAATATTTTTTTGTCTTTACGAATAATATAATATAATATAATATAATATAATATAATATAATATAATATAATATAATAATATTACAGTGCACGAGTATATAACAAGTGTAAAAATAAAAATATATATAATATATGAGTGAAATTTTTTTTTTTTTTGAAAAAATAATATTACTTCTTATACTAAACAATACATTTCAAATTAGTTGGTTCATATTAGTTCTTATTTCTTAGAATTTTGGTTTGTCCCTTTTTAGCTTTAATGAGAGCAGCACTCAAGCTGAAATGAACTCCACATGTTTCCTACCAAGTATTGAGTACATGTACAGTAAATGAACATACTTTCCAGAAGGCCAACAATTCACTAAAAATGGTTTTTTTATTGGTCTTATTAAGTATTCTAATTTGTTGAGAAATTGAGGTTTTTGTTAAATGTGAGCCAAAATCATCACAATTAAAAGAACCAAAGACTTAAACTACTTCAGTCTGTGTGCATTGAATTTATTTAATACACGAGTTTCACAATTTGAGTTGAATTACTGAAATAAATGAACTTTTCCACGACATTCTAATTTATTGAGATGCACCTGTATATATGTAGTCATCTTGCTACCTTAAAGCCAAAGGTCCTGTTGAGAGAGCCATAACGGGGCATCCCAGGGTTCTCACAGGTGGTACGGGTTGGCTCTGAGAAAAGAAAGGAAGAAGAAAGACAAAACAAATGAATATCCAGTCACATTCTTCTCAATATCTTCTTATCTGTCACAACTGAGGCAGTTTCTTTTTCACCACCATAAGAACATAACATTTCAGCTCTCATAAATATGTGCTACATCGCCCTTCATGAGCCCAAACACATCTCTCAAAGCAATGCTAAGACTCGGCTTATAGTGATGGTTATGGGGCCTGTGTGCTTATGTAAGTGCTGCAGCAGTGTCATAACATTAGATTTTTTTTTATGGTGGGCTGATGGAGACGCAGCAGGGGGCAGTGTTGCTGCAGCAGTGCATCTGCTACCACACAGCTGTGCTGCTCTGTAATTGGGATGTAGAGCACATTTTTGAGCTGAGGCAGAGACCCTTGATTCAATGCAGGTATGCAAATGACAGGACAACCTGCAAGGCTTACACAACCAACCCCTTTTCCATGACGTTTTTTTTAGCGTGTAGCTTCTAATACTGAGTCAGCACACCGAAAATATATGACTGCATTGCCATATTGAAAAAAGAGTTGCAGACAGTGTTCGCGCTGCTTTGATTTTGAAGGAAGAGCCCACTAGGAGGCCAAATAGTATCAAGTAGAAACTAGTACATCTGATTCACTGACTCGCATCCTTTATTTATTTCTTTTTTTACAAGTATTAAAAATCAGGTTGTCACCACCAGAAGATACACTTTTATAAACAGAAATATTTAAACACGGATGAAAAACAATATAATATAATATAATAATATAATATAATATAATATAATATAATAATAAAGTTGCATATGCCTAACAATATGACAAAATGCCCAACATATACCCAACAATATGACAAAATGTGTCAAAATTTTGGTTTTTAAATGTCTCTGATTGTTTCATGTTCTTGGTCATCAATAATGCACTGCACAAAACACACGAAGGTCAGCATAAACCTGTCCTCACTGCAAGTGATCTGTGTTTATTGTTGCTTGGGTCATATATTCTTTTACCCTGTGTAGTTTAGTTCAAATTTTTTGAGGATGAGGTCATGTCACACAACCTGTTCATGTCACCATCTGCCTAATTTGTTAGCTTCTACCAACTGATATATGAATTTGCAACTGGATGCACATTTTTTTTTTTTTACGTCAACAACAAAAGACATGGAGAAAGTTTTCTCTAACTTTTAAAAAATGTATTTTGCTACACCTAACTATGCACAATGTTAAGGTTAGTTGAATTTCATTATTTGCATCTAATCTCGTCCGTGCCACTGAACTAGACTACATGGGGTTTATCTTAGTCAGTGAGAACAGCCAATAGGATTCATTCTATAAGAATTGTTGTGTATAATTATTTAGTGGCCTTTTAGAGCACTTCATTTCCACCCCCCAACACCCTATATTACTTTTTTATGGTGTCTTTGAGGGTGTAATATGAGGCCATAATAATACTCCATTGAAAGAGCTAAATGATTACACCTGCTTTTGGGCTATGGCTGACATCTTCTGTTGGAACAATGCACTAAATGTTTAAAAACGCCAACCAGAGCTGATCCAAATCTCCTGCTGGCTGTTCATGGCTCCTCAATAATGGCCTCATAGAGTTGGGACCATTTATTCAATTACTTGCTCAATTAAAAAGAATTATCGATGTATTTATTGACGTTAGGAGAAGGACTCCCTCATGGATGTATAAACTGAGGGGTTTAATCAGATAAACACTGTACTTAGGGGGACAATGAGAGGAGTCTTTGTTAATGAGACATGGAAAAATGGATGTAGATAATACAGCCAAAGGCCACTTCATACACAGAGAAGGAAAAGTGAAAGAAATAAAGTATGTATGTATACATAAATAGAAATACTGTCAGAACTAATTCATAGGACTCTATATTTTAAAAGAGAGAAACAATTCTTTGTGAATAATTTGATTCTTTGATTCAGTTCACATCAGTCTCTTGCAATTCAAAAGCACCTTAAAGCAGCTTTAGAGAGATCAGTGCCTTAATACCCTCCAGTAAGGGAACCTGGGGTGAAAGTAACAAGGGAAAAAACTGTAAGGGTAGAATGCGAAATAAACCCTGGGAGGAACAAAGACTCAAAACTTGAAGTTTAAGTTACAAACTCATGAATTCATGTAGTTTAACTCTAGTCAAACTACCTTATCTAAACAGTTATCAACACTAAAAGTCAGAAACAGAAAATATCTTCAGAATATCAGATGGTAATATTTATTCCTGCAAATAAGAGAATTTATATTACACAAACAGTATAAAGATCTATATAAAAAGTACGGATCTAAATTTGGGCGACATCAGTATGTACATTTTTTTTTCTTTTTACAATAAATGCAGCAATAAAAAAAACACTTTCAAACACAAGTTGAAAAAAGTGATAAGGGTTCAATTAGTTAACACTGTTAATTCATTATACCTAATGCATTAACTAATGAACATTTCTTTACAGGATTTATTAATCTATGTTCATGTTAATTTGAACATATTGTTGTTCATTGTTAATTCACGCCTTTTCAGACTACATTAATGTTAATTTATACAACTTGAAAGGCTAAAATGTATTTGTACAATGTAGAAATGAACATAAACCAAGATTAATAAAAGCTGTAAAAGAATTGTTCACTGTGAGTTCCTGACACCTAATGCATTAACTTTTGACGAATTGAACCTGAATTGTAAAGTGTAACCGATGAATCATTTGATTGGTGAATTATAGAACTTCAGCCAGGTACATGCCTCAGTGCACCTGTGTTTGAGAAGGTCATGGGAACCGAGCCGAGAAGCAGAGGACAATAACTTCACAACAGCTGCCACTGCCAGCCATCAAGAAGTGAGTTTCTCAAGTTGAAGTTTCTCATGCAATTTCATTTTCCCTGGCCTCCATTCCTCACTTCATACTCGTCTACTCGTCTGCCAACTGTTCCCACTTCCCTTGTTCTGTGGTCACTAAAAGGAGTGGCTTTGCTCTTTCCCACCATAATTGTGTCAATACAACATCAAGCCCGATTGGAGCAGCACTGGCCTGGGCTGCCAGGGCTGTGGGAGGGCATCGATTTCTTTGGAATTGTTGTTGCTAAATACTTTTGAGCTTGTTTGTGTACTGGGTGACAAATAATACCAAAAGGGCTTATCATTGTGGGCGGTAATCATAAGACAAAGCAGCCAGGGCTAATGGAAAGCAATATTTGAGGCAAAACTTGAAATTCTGACCACCTAGCTTCCACTGAACTGAACCATGAAACCATAAAGAGTCGAATGACTTAAAGGGATAGTTCACCCAAAAATGAAAAATTAGCCCATGATTTACTCACCCTCAAACCATCCTAGGTGTACATGACTTTCTTCTTTCAGACGGATCCAATCGGAGTTATATTAAAAATTGTCCTGGCTCTTCTAAGCTTTATAATGGCAGTGGGTGGGTGTTTCTGTTCAACAGTCCAAAAGAAGTCCAATAAAGCGCATCCATCCGCAATAAAAGGTGCCTACCACGGCTCCTGGGGGGTGAATAAAGCCTTCCTGTAGTGAATCAATGCGTTTTTGTAAGAAACATATCCATTTTTAAAACTTTATAACCACTTTTCTGTAGCATGCGGAAGCCGTTCCGGGAGGATGACGTAGGACGTAGGCGTAGCGCATGCACCGGTGAGAATATGCTAGTCTCGCGAAAACCAACTTTTGTTTACAGGAACAAAGGAAGCAAAGTTTCCTTACTTTTGCAAAGGAAAACCAGTCTTCTCTTGGCTTATATCGAAATCCTCCGACATCTGTCGTCACAAATCCTCGTTTTGTACTTCAAATTCGTGACCAGTGTTTTGCTTTGTTCTCTCCTCTCTGCTTCCACGTCCGTCATTTCTCACCTGCGCATATGTCCTACGTCATCCTCCCGGAACGGCTTCCGCATACAACAGTTAGAGCAAGCTACAGAAAAGTGGTTATAACGTTTTAAAAAACGGATATGTTTCTTACAAAAATGCATCGATTCACTACAGGAGGCCTTTATTAACCCCCCGGAGCTGTGTGAGGCACTTTTTATTATGGATGGATGCTCTTTATTGGTCTTCTTTTGGACTGTTGAACAGAAACAACCGCCCACTGCCATTATAAAGCTCTGAAGAGCCAGGACATTTTTTTAAATAACTCTGATTGTATTCGTCTGAAAGAAGAAAGTCATATACACCTAGTATGGCTTGAGGGTGAGTAAATCATGGGCTAATTTAAATTTTTGGGTGAACTATTCCTTTAAGTGACCATAATTGCTTCTTGCTTAGAGTTGGACGCAGTGGTCAGCTTCAGCTGGCTGATTATTTGGTTTTAGCATTATTAGGTTTTGATATACAAACATACAACAATTATTATGATAGTCTGTTTGACTGGGAATTTAACACATGGCTTAAACATGCAAACTGTGCCAGTATAATTGATTTACCTATACAGCGAGGCTGGGATCCACTCCAGGTGCCATCAGCCTGGCAAATGCGTGTAGTACTGCCTACTGGGATGTAGGGAGCCATGCAGCTAAATGACACCTCGGACTGGTAGATGAAACTGCGGCCTTCCCTCGAGCCAAAAGCAGGGATTCCAGGATCTCCACAGAACTTAGCTATAATCACAGAGATCATAAAGAAACACTTTCAACAAAATCATTCTCAAACGGTTAGGCATGAATGATGCTAAACGCTTTGTCTTTATAAAACAAAGTGCATGCTTTATTATGTTGTCCTTAATATTTACCACTTCTCAGAAAGAGAGAAAAAGTGTATAAAATATTGAAATTGTGAACACAGAAATGTGAGGAATATTCAAAAGTTGTTTAAAATGTAATGATTTACAATCTGCAATATACACTGTATACTGCTTACCATTGGTTCATTCATCACACTCGAAATGGAAGGTCGAAACAAGCAGATTGCATTGTGGGATATTGCATCATGCTGTGTGCTCTGATGTATGTATACTGCACATTTTGGCAAATGTATTAGGTCATGCATGTGCACAGAGTCTCTTATTCTGACCAAGGCCGCACAATGAAAAATACAGTAAAAAAAATAATATTGGGAAATATTATCACAATTTAAAATAACATTAAAATAACAATTAGAATAATCATGTGACACTGAAGACTGGAGTAATGACAGCTTTGCCATCACAGGAATAAATTACATTTTAAAATAGATTAAAATAGATTAAATAACATAACATTTATTCCTGTGATGGTAAAGCTGAATTTTCAGAAGCCATTACTCCAGTCTTCAGTGTCCCATTATCCTTCAAAAATCTTTCTAATATGCTGATTTGGTGCTCATGAAACCTTTTTTAATATCAATGCTTTTTTGACAACAGCATTTATTAAATTTAACATCATATATGTCTTCAATGTCAATTTCTAATCAATTTCATGCGTCCTTGCTGAATAAAAATATTCACTTCTTAAAAAAAGCATACTGACCCCAAACTTTTAAATGGTAGCGTACATATTATATACTGCAGGTATAGTAAGAATAGTCTGCTATTATGCTATTCTGAACATAGCCACATAATACTGGGGGAAGTCCCAAGCCCTGTGGTAAATGTTATCCATGGCCCTGCCACTGTCAGGCAAACAATAGGTCTCTGGAGGGAAAATCAATCACATGGTTGACGTCATCAGCTGTCTGATCCATCATAAATATGCTGGTCAGACTACTGTGCCTGAGATCTAGCACTACAAACTTGACTTTTCTTGATGAATTATAGATATGCTGTCAGGATATAAAATAAAAGTGGAAAAGAAAGAGAAGGAAAAAAATCAGTACCCTTACAAAGTCAGAGGTATGCTTTCTATCTCGAGCAAAATATTTTTTTTAACATTGGCTGCTTTTGTTCCATGTGAGGGCTAAAACAAGGGTACCTTTGTGATAACTAGGCTTTTTAAACGTTAAATTCTCATACCATGCCTGGAGGTTCTTCATCTTAGTCATCATACAGCATTGTGCTGAAACAGACTGACATCCCACCATGCTGAGCCCACCTTGTCTGGTGTCCTAAACAAATATTGCTGCATAATCCAGCAGATCTAATTGAAAAAGAAATCTTGACCTATATGTTCTCATTCAGTGATGACCCAATCAATCAATCAATCAATGTCTGAACATGACTTCCTCACCAACAGCACATAGATAAGTTGCAGACATAAGGCAAGGTGTGAACTTTTTGCTGCTTTTTTGGGAAATGTTGGCATGCATAGGGTTGCAAACACCCACAGGGATGAAGCAGTCAGTTTGATTAATATTAATAGAGTAGTACAGTACTCACGCAAGCACTGGGGCACCTCACCACTCCATGTACCATTGCCCACACAGGTGAGAATGGCAGGAAAAGAGAGCTCATATCCTGGGGAGCAGCTGTAACTCACGCTGGTGCCCCATTCAAAGTCACGTCCCTCCAGGAGGCCGTTTGAGATTGGCGGAGGAGCTGCGCAGGTAACGGCTAAAGGAAGAAGTGAAACAGAGGAGAGTTAAGCTTATACTTAAGAATGGCATGTTTAATACAATTACAACGTAACCAACATAAAAATTCTACTTTAAATAAGTACATTTGTCTTGATTTCCAGTAAAAATGAGTAAACACCCTTAAAATAAATGAAATAGTCTAAATGATGTTACTACTTTAATGACATAGACATAAATTTATTATGAATAATCTTAGTTAATACGTAAGCTGTTAACAGATTTATTAATATACGAATATAAGACAACAATATGTGTAAAAAAGTGTAGCAGTAACTATAACGGTACTAGCAGGTTCAGTTAGGTAGAGAGATTAATTGCTTCTGCTAACACTACTGAAGTCACTGAATGCTATATCTGTCTTAGAGGCCCCATCTTTTCCAATAACTGCCCGCACAACTCTGTGAGGTAAGTCCTCTTCCCTGAATATCAGTCCTCAGGTATCACATGACCCCTTAAAATCAATCACACTCTACCAGACAGGAAGCCAATGCCTTGCTCAAACGGACACTCATGATGACACATGCCCCCACTTATGGTGCAACATCCCAATACAATGCTCACACACACACACACACACACACACACTCTCTCTTTATACCATAGCAAAGTTCTAGCCAGACGGTGATTACTGCCTGCAAAAACTATGCTTCGACTGTTTCTTTATGAGCGGATAGTGTTGTCTTCACTCAACTCATGTTGATCGAACCGATAAACTTCTAACAAAGCCCACTGTTGTATTATGAATCAGAATCGGTGTTGGCATCCTTTAAAGAGGCCTGGACCAGATTGGAGTTCCTAATAGACTTGTGCCGGTATTCGGTAATGCGATATATCACGGCTTTTTTTTTAACAAAATTTCAATATCGTGATAATACCGTACACCGTAATAAAAGCATTAGCAATTAATCGCAACATGAAAATTTAATACCGGCATATCCCTAGTTCCTAAGCTAATAAATATTTCACATATCATATACCATCTAAAACTGCAGGAAAGAGACGAAGGGACACGCACACACTCAATGTCAGGATCCTCTCCACACCTGAAGCGTTTGACAGAGGTGGGAGTGGTTCTTTTTTGAGTCAACTCACTTTAGCATGCATATTAATGGCTCTGTGAGACAGAATATCAGTTCAGACCGAGGATATGAAGTTCAAGCTCCTCAGATATGTGTGCACAACATGTCCTTTAAGAGACAGGAGGAGGCCACTGCCTTCAGGAATAAATGAGACATCTGTGTCTATCTAAATGAGCTTAGCAAAATGGCATTCGATGCCAGGGCACTGGTGAGGATCACAAATGCATCGTCCAATTCTGGAATTCAATTTCATATCGCTTTATATATTCCGTACCAGTTCATCTCCTGGCAGTAAGAAGATGACAGGAGTCATTTGTGAAATTAATTACGAGAAATGCAAGGGCTCATAGGTCAAAGCTGATTATAATAATGGGGACAAAACAGCCCTTAAGGGGTGAACGCTCAGTCTACAAATGTGTTCCCGTCATTTGTCCAACAGCATGATTGGTTGATAAAACATGAATGTTTACCATTCATTGTAGTGCAATTGCACAAGAAAAGATGACCTACAAGGGTGGATAAACATTCCTCCCCTTGTTAGCTCTACATTTCAAACAAGACATCCATCACAATGGCGAAGACACAAAGCTGGAAGACCTCAACTCACTCTGGGTAAAGCATCTGTGCATCTAACGATGGCCAGATGTGCAAATATATCAGTGAGTGAATAATCTTTTACGCCTTGCCTTGTGAACAATAAAGCTATTTGGCTTTACTAGTCAGAGAAAATGCTAGAGTAATGTGTTAATCTTGGGACGATGAAGCCTATGGAAGAAATGGGAAATCAGGTAACACTTTACAATAAGGTTCAATTTTAAGTTGATGCATGAAGCAACATTAAACTAAATTAATAAATACTGTAAATGTTAGTTTGGTAAAATATATTATTGTTTAATGTTAATCCATTTTTGTTCATGGTCCATTAAAAAATGTTAATTTATTCAACTTAATAAATTAAGGATGACTTTAACTCAATACTTTAACTAATGTAAACACATTGAACCTTATTGTAAAATGTTACCACAGTTTATTAGAACTGTTAATTTTAATGTTAAATGATGTTTAAATCAAGTTTCACCTTTACAGAAAGGCACTGGGGCATTCCAGGTACCGTTTCCGGTACATGTGATGGTGGAGAAACTCTCGGTTTCCATCGTGTAGCCAGGCTGGCACACAAAAGTGATGTTTTGTCCAATGGTAATGTCCTCACCATATCTCAGCCCATTTGCTGGCACTCCGGGGTCTCCACAGTTGATCACTGAAAAGTAAAGATCACAGTTATGAGGCTTATAGGCCAAAATTAACTACTGTGTTTAGTACGATGTGCTAATAGTCTCTTTTTGGGATAAAAGTCTGGCCAATTTACAATCTGCCAAACAACAGCAGTGTAGATCTTTATTCAGTATCTAATACAAATACAACTCTTCAGATGGCAATCATAGCTTTTTGTGGCAATGTGATTGAAGCTATCGAAACAAACCTCGGGGAGCCACGTTTCACAAATCATCTTTAACAACTCATTTACGCTACAACAATCTTTAGAACCCCTGGCTTTTTATTTCAAATGATAGATCTTGTTATTATGTAAAGAAATCAATAGTAGCACGCAAGCACGGCTCCCGTCCCACCGGTGTCCCTGAGGTGCAACTTCAAATCAATTCCACAGATCTTTTACAATTATCATTCTTTCCAATGGATAAATAAGAGGAGGTCGGATTGGAATGATGTGAGAAAGAATGCGGCGCCACTGGAATTCAGATGAAACAAATTAGTAGTTTTGCACTTTGCTGTGGCTGACAAAACCCTGTCCGATCAGTGCATTTATTTAATTATTTCCCAGACGCAACATCTTAATTTCCTCTATTGATTTATGTTCGAACATTACTTATTTATCACCCTTGAGTTGCCATACGTTTTGTGTCTTTTGGAAAAGGACGGAAAATTATGTTTTGTAAAATCCATCAGCAGCCTTGCACATAAACATGTCAGCTGATGGTGAGAAATGGCTAACGCTAAATGCTAATGTGACTCCTCCCTTGGACACAGCCATGTATCACCGCTTTTGATCCATTCAATAAACACATGTAGCGCTGCATCAATCAGAGCTGGTTTGGTGCACCGCCCATATAATTCCAGTCAATGGTATGCAGGGAATACGCCCACGTTTAAGGGTGAACGTTTGAGAGCATTAAGGGATGTGATTATGGATGAGAATGCCAACTTACCTAGACACATTACGCAGGCTAAGCTGTTTTATTGTGCTGTGACTCTTCATCATTTCTCAAACAACTACTACTGCGAGAGTTTTTAATTAACTAGATATACGAGCGTTCCATCACTCAAAAATGGAACTGAAATAGATTCAAATGATACAAAGCGTGATCCGTATGCTAACCATGAGCAAAAAACAATGCTGGAACAAATAGCTATTTGGTTACTGGTTAACATCATCACATAGTTAATTTGACCTAAGAGACATTGATGCTTTTAAATAAAAGATTACTAAGACAAAATTTTTCTTTGGAATATTATGTCCTATCAATCATTATAGATTCATAGACCAGACTGTAAAATAAGTCAGTAAAAAAATAAAAAATAAACCGCAAATTGATACAGTAAAACATGTTAATTGGTTAATTGCAAGTTACCCTACCATACACAGTTAAAAACCATAAATCGTTATGGACAGGCCATTTATGAAGATCACCGAGTCATTATGTTGTTTTCTACTGTACCATCTGTTTTATTATGGTGGTTGTCAGTACATATTAAAGTAAAAAAAAAAAGAAGAATTTGGTAGTTTGTACAGTTATAAGATGTAAAATATACAGATACCATAATGTTCATGGCAGGGCATGAAATAATTGATTTATGTATCTAACAGAGCCAGAAGAGGAACAATTCTGACCTTTACATCTTCCTCTGTTTTGACAAAAGAACATCTTGGAGCTACCATGGAGAAACCGAATCCTGCAATCCCACTCATTCTGACCTAATTCTTCCACGAAATGCACTGAAACCTTTTCTAACCTTCTGTATTCAAAGGAACACCAGTTACTCTCACGGTGATGCCTGAATTAAACGTTCATAAAGTTGGTCCCCTGAACCCTCAGCAAGAGGACTTCTCTGTATCAGTCAAGGTCTTTTACCACGACGATACATTTTTAGTACAGCTTTACACAAATGACTCCCACAAGCACATCTGTCATATCACCTCATTACAACCTGTAATGAAGCACTGCTGAGGCCATTTTGGTTTATTCAAAAACAAACAACCCTTTATTTCTATTTAAAGCTCAACAAATACCCTGCTGTATCTCACTTGTTTCACACTTACAGGTGCAGTTGGGTGCAGTGCCAGACCAGGTGCCGTTAGCTTGGCATTGGCGTGTGGTGGAGCCGCTTAGCAGGTAGCCATCCATACAGGAATAGATGACCGAATGTGAGAAGGTGGTGCCGTCCAGTCGATATACCCGTCCGTTACTGGGAGACCCAGGGTTACCACACTGCACAGCTGTAGTATTATAAAAACAAAAATGTATGAAAAGTTATTGCCAGTTGACACTTAACATTCTTGAGTAAAATAACATGTCACATTATTTAGTAATATCAGTAGGGACCACAGGGGGCGTCAGTGTTTCTTTTGTCTGCTTTTATTTTTTATCTCAAGGTTTCTTGTTGTCTCTGGTCTCAACTTGTTCCAGTTGTTCACACATGTATCTCATTTCCCTGTTTTCCTTTGTGTACTATATTGTGACATGCTTCATCATTTTGAGTCATTCTGACCTAGAAACACAAATATTTTTATGTACTGAAGGAAAAAGTAAAGTCTCGGATTTCTGATGATATTATTATTATGTTTTTATGAGATATATTCACTTAAATTGATGGCTGTCATAAAACATTGTTTTTAAAGGGGTCCTATTATGCTCTTTTACAAAGTCTTGATTTTGTTTTGGGAGTGTACTAGAACAGGCTCTCATACTAGGTTGTTCGAAAAACACATTATTTTTCACATATTTTACATTATTACAACACCTCTCTCCCCAGTCTGGCATGAACGGCTCGAATAGTTCCTGTATCAAATGAAGGCCCGCCTTCTGAAATACGAAATG
>NW_015544192.1:1447252-1447531 GCF_001515605.1 Sinocyclocheilus anshuiensis | reverse complement strand
TTAGCTGGGCCAGTGTGTGCTGTGATTGGCAGCACTCGGCGCCTGGTCGGGAAATGTCATGCTCCTTACCATAGCCACCTGCGAGCTTCAGTGTAAATAAATACTGCGCCAAAACAAATAAATTTGAGCGCGGTTTAAACCCGGATGATTGTAACCACTCTAAGTTCGTCTGCCTTGGGAAAGCTAGCGTGTCTCCGACATAGTGATAACACTTGTTGCCTTCTCTAGTGCAGCTCAACCAAGTCTCATCCCATTCGTCGATATTTGTGATATCACAAA
>NW_015544192.1:1446842-1447157 GCF_001515605.1 Sinocyclocheilus anshuiensis | reverse complement strand
TTTTTTTATGCTCAAACAGCAACATTACAGACTAACTAAAGTTGAAAAAGTGAAAAAGCATAACAGGACCCCTTTAAGAAAATAATCTCTAAAGAATCCAAACAGAAATCATAGACATTATCAAAATTTTAGACATTATCTGACAGAATAAGGAGATTTACGCAAAAGTACTCTAGTTTAAAAAAAACTTTTATAATGTTTTAAATAGGGATGCACCGATACGATACTGGTATCGGGCCCGATACTGAGCTCCTGTACTCGTACTCATTAAAATGCCCTGATACCAAACGCCGATACCACACAGCATGTGATAAG
>NW_015544192.1:1445096-1446832 GCF_001515605.1 Sinocyclocheilus anshuiensis | reverse complement strand
GCGCGGCGGCACAGATGCACGAGCTTGTCGAGTGAATATACCTTTCTCACAGACATCACTGGAAAGTTTGTCGTTCGGTCGGATACGTCAAAAACAAGTAAGTAAAACAATGCACAAGTTACTTAACGGTAACTTAAGTAAATTCTGTTGCATGATCTTTGATGTTCACTCACTTAGCACATATGTACAAATGCAATAAAAATATTGGTATCGGTACTCGGTATCGGCAAGTACCAAAAATAAAAGTATCGGTACCGGGCGAGTACTGAAAAAAGTGGTATCGGTGCATCCCTAGTTTTAAAGATTTCTATTTCAAATAAATTCTGTTCTTTTGTACTTTCTATTCATCGTATAATTCTGAAAAAAAAAATACATCATGGTTTCCACATACCATATTAAGTAGCACAACTGTTTTCAACATAATAAGAAATACTGTTATTTTAAATTATAATAATATTTCACAATATAATGTTCAGGGTTCAGACCCACTCTTTCTGTTTAAATCTAGATTAAAGACACATCTCTTTAGCCAAGCATTCACATAATGTATCTCATAACCCTGTACTTCAGTTACATCTGATCAAATGCACATTAACATTCTTTTGCTTGGGTTGAACACATCATTTTTTGCTTAGTTGGAACAGCAGCTATGCTATTTTTTCTCTATTTCCTTCTCTGTTTCTGCCTAACTAGGAATTACACAAGCTTCAGTCTGGATCTAGCCCTTACAAAGACCTGAGATGACCGAACACCTAAGAGATGATGCCAACCCTCAGACAACATACAAATCTACCAAATTTTGCTACAAGTTTGATTGCAACATATGATCATTGGGTAACACTTTATAATAATAACTGCACACTATGAGTCATTAGTTAAGCATTAGTAAATAGTCAATTCATCCTTTATAAAGCATTGTTCCAACATTAATAGGCATTAGTAAGCAGTTTATAAATACAGCTATAAATGTTTTGTTCTTGAGCATATCTATAATGTTTAATAATTGTATTTTCATACTTTATTAATGATCAATTTATCATTTCTAAATTATTACATTATTTACAAACCAGTTATTTAGGAGTTGTCAGTGGTTCATAAGATCATTCAGAAAGTGTAAGTAAATGATTAATAAACTATTTAAATGTAGCCTACATATATAAATATTATTTAGACACATGATAATAGTTGCTTAGTGTGTTAATAACTGCTTTATTGACACGTGTTCCTGTTGTAATTCATGATTAAGTCAGGTAGTTATAAAACATTTAGTAGTTGCCAGCCATCTATTTTTGTGAGCTCATCTAAAGTGAGGACTATTTATACCTTGTAAAGCATTTACAAAGGAGATTTAAAGGATAATTTATCTTCCAAACAGAAAAGTTAAACACAACACAGAGGGATAAAGAACACAGAAATATTTTTTCAAGATGCAAAAAATGAAACTGTACATCTGTACACTTGATAAAAAATGAAAAATAAACCTCTGCAATTTCATAGAAAAAAAATACAGTTGTACAGTTTCATTTTATTGCATCTTGAAATAAATATTTCTGAGTTCTGTATCCCTCTGTGTTTGTTTATTTTTTATTTTTATTAATTTTTTTGTTAGGAAGATAACTAAGCCTTTAATCTCCTTTGTAACAGATGTGCTTATAAATCAAGAGCAAGGCATTTATAGCTGTATTTATAAATTGCTTACTACTAATGACTATTAATGTTGGGACAAGGCTTTTTTC
>NW_015544192.1:1444372-1445086 GCF_001515605.1 Sinocyclocheilus anshuiensis | reverse complement strand
GATTTTTACCGTACATTTCTGCCATATGGACATCAACTTGAGATAAGCTCACCACTGATAAGCTATTACTAAATATAATGTAGAAACTTAAATTTTCTGTAAAGCTGCTTTGCAACGATTTGCATCGTGAAAAGCGCTATACAAATAAACTTGAATTGAATTGAATTGAATTATTGCTGTTTTTACTGTATTGATTAAATAAACTCAGCCTTGGTGAGCAAATTTTACCAACCTCAAACATTTGAACAGTAGTGTACATCAATTACAACACTAACAAAATGTTAAGTACTTTCACAAATCATGGTTCGGCATAAACGGCTTTTGCAACTTAAAATGATCACATATACCCCTCGTGTCTAGTCCAGCCTTGTATCTTTTTAATGTTCCTTAGTCTCAGATGGCACACACACAGTCTGTTCGCTGACCATCTGATGCATATCGCTCACAAAACTGTCTAAGTAGGTGGTTCTTGGCAAGAATAAGTGGCAGTGTGGACAAGAACGTCTCGGTTACGTATGTAACCCTCGTTCCCTGAAGGAGGGAACGGAGACGTCACGTCAGTTGACCGACGAAATTGGGATCTCGCTTAGAGGGACCAATCCACTTCGAGTGTAAACTAAACGAGCCAATGCACATTGGCATGCGATTATTGCATCCAGCTGCTGCTGATCACAGCGTGAGTATAAGTAGGCAGCAGATGCAACGCATATTCAG
>NW_015544192.1:1430759-1443944 GCF_001515605.1 Sinocyclocheilus anshuiensis | reverse complement strand
TGCACAAGAGGACCAGCTACTGCTACTATGGCACTACCCACTGAGTAAGACTGGATAACACTGGGAAAACGTACCCGTTCACTTGGAACAGGGACGCTGCGGAAGCTCGAACCTTCCCGAGGGAGGTTTCGGAGGCAATACACATATGACATCCCTTAGGTGCATATGGAAAAACAATGGAGGTGATTGAACCCTCTTTGGAATTGCAGAGGTCTGCCGGGGAAACACGGGCTCAAGGCTAGACCGTGGACTTTACACATATGGGATCCGTTTAGGTCTTACATATGGAACCCAGCCTTCTACCGGGAAGCGAAAAGCTGAATATGCGTTGCATCTGCTGCCTACTTATACTCACGCTGTGATCAGCAGCAGCTGGATGCAATAATCGCATGCCAATGTGCATTGGCTCGTTTAGTTTACACTCGAAGTGGAGTGGTCCCTCTAAGCGAGATCCCAATTTCGTCGGTCAACCGACGTGACGTCGGGAGTGACCGACTGAAAGGGAACATATGCTGTTCAGTCAAAGGTCTGGCTACATGAGACTATGTTTTTTTTAATTAGTAATGCAAATACTCTGCCATGAAGCACTTAGTCTATGAATCTGATTACAAATTTTGAGAGGTAGTCCATTATCTGTAAAACAGTATATTCCTTTTTTGAGTAGCTTCCCCCAAACTGCATTTGATATATCTTAAGATTATGGACATCTGATAGGAAGACAGTGAAGGTCTAAAGGAAGAGAGATCATTAGAGAGACATCTTTTATCATGTAATGACTATGATATGGGACAGTGGCTATAACAGAATGAGGTATTAGCATCTGTAAGGCTTAAAAGAGTGGGGATGAAGTTTGAAGATATGGTATGACAGGCCTGTAGATCATACCCAGAGAATGGCACCAAGACAGAGGAAATGAAAGGACAAAAAAAGAAAGCTCTTCATTTCCACAGAGATGCTGGTTGAGTGAATTAACTGGCTGAAAACCTATTAATCCGCCAAGCCAAAGTGCTTTTTTGGTTGACTGCAATAGAAGAACTCAGGCTTCCTTTCAGGATGGAATCATCTCTCTGTGCAGCTGTTAAAAAGACAGCGCTTGCGGTACACCTCCATGACGGGAAACTCGAGAACTCTCTTTGTCTTGCGATGACATGCTGACCATTGTGATTCCCACAGGGTTTGTCATTTTGCAGCATGGGGGACGGATTATAGCGTGACACCTTCCCCCTCAATTAGTCACTGTTCCTGTATACCTGTGCCATTTGCCATCTCTCAAAAAATGATTCCCGCACAATGGCTTGGGTCATGTCAACTATATGTTCAATGGGAGGTGGGAGCACTGGGAGAAACACCATTAGTCAGGTCTTGGAGCAAGGAAACAAGATGGTGCATCATGTTTCCGTAGAAAACACGGCCTGCTTGTGTCTGGAAGTGGCTAGTCATCTTTCATTTGTGCTGTAGACCTTACAGCCTCTAGGAAAATGTGGGATTATTACGTGGTGTGGGACAACTGTACAACTGTAATGGCATACAGGAAAGCAGGCCCAAATAAAACATCAGGTAACAATGTGGACTGTGATATATTATTTAGCGGGTAGTTGATTTTATTGTTTGTCACTGATAAATTACTTTTGGGACTATTTTATGGTATAATAAAGACAACACTTGCTTCCAGGGGGTTGGATGGAATATCATTATTAAAATGAACAGGAAGGTCTTCTGCTCAGCACTTAGTAGTGCTACTAAAGAAATAAGGCAATGCTTGTTAAAAGGTATAAAGAAGTTCCACTGTTAGTCCAACAATAATGAGAAGAGGAAAAATGGTCAGATTTCCATTCTCTACTTCTAAACCAACTCTTAGTTGCTCTCAGTCTTTTTGTATTTTTATGCCTAAATCTTTACTATAGCAACCATTTTTCAACCATAATTCTTGAGAGATGTGATCTGCTTTTTTCTGTGATTTTTTGTTCTGTCTCTTTAAAAAAAAAAAAAATTGTATGAAGAAAAAAAAAGAAAACAGTATTTATTTGGAAAGCGTGATACATTTTTTTCAGGAACAGAAAGTTCAAAAGAACAGTATTTATATGAAATAGAAATAAATATACATAAATATCTGCACTGTGAGTTTTGATCAATTTAATGCATTCTTGTTGAATAAAAGTATAATTTCTAAAAAAAAATAACAATAATAATAAAAAAATCATACTGACCCAAAACTTCTGATGAGAGTGTATATATAATTATTATTTATTTTTTGTTTAATATATCTAAATAAATCTAAATTCAGATTTCATCTGAAAACAGTGGCTACTTTTGAATGGCCAGCCAATGCAAAAAGATTAAATGAAAAAAGCATGATCAAAATATGGGCAAAAATATGTTTGGAACCAGATGGTGTAGCTATGGCATCTACCTGCAGGGGTTAACATGGGCATGCTAACATACCAAATCAAAAACTGATTTCATTACATGCAAAATGACAATCAGTTCTAAATATCGGCTTTGACAACACAATCTTATTTTTGTGTGCACAAAGCATTAGATCAGCCATTGACTTATTAAAACAAACTACTGACAAAGTAGCTTAGGGGTGAGATGTCCTACTTCTGCATTCATCTAGCCAAGTAAAAGAGAATATGGGAGATGGGCAGTTTTCGAGATGCTGTATCATGCCAGCTGCTGCAGGCGCTTACGTTTGCAGGAGGGCTGAGTACCGGACCATGTGCCATTGGGGAAGCACATCCTCTCTGCAGAGCCAAAAAGCTCGTATCCCACCGAGCAGCTGAAGTGCACTTTACTGCGTATTCGAAAGTCACTCTCTTCTCTGCTGCCGTGGGATGGTGTGCCTGGGTCACCGCATGTCCCTGATGAATCACCTTGAAAGACAGAGTGAGGAACAAAAAAGACAATAGGTGAGGGACATTCCAACTATATCGTAAATTTTCATTTCCCCATTGTATATGGCTTAATACATTGGATAAAATATTAAACTCATCCTTTTATAAATGGACACTAGATTAGTATTCTTTTATCACAATATCACCTTTAAGTGAACAAATGGGGTGAATTTTAAATAGTTTTACAGCTTTGTTTTATGCAGATATTACCATTTTTGGCATGTCACCTTATAACATGAAACCCCTGCAAATTTATTATAAAATCTTCCAGGTGTTTATAATTTTTTCCCCTTTATCTAATCAAAATGTTTCAAAAAGTCTTTTTGTGAATATTTAGTTTTAATTTGTTACCAAATTTGTTCCCCCTGTCCTCAATTTTACTTTCCTTCCCGTTAGTCTTTTCTAATCATCCTAAACGGAACACAGTTTTGGTGGGAAAACATCAGCACAAACATTAGTACGTTTAAGTAATGGAGTTGAGGAATTTTGTGCATTAGTTGGTATATTTCACTCTAAAACATTCCATCTTGTTTGATAAAATTATGGGAAAAAATGAACTTGAATGAAATGAAGTATTTTTATTTCTATTATGTTCATTTCTTGCCATTGTGCAAATAAAAAGTTATAATTAAAGTACCTGAGGCTGACGAGCATATTTGTGAAAGTTTCTTTTATAGAAATACTTTCTTAAACACACAAGCATATTCATCTGACTGTAGAAATAGCAAAATATGAGGCAGAAAAAAAAGAAAGCAAGAATTTGCATTAAGTGTAAAGTAACAAACCATTTTAACCTATTCTACTGTCAAATGAATAAAAAAGGATGACTAGTCCCTGTGCCTGTTTTCCAGCCCCTCTCAGGATGTAATCTGGGAGGAGGACATCTTTTCTTTTCAACGCACTCAAGGCTTTGCTACAGCTCTCTGGAAATTGATATTCCTGATTGATTCCCGCTGCTTCCATATATCTGAGCTCAGGGCCCTGCAGCCTTGCACCTCTCCTGAACCTGAGCTCCATTCATCATCAGCACACAAACGCACACAATCACACACCTGCACAAGCACATTTATGCTCACACAAGGCTTATGAATAATCTAAACACACCAAAAAATACAGAAAGTGATCGGTTGTGATTGTGTCACATCGCATAGAAGTTTCATGTTCGGCGTGCACAGACAAATCGCCTGCCGCTGGAAACCTGGTTAGGACACAGTGTTAGAAACCATGACTTATTGCTGAAACCCTGGACAAGAGAGCTAAAATAGATTAGGGGCCGGTTGTACCAGCTGTGCACAAGTTATAACTTAGTACCAATTTGCAGCAGAACTATATGCTTTCAAGTTACAATTTATGCACTACTAAATATTTGGTTATATCAAAGACCTAATTTTTTACCTTACAATGTTGTTGACATCGTACTAATTTACATGATTTTAATATGTCAACATCTGACTTGATAGCAGAACATCAGAATAAAATTAATAGCGTGTCACACTCAGGCACTATTTATGCATGCTAGGTTTTAGAAATTAAAATAAAATTATTCGGTCAAGGACAGTGAGTGATTTTCTTTCTAATGTTTGATTAACATTATTGACATAAATTTTAACAGCAGCTAAATTAGGCTGCTTTAGAGGAATAGCTCACCCAAAAATTAAAGGTCTGTTGTTCTTCTAAACCTGTATGAGTTTTCTTCTGCTGTTGAATGTAAAAGTATATGAAGAGTTCATTTGCAAAAACAGATAACTCCATTTTTAACAATTTTCAAAAATGATGTTTTTTCATTGTGCATTCCAATTATTCTCGCTCAAACTGCAGTTGGGTTATTTTGATTAAGTTAAAAAATAACAAAAAAATACAGCTAACTAATACAATAAAAGACAATAAAAACCTGATAACAATAAAGAACATGATTTTTGAACAAAAAAAAAAACGGAGTTATCTGTCTTTGCAAATAAACTCTTCATATATATATATATGGATATATATATATATATAAATATCTCATTTTTTAGATTTAGTTGCATTTTAAATATATATTTAGAAACTACTATTAAAAATTTTGTTATTCAGCAAGGTGCATTAAATTGAACAAAGGTGACTACTAAAAATTACCACTTCAAATAAATGCTGTTCTTTTGAACTTTTCATTGTTTTCACAAAGATATTAAACATCACAACTGATAATAATAAGAAATGTTTCTTGAGCACCAAATATTATAATGATTTCTGAAGGATCATGTGACACTGAAGACTGGAGTAATGGCTACTGAAAACTCAGCTTTGCATCACAGAAATAATTTACAATTTAAACATATTAAAATAGAAAACAGCTAATTTAAATTGTAATAATATTTCACAGCATTACTCTTTTTACTGTAACGCTTCTTATTGGATCGATAAACGAACACATCATATGTGACTACACAATTCTTTACAGAAAGCTTACAACCTGGGCTAACTTTTGCCTTAGGACAAAATTGTGCAACTTTATGTACAGACTTTGCTATAAACTAACAAGTATTCACTACATGTGAACTTCATGTCCCAAAGACCTTACAAACATTTGGTGCAACTGCAACCCTACTCAGCACCCTAAAGGTAAAAAGTTAGGTCTCATATCAGACCAGCCAACATCCAAAACCAGCCTATGTCAACGAAACCTGCCAGCGCCATAAACAAGTAATGATTTAAGAACAGGCAGCTGTATGAAAAAAAAAAAATCTCCTGATCTAATACATCAGTGTGGCTGGAGAGTTCGGTAGGCAGGGCTAGTGCTAGTGGCAGGGGGCCCAGGGGACAGATTAAAATAGCTGTTATTAAAGGACTGCAGGCTGTTCCTCTTACTATGTCAGTGGGCTGCTTGAACAGGCTCTTCTGCTGAAGGGCCAGTTGTTGACCCTTGCATGACTGGCAGGTTTTTATCCTTAAGACTCTGTTGTAAATCGCATACATGTGCCATACATCACACAGCGGGGACTCTAGTGCCAGACAGACAAGATGCATGCTGACGTGAACTTGAAGTTAAGTGAAGAGGATGGATTTCCTCTCAGAGAACAAGCACACAGAGGGGTCTGTTTCTCAGGGTGTGGTGTGATGAAGGAACGGGCACCCCACCGGTCATGCTTAGATGAGATAGTGAACTTTCTTAGAGTACCGCCACGTGCAGAGATGCGTTGTGACAGAGACATGTACTTTTCTTGGGGCGATACAGCAGGCCGCCTCGTATTGGTAGACTCTTTCCGGGGCAGAGCAAGTAGTAAATTTCCTGGGAGGTCTAAGCACGGTTGTATGTCACTGCGGAACAAGGTGTGTTTTTTTATGTCATGTTGCATCTTTGTCTTTCTTGCTGGTTGCAGAGGACGAGAGGAGCGAGAGCCGGGAGGTGTGGGTGTTTGGTCTCCCAAGAGTGTGTTTTGTCAGGGAGAGAGTGCTGACCAAGCATAACACTTCAAGGGCAGACGAAGGGGACTGCTGAATTAGCCGTCCCGCTGGAACTCTTCCACTTATCTGCAGTGCCAGCCCTGAGACCACCTTAGACATGAGAGGAGAGGGTATACGTCCATTTGCATGTCACAAATTGATATACAGCCACTTCTGATCGAAAAAGTCACCGCAAACATGCAGTTCACACTTTGAGGCAACACTGCTGACAGGATTATTCCAGATAAAAACTGACGCGATATTAAATGTCATCTTTCTGCATCCACACAAAACTTGAGTGGAAGAGAAGTGGGAAACTTAACATGGATTATTGATCAGTGGCATCTTTGGTGGCTTATAGCAGTCAGGTTTGATTTTTCACTTCGGGACAAATATGCTCTTGGACAACAGATATGGGTCAGATACAAAACAGCTGGATTGACGGAGCTGTAGCCTATAGCATTTAAAGAGATCATCCATGGAACGACATGATGGTGACTAAATAATAATAGAATTTCATTAATTCTATTATTATTTAGTCACCACCATGTCTTTCCAAACCTGTATGACTGACTTTCTTCTGTGGAACATAAAAGAAGATATACCAAGAAACGTATTTTTTGTCCATACAATGAAAGTCAGTGTGGTCCAATGTTTTTTTTTTTTAAAACATCATTGACCTTCACTGTATGGAAAAAACAGAAAACAGCTGAAACGGCCTTCAAAATGGCTTCATTTCTGTTCAGCAAACGAAAGAAAGTCAAACTGGTTCAGAAAAACATGAGGGTGAGTAAAAGACAGAATGTTAATTTTTGGGTGAAATATCCCTTTAAGCACACATGCTCCATATTCATGCAGGACACACAGATGCAACATCTCATTCCTCTTACCCAGGCTTTTTGGAAATATGAGCCTCTATCTATGTTTCAGCAAAACTCAAAAAACGCACCTATAGGTATGAATCACTGCAGTTTCCAGTTGAAACGAACACTAGAGGCAGTAAAACTTTGATGACTTCAGTTCACTTTCAATGAGCCTGGGTTGCATTCCTCCCATAATTCCCTGCCCTCATTCACTCAAAAAAAAATAAAAATTAGTAATTAATTGATAGTGTCATATTAGCATCCATGCTAACATCCACTTAAGTCGATTCAGTTCTATCCCAATAGTCAAGAGTATGTTACAACTGAAATAGGACACTTTTCTACTCTTAAAATTTGTTATTTTATTTGCTCCTATCTTAGTTTTAAAGGCGCACTCTGTACTTGTTGCACTAGCTGGTATAGCAATTGACTTGAACTCATCCTGACACAAACTGTATAGTAGTGTTGATGCAGCAAAAGCAGTAGTTTTCAGTTACCAATTCCATTAGAAATGCATACAAATTCTCTATTTGCAGCAAGCAATTATTAGTTTACTATATGAGCGAAAGTGTTATCAGCATAAAACAGTAGTAGTACTGTATTTGGCTGGTCATGTGACCTCAAAGTCAGCACCCATGAGGCTGCCCAGCTCTATTAAAATAAATATTTTTTACTAATAAATTATATTAATTGTATTTAATATTTTTTAATTCAAATCTATAAAATAAGAAATAAGAAAATTCAAAACAAATATAAAAATATTTATAGGCCAGGACTAGCTAAGTAGAAGAACTGATTGGAAACTAATTTATTTGTATTTTTTGCAATTCTTTTTTGGTTCCTTTAGGGAGATAGTGACACATTTCACCTTTAAGAAAAGCAGAATCCCTGCGGTCTGAGCTAGCAGCTGCTCTGTCTCAATCAGTGTGCAGTCAGCTCGCTCTATCTGCACTCAAGCAGTGCCAGAAAGCTCAAGCAGAGCTGGGAAGTTAAGTCTTGAGAGAGGCTCACTGCTAGAGGCTGCTCCTTTAGCTGCAGCCTTCACATACTTACAGCCACTCTAATTGGACCACAGGAAGTTCAGGTGTGAGCAGGAAGAGAACAGAAGATGTTCTCACCAGGTGGACACTAAAGCCCTCACTGATGCGGCTGCAGTATATGTGCTAATTGGGTAGCAGACTGTTTCAGGGGCAAAGAGTAAATGGTTGTTTGTTGATTTTAAGAGGGTTGGATCATGTCATAACTTCGGGAGGCTTTACCTCAGAGACCTCTCTCTGGAAGCAGGCAATTAGAAGAGGCCGGCAACAAAGTCAAAGGCTTGTAATAGCTTCGGTTTGGACTCTTATTAAAACAAAAGGTTGTAAAACAGCACGGGACATCGTTTAACCGATCTCAAGAGCTGCTCTGCACGATGCACACACAAAAATATCAACTCAGTTCTTTCTAACAGTCTGCAGTCCCCTGCGTGAGCGCAGGTTCATGTGTACAAGCGCCTTCAGCACAGCACACACAAAAAAGGATGGTTGCGCTGCTATGATTTTGTGCCATGAAATCCTGGAGGCAGAAGAACAGTACCAGGAAGGAGAATAAAGCCTCCTAGGACCAAGAGGAAGAGAGATTTCTCTTTCTGTCTAGCTGTTGTTCTCTCTCTGCCTCCTCCTTTCTGGGTCATGGATCTCTGTAGAGGATTGGAGCATATACAGTGGGACTGGAAAGAGACAATGTCTGCATTCACGCTTTATGGGTCACAAACACTTAATGCAGGTTTAATGGATAAACAGTGGGTGTTTAAAAATATGCAAAGTGCATCTGAGTCACATTTATGCAAAGACTGTCTGAAAATTTCCAGCAACGTAATTTTTCTAGGTACATTCACACTGTTGGTGATTTGTTATAAAGCGAGCAGAAGTGATTTTTTTTTTTCAATGAGAGTTGGTGATCAGAGGCAACATGCACTCAAAAATGGATTTTTTTCTGCTTGTGCAATTTGGTTAATTAAAGTGAGCTAATGTAACACAATTCTTGAACATTTCGTCACAGCTTAATGTCATTGGGTGCAATCAATTTAAATGGAAGTTTACTTTATCCATTTGTGTTGGGACTACATGAGACATATTGGACATTACTGTGAACAATTTTTTTCAAATGTGTTCTTTAATTCACTTAGTATTCTATCAAATTACATCATGGTTATTTCAGTGTTTCTTGTTGTATGCTAAAAAGAAACAAGAACAAGTCAATAGGCAATCTTTAGTACAAATGAAAAGTAAAATTAAACAAAGGTACTATAATAGCAACATATTGTAGGAATATTTTTTATTATTAAATTGCATTATTTCAGCAATTTAACAGTATTAAGTAATAGTACAAAGTAGGCTATGCAATACTTAATAATGGGAGTTTGACGTTGTCAATGTACCTTCTGTTCTCATTTAAAACAAAAATACTCTATTATATGACACACTCATAACAATATCTATGTCACAATTTGATGTTTAATCTACACCGCCATTTAGGGGTGGTACGATTTTTAATGCTTTTGAAAGAAGGCTCAGCAAGGCTGCATTCTGCATCAAAGATACAGTAAAAACAGTAATATTGTGAAATGTTATTACAATTTTTATAACTTACTATCATTTTATATAATATAATATATTTGTAATTTATTGCTGTGATGGCAAAGCTGAATTGTAAGGAGCCATTACATTCTTCAGTGTCACTTCAGAAATCTTTAAAATATGCTGATTTGCTGAAGAAACATTTCTTATTATTATACATTTTCAAATTAATATTTATAATATTTTTGAGGACACCGTTGTCACGAATCCATGCACGGTCCATGCACTTCCGTTCGCTCACCACCAGAGATCACCCGCTCACTACTATGGACTCTTGCACCACACTACTGTTGCACTTCACCCGGACTACAGTTCCCATCATCCATTGCACTGATTACACACACACAGCTGAATGCACTGATTACACACACACAGCTGAATCCAATCAGATATGCTACATAAGCAACGCACTTCCTCTCTCTCAGGGCCGAGTATTGTTTAGCGTGTATCACTGCTATAGCTGATAGCTACCTTACGGAGCCTGCTTAGTTTTCCTAGCCTTATATTAGTCTTGTCTTGTCTGTTTTCTCGTGTTCTGATCTTTGCCTTGTACCTGGATTATCCCTCTAGTCTCGCCCCTGTTGGATTACGTTCGCCGTCGACTGACCCTCGCTTGTTTACTGGACTGCTCGTTTTGTCTTCTATATACCTGTTTGCCATTGCCTGAACCTCGCCTGTTTTGACCACACCCTTAATAAAGCTTGCAAATGGATCCAACCGTCTCACGTCTTGTTTGCCCCGTAACAGAATACTCGGCCATTCAAGGATCCAGCGGCTTTACCGAAGGACATTGGTCAGGTATGAACACAGCGATTCTAGTACTAGCTCTCAAGCAGGGCACACGATCACTTGAGGGTTACATTGAGGAATATTTGGCTTTGGCTAATGGCTCAGAATTACCGGACTGTATGTTAATTGACTTTTTCTGTGATGGCCTTAACCAGCCTTTAAAATCAAGAGTGATTCATGAGGGTCCTCGTTTGTCACTAAGTAGTTTTTTGGATCATGTTTTGTGGACTGTTGGTTCAGCGTTCACGGTGGGTGTCATGGAGGAACGCGACACCGCACTCATTCCTGTAATGGCAGCCGCACTGGAGCACGCTCACAAAATGGCGGCAACAGCAGAGCCTGTTCGCAAGATGGCGGCGACAACAACGTCTCGTTATATCACAGCTGATCTTCTTGAGCCAAGTCAAGGCACAGCTGATCTTCGTGAGCCAAGTCAAGTCACAGCTGAACTTCATGAGCCAAGTCAACTCACAACTGATCTTCGTGAGCCAAGTCAAGTCAAGTCACGGTTGATCGTCATGAATCAAGTCAAGTTATAGTTGATCTTCGTGAGCCAAGTCAAGTCACGGTTGATCGTCATGAGTCAAGTCAAGTTATAGTTGATCTTTGTAAGTCAAGTCAAGTCACAGCTGCTCCTCATAAGTCCAGTAACGTCTCAACTGATCATCCAGAGTCACGTCACATCACAGCTGGTCATCCAGAGTCACGTCACATCACAGCTGGTCCTCCAGAGTCACGTCACATCACAGCTGGTCCTCCAGAGTCACGTCACATCACAGCTGGTCCTCCAGAGTCACGTCACACCACAGCTGGTCCTCCAGAGTCACGTCACATCACAGCTAGTCCTCCAGAGTCACGTCACATCACAGCTCGTCATTCAGAGTCACGTCACCTCGCAGCTGGTCATCCAGAGTCACGTCACCTCGCAGCTGATCATCCTGAGTCACGTCACCTCGCAGCTGATCATCCTGAGTCACGTCACGTCACAGCTGATCTTCCAAAGTCACGTCACGTCACAGCTGATCTTCCAAAGTCACGTCACATCACAACTGATCGTCAAGAGTCTGGTCATGTCCTGTCTGTTGCTTCTGTTCCTGAACTAATTCCCCTGTCTGAAGCGCTTCCCATGATGGGGATCACTTTATGTTGCGTGTGGGCTGCGTACACCACCACAGACCTGCCCGAGGCGGCGACGTCCACTGTGATGTTTCCAGAGGTGGCGGCTGATGCTGCAGAACCTCTTGGGGGAGTGACGCTTGCGGCTGGGTGCTCCGAGGCGAGGGCGCCTGCCGCAGCTTCACCAAAGGTGGCAAAACTTTCTGAGGCGGAGGCGTTCGCTTCAGCTCCTTGCACGATGGTGGCGCCCAGCAACGCACTTTCAGCCTGTCATGTCACGGTCGAAGAGACCATTGCTGAACTTTGTACCTGTCCTGTTAAGAAGAATGCTAATGAACTCTCCCTGTATCCAGATGGTACTACTGTAGAACCTCCAGAGGTGGTGGCAGCCGCTGCAGACCCTCTAGAGGTGTCAGTGGTACTCACTTATGAACTCTCGTCCTGTACTGTTCCAGCCAAGGAGGCCATTAATGAAATTCCGTCTGCTCATGTCACGGCCTATGAACTATTGTCCTGTCCTGCACTGGTCAAGGAGACCGTTTCTGAATCCCCAGTCATGCCTGTCATGGTTACTGAACTCTCGTCCTTTGTCAACCCGGCCGCAGAGGCCGTTGATGAACTCTCGTCTTGTCCTGAACCGGCCATGAAGGCCATCTGTGAACAATTGTCCTGTCTCAACCCAACCGCAGAGGCTGTCTGTGAACTTTCGTCCAGCCCTGAATCGGCCACGGAGGCCACTTATGAACTTTTCTCCTGTCCCGACCCAGCCGAGGAGGCTACCTATGAACTCTCAGTCCTGTCTGTCACAACCAAGGACGTGGTCTTCGAACTTCATGCCTGTCCTGTCACGGCCATGGAGGCCGTCTGTGAACTCTCTGCCTGTTCCATCACGGCTATGGAGGCCGTCTGTGAACTCACTTCCTGTCCTGTAACAGCTATGGAGGCCATTAGTTAATTCTCTGCCTGTCCTGTTAGGGCTATGGAGGCCAATTATAGACTTTTGTCCTGTCCCTATCCAGCCGAGGAAGCTGTCTCTGAACCTTCAGCCTTGTCTGTCACACCCGAGGACGCTGTCTGTAAACCTCCTGACTGTTCTGTAGCGGCCATAAGGGCAGTTTGGGAACTCTCAACCCTGCCTGTCGCGGCTACGAAAGCCGTAAATAAACTTTCTGTTTGTGCTGTTAACCCTGTCTTTGTCAGAGAGACCACAAGTGAACTATGTCACGTCTTGTTTGCCCCGTAACAGCCGTGATACATTTTTTTTTTTCAGGATTTAGTGTTGAATTGAAAGACATCCAAGTGCAAAACGACAAAAACAGAGACCCAGCGGCCTGCAATATCTATTGTTGAACAACTGAAGTCATGACAGTTAGCACATCTTATGCCGAATTCACACTGCACGATTTTCAAACTCGTCGGATCGCCGTTGTTTTCACACTGCGTGACTATCTGGGGTAGCATTCAGTTGCTGCTGTGTTCACA
>NW_015544192.1:1429577-1429847 GCF_001515605.1 Sinocyclocheilus anshuiensis | reverse complement strand
GGTAATTCACACTGCACGATTTTCAAAGACGTCGCATCACTGTTGGTTTCACACTTAACGACTATATGGGGTAGCATTCAGTTTTTGCTGTGTTCACACTGCATGATGGAACGACGACAGGAGGTTACACACTGCATGACTTTACAATAGGAAGAATCGCAGACAGCTCTGTCTGGTGCAGGGTTGCCAGGTTTTCGCTACAAAACCCGCCCAATTACTACTCAAAACTAGCCTGAAAATAGCCCAATTGCTTTTGAGGGGGTCCCCCAG
>NW_015544192.1:1426337-1429408 GCF_001515605.1 Sinocyclocheilus anshuiensis | reverse complement strand
TTCACGGGCGTCGGCGATTCCCTCAGATCGCGTCTTTGATAATTCACACTGCGTGATTGTCACTCGCGTGAACGAACACCGATTTGCCTCAGATTTTGGCTATTTGTCAGCGATTTCGCAAAACCTGTCGGCGAGTGAAAAATCGTGCTAAAATCGTGCAGTGTGAACTCGGCATAACCGTAACAACAGCAGAGGCATTATGGGAATGAGGCGTGACATTGCTGATTACAAAAGTAGAGCTGCTTAGCCTAATAAATTCTCAATCTAAACAGTTACAGACAGTATTTTAGACCAACTCATAGTCATCTTACCCATTTGTGGTCATTATGGCCCATTCTTAGACAATCTCAAATACAATGGAATAATTTCTAGCTTAAAAAAAAAAAATTCACATGATGTTTTTATACATGAACAATGATTCTGATTGCTGGATTTAAATCACAAGCACACTAAAATCAAACAAAACAATCAAAGTTCAGTCTACAGGCTTATACAAAAAGCAGCACAACCTTCAGCACAATTTCTAATAATTCAAGAGCTCCTTCTCAATACCAAGAGCATACAAACATGCTATAATTTTTTAAGAGGGAGAATCAAGTCCTCCACTACCAAGTCAGTGGTTCGGTGCACAAAATCTTTTTTTTTTGAAGGGCACAACCATACGCAGACCATTCCAGGCAGTGGGAGGGACTTGTTGAGCTCACTGAACCAGAGTATGTGGTAAAAACCATTCAAAATGCCAGTGACTGAGCCATTCTCTCACTCTAAGCCAGGGGTGCCCAACCCTGCTCCTGGTGATCGACTGTCCTGCAAAGTTCAGCTCCAACCCTAATCAAACACACCTGAAGCAACTAATTAGGGTCTTCAGGATCACTTAAAAATTAAAGGCAGGTGTCTTTGATTAGAGTTGGAGCTAAACTTTGCAGGACAGTCGATCGCCAGGAGCAGGGTTGGGAACCCCTGCTCTAAGCCTTTGCTGTGTGTTTATATTTAATTCCCTTTAAAGTCCCCATGCACAATGTGACAGTGTGGTAGAATAAGAGTTAGGTGAGGCACTGGACACAGGGGTCCTTGATTCGCTATAATTTTATGTGACAAAGGCTCAGCTGCCGCTAGCACACAGAGTTCAGAGATATTTGAAGTGGCCTTGCAGAGCGTTTGTGCGCGGATGGCATATGTAAAATCTCTCTAAACCATATTTGGTGCTCAACAAAATTCATGCTGTACATGTGGGTGTAGGAACCCTCATGTGGAGCCCTTTGAGGTTCCCCTCTGGATGTTTCCCAGTTAGAATATGCCTTTCCATTCCATTTACAGAATGAACAATGGAAGTGAGACGGCATTGTGTTGTGTTTGTTATGAAATGTGACCCTGGACCACAAAACCAGTCATAAGGGTCAATTTTTCAAAATTGAAGTTTATACATCATCTGAAAGCTGAATAAATAAGCTTGTTATGATGGGACAATATTTGGCCGAGATACAACTATTTAAAAATCTGGAATCTGAGGGTGCAAAAAAAATCTAAATATTGGGAAAATTGCCTTTGCCTTGCTAAGAACTGTTCAAATGAAGTTCTTAGCAATCCATATTACTAATCAAAAATTAAGTTTTTAAATATTTTATAGAAGGAAACTTACAAAATATCTTCATGGAACATGATCTTTACTTAATGTCCTAATGATTTTCGGCCTAAAAGAAAAATCAATAATTTTGCCCCAGACAATATATTTTTGGCTATTGCTACAAATATACCCCAGCGACTTAAGACTTAAGGTTTTGTGGTCCAGGGTCACAAATATGCATGTTCGGTCTGGTCTCCGCAGCTCGTCTTGATTCTGAGAGTCCCCTGTTCCTGTTGTAAAGACTACACAACATAAACAGACATGGACTCCTGCAGTGGTGTCTGTGTATTTGTCCATGCCCAAAGACATCTGCATGTAATCTCAATAAAAAACAAAAGAAAATGTATTAAAAAAACAGCACAGCAATCCCACAGATGAATTATACACCTCACAGATGTCGAACGCAGGCTTAAGGCGGTGCCCCACCAGCCGATTTTTCAGCCGTAAACATCATTTACATAGTCATCGGACAATCATAGGGAGTCTTGGCCGCGTCTCTCAGTGGGTGAGTGCTAACAGACTCAAACCTCTGCTGAGTTAATGGTTCTGCCACTGGAGCGGATTCTCACGGCCTTGCCGGGTGTCCAATGAGTTTCTTCTCACACGGAAGAAATGACGAGCTTTATTTGAAGACATTTTGCTGCTTGGAAGTCATCCAAACTTATCCCACCAATTGTTAACTGTGATTGTAAAACAGAGCTATTTTCTGAGGTTCTCCTACACTTAAATTACTAATAAAATGACTAATTAAATAAAAAGCAGAGGCAGAACAGACTGTGTTTATGGAAAGTAAATCTATTTCTAACTCAAGCTGTGCATAAACATATACTCTCAATAGCAAGCCCTGAAGGAATAAGTACACCCATGCATTCAGAGAGGAAAGATACTAACAAATCGCATGCTAATTCAGTCTATTATAAGCCTGTTTGTGCAGTATTCCTGCTTAGCAAGCTCCACGTGAGGGGGAATTGGAATAGGACCCCCTTGAAAATGAGATGGTGCATCTCAAGGGGTTTATCCTCAAGAATAAATTTGTTGCAAATAGAAAGAAATGTCAGAGGCTTTAGTCTGTGACCCCTCTTCCATTTTGAACTAGTCATTTTGACAGAATGTGGTCAGATTTCAGCAAAAACAGTAACACAGCAGTGGTGTTTTATTTCCTGTATGAATCAGTGTTTTTAAACAAAAAGACTCAGGAAGGTTTCTTCAAGTGTCTTGGAGACGTTGCCAAAGTTCTTCTGGATTTAGACTGTCTTAGTTTTTTTCTGATTCTTCATGTCATTCCAGACGGACTGGAGGATGCTGAGATCAGATCTCTGTGATCTGAACAACGGCTGTTGTCAGACTCCTTGTGCAAACAAAAATCAATGCCAAAAAATTAATGGCAAAAGGAATGTTTGGAAATGTAAACTGATATTTCCTGCTGTCACACTACAGCAAAAGATAG
>NW_015544192.1:1419724-1426021 GCF_001515605.1 Sinocyclocheilus anshuiensis | reverse complement strand
TCCTGCTGACACACTACAGCAAAAGATAGAAATAACTGGCTTAAAACCTTTTTTGTTGTTGTTGGTGAAAATACTAATGGACTAAGACTTTTGCACAGTACTGTATAACGTACAGATACTCTCAGTCACTGAAAGATCCCCACCACTAATACATTGACTGACATTCTGTCTGGAACACAGACAAAAGCAGAGTGATACAAACAGTAACAACACCCAGAGTTGGACTGTATATCAAGACTCTTGGAACACTGCTCAGCCAGTCAAATTGGCCTTGCCAATCAAATTAGTTGACTGCAAATAACTGTAGGGCCTAGTTAGGATTAAGAGGGCCCTCACATCTGTCCACAAACACAGAACCTGATGGCTTTTGCATCGGTGTGATGTCAACAGCAGAGATGTTTATGCAGGGGTATGATGGAATCCAACCAATCATCTCTGCAAAATAAAATGCCTGCTGACTATAACAATACTCAAAATCTCTTCTAAGGTAGCATGTAATGGCTCTTAGCATCTTTAATTACGCAGAAAGCGTTGATGGATATGTATGTGTCCGTCCTACCTGAGCAAAAGGGCATGGGTGCGCTCCAATGGCCATTGAGCTGGCAGGTTCGTGAGGACTCGTCCTTCAGTTGCCGGCCACCCGTGCAGCTGTAGCGCACCGTGGAGCCAAAGGTGAATTTGTCCCCGCTCAGCACTCCATTGGGAGGAGATCCAGGATGTCCGCAGTCCACCACTATCCAATACACATGCAGACGCAGAAAAGTGCGAACACAGTTACTGGATCGGTAAACATTCAGTTCACATTCCCAAGTTGAATATGATTATACTAAAACATAAAAGACTTGAAACAAAGCTGCTCTTTTAAATATATTATCGCTCCAGTTAATCTCAATGGTTACGGTGCTAATTCTGCTTCCCTTCACTATGATCAGCACTTTCTGAAAGTTTGCTCCTTTCCTGGAGCTTAGAATATTATTAATTATATTTAAAATTAATATCAATGAATGTATTACTCTGTATAAAAATAATGGATATAATTTAGATTTATTTTAAGATTTAATAATTTGATGTAATGATAAAATAATTTTATATAATTTATCTTAATTTAATTAAAATGGTATTAAAAGTTATGACCCTTCAATGTGCACGAAAATGTCAACAAGCTAGCATAAAAAAACTTAAATATCATATGTAATGTCATTTGAATCGAACAGTCTTTATGTAAAACAACATAAAAATAGTAACATCAAGAAAAAAAAAAAAAAAGAAAGTCTCATTTACTATTAACTGTGTATATATGTATTTGTATATCAGCAGAAAAGGTGTTCACAAACAGGAGTGAGGAGAAAACCTCATAACCACTCGAGAAAAAATAAACACCTTTCATATAGACCTAGACTGCAAGCAAACGTCAGCATTTTTATGTAGAACCGAACGTACCCCAGATTTTATTGTAGGTTCACTTTGGTATTCAAAGAGCCCAGCAACTGGTGTTAGGATCAAACATGTAAAACTACAAGGAAGATTATGCAGACACACAAAGCAGAAGTGACGACTGGGCGAAAGGGCATCTCTAACAGCAGGGAGTCTTGTCATGGCAAAATGTAAGCTCAGGCCCCGTCGACTTCGCAGCTGCTGCAGAACGTGTCTCACTGAACTGTACACAGGCTGAAGATGTGCTGTGTTTCAACTTTCACATAATAAAACGAGGATCAGATAAAAAAAAACAAAAAAGACATCGCTACTTAATCTGCCACGAAAATCTGTGTTCCACCTGTCCCTCAATTACAACCACTGATCTTAAGCAGCAGGAAGAGTTTGTGCAACTAATTCCCCTCAATTACAGGATTGAATAGGTAATTAGCACCACAATGCCACTGCCAAATTTTCATTGAAAGATGCCAAACACATACCGATACACTCGGGCAGTGGTTTGTCCCACTGACCCGTGGGCTGGCAGGTGAGGACAGGAGAGCCAAACAGGTAATAGCCGGGGTTGCAGTCGTAGAATACCACCGAGCCAAAGGTGAAGTTTCCATGCTCGATCTTACTCTGCCTGATAGAGTTGGCTGGAATCCCAGGATCAGAGCAATTGACAACTGAATAAAGAAAAGAAAGGAAGAGGACAGAAACAGAGACATGTGTTATTTGGCAGAAGCACTAATCAAGCGACTGCGGTGGAAACAAGTAGGTTAGATGCTCTATGCATGCAGAATGAGAATTTGCCATTTTTAGTATGTGTCACAGACATCCACATCCAAAAATACTGTTAAGACACGATAAAAATGTCTAAATCTCCGTAAAAACATGACAAAGGACTAATCTAGACTGTAATATTTTTTTTTATTTTAATAAAAATGTATAAATATTTTATACAATTTTTAACAACATAATATTGAAATATATATCTTATATAAATAGATCATAAATTTATTTATTCCATGGTCTGTCTGAATACTGGATTCTGATTGGCTGGCAGGTATGCAGTAAAAGCGTTTAATGCACAGGTAGTTCCAAGTCAGTTTAATCACCGTTCTATATTAATGCGCTTCTTTAATTGATGCACACTAACCAACACGCATCACTCGCACACGCACACACACACAGAGAGAGAGAGAGAGAGAGAGAGAGAGAGAGAGAGAGAGAGAGAGAGAGGTCAGAGATCGCTGATTGTGGTGCACACACACACATAAACTTGTTGTCAACGCTTCCCTGTGATTTTTATTAATAAAATAGCCTAGATACTAGATCGCTACATAATATTCCCCAGCAACGAGGTGATAAAATCGCTGTTTTTGAAGTAATTGTTTGTGGAGAGAGACGCCCAGACGCAGCAAAACTTGTCTATAACTTGGCAAATGACCATGGAATAAGCGGGATAATCAACCGGTAAGCCGTGCACTTCGCGGAGGCAACCACCCTCCGCTTCGCGTCGGGCAGTTCTTTGCCTCCACGTCGTGCATTTAAAATCCTTTCATGCACGGCTAGCTGTTGATTATCCCTTACATATTCAATTTATAATATTAAAAAAATAATATAATTTACATACATAAATAATATAATTTACATAATATAATTTACATTTACGTTACAATAACATTTATTTTTATAATATAACTTATTTTTTAATATAATTTCACTCAAACTGTGTTAGTATCATGTATCATACAGTTACATGCAATAATAAGTGAGAGCACACATGCAGAATGAATTATCACAGAACGTGCAGCCTTTATCAAACTAAATATATATCGACATAACATTTTAGTATAACAACTGTGTTTCCTTACCACTCATCATCAACATTTTTGTTAGTGTACATTCAGCCACCAAACCCCACAATTGGCAGCCATTTAGCAACATCGCAACAGCCGCTACCCCTTTCCTTACCCACAGAGTGCACTGCGGTGCTTTAATTTTGTCAGGCAGTGGATCAGGCAAAGCTCCGTGTGAATAAAAGACTTAACTTTTCTCCCCACCTTTACATGTTGGTGGTGGCTGGCTCCACTGTCGGTTGGCCTGACACTGGGCCCGAGAAGGGCCCTCCATCACGTATCCCATGTTGCAGGAGAAGCTCACCACATCATTCAGGTTGAAGCCATTGCCTACGGTACGCCCATAGATGGGGCTCCCTGGATGCCCGCAGCTGATGGCTAGAGATGAGAAGAGTGAGATGTTTTAATATGGCATAAGCACAAGTTATAAAATAAATTGTGTGTAGCACTGTGGGATGAGTTCTTCCTGGAAGCTGTTTTCTCATAACAGGTACATATTAAATGACGGAAACATTTTTAGAGTGTGATTAAATTATGGCAGATAATAGATGCGCCCTTTATATTGATTGGTCACTGCGGGAAATTAGTTCATTTTCCCTCTGTAATTTCTAATCATTTATTTGATAAGTTGCCAACTCAAAAGCAATAAATCAGATTCGTGTTCTCCTTGCTAAAAAGGCAATTCAAAACCAGCTCTACAGTCTAAATATCAATGAATAGAAACTAAGGCAGGGTTTATTCACTGTCATTTTAAGTGGGACTCAATCACATGTACGCATTTATCTAGACCTCTCCCGCTCAACATATTAATAACATAATTTCTTTAAATATAGGTCTCAATGATAAAGATGGCCCACTGACCCAAAGGCCAGTCAGTGTGAGAGTTTTGGGCTAGTTACTGAAAATTGTTACATATAATGATTATTGTAAATCCATTTTTAATGCCTTGAAAACCTAAATGTTTGGCATCTTACTAATGATTGGTAAGAATGTGTTATAATAAAAAGCTGAAATTTTTTGCATCTTTTAATTTATGGACTTACAAGTTAGCTGTATAATATACCGCTATAAAAAAATGAAAGAAAGAAATTACAGAATTTCTAGAGAAAACCTTCATTAAATGAAAAAAAAAAATGAAGAAAATATAAAAATGCATTGGTCCCATTATTGTTCAAAAGTTTGGTGTCAGCAAGACTTTTCCTTTTATTAAAGAAATTAATACAGGACAAAAGTCTATTCCTGGGTCTCAGGAGTGTAAAAAAAAAAAAAAAAAACTATTTTAAATAAATACTGTTCTTTTAACTTTATATTTAGTAATAAAGAACCCCGAAAAAAAGTGTCAAGTATTAAGCAGTACAACTGTTTTCAACATTAATATTAATAACAACAAATATTTCTTAGCACCAAATCAGCATATTAGAATGATTTCTACTCCAAACGTTTGAATGGTATAGCATAAAAATCCTTAAAAAACACACACTTTTGTATTGCACATTAAGACATTTTGTCTGGAGGTGTGTCATTTAATAGCTCTATGTGTGAAGGGAACTTTAGTCCAATGAAATCCCACTGTTCTAATAGCAATGGGCAACACGGTACGATTTGTGCTCAGTTGCAGACATTTGCTGGCTGAATGAAGCGGTACATGCTGTAAACAGAAGATTCACACTCAATGCCTCCGGGTGAGAGCTGTCACTCTGATGTTCAGTTTAGACACTGAAATCCTATCGTTTATCAGAGTACATAAAGACAGCAATGTACATCAATCTAACAACATACTGCCTTTTAATTACATGCCAGGTTGAGATTACTTCATTTATATGGGGAAAATATTAAACCTAAACTGTCAATCAGTATCAGATATGGAACTGATGTTAGCAGTGCAAGATGTTGTTATCTACTGTGTATTGTGAATACACTTGTAAGCCAAAAATGACAGGCCAATCCTCAAGTGTCTCATTGTAGGTCTCCACAATGTGTGCTGATTAACTCCAGAGTCTAATTCATATACTGAGCTCCAGAAGGGCTATTTAATTAAAGTGAAATTTCGTTCGCTGATATGACACATTTAGAGGTATATTTGCTTTTGTAATAGCTCTTCCAGGCTACAGTATATTTTGTTCCTCACTACGCGTCTTTTCTGCACTCATAAAAAGCCACCGTTCATTTGCATAATCACAGTTGTAATTTGTTGCTCTTTGCACGGAGGCATTTCCCTTTCATTTAAAGACTCTCCGTAGCCCAAATTTCCAACCAAATCACTGCATACTAAAATAGCTGAAAATGTACCCACACATTTCCCTCTTTTTTTATATCCTACAAACTGTGATTTTAGCTTGCAGTGCAAAGCTTGTGAAATGTAGATAGCATAGATGTGACAAAACCTTTTACGCTTAAAGACCCCCTGAAATTGCTTGAAAAGGATGGTTTTCTTTCCTGTGAGGACATATTTCCTACTAAAATAGGAAGTGAGGGCCTTTAAAAAGCTTTTAATGTACAGTACATTGCAGTCGAGAACTTACAACTTGTAAATTTCTAATCAAAGGTAGGTGGTGGTCTCAGGGTGAGCGTGATTTCACCAAGTACATGTTCCTGGATCAACATCCTTGTTGATACAGGAACATCATTCCAATCAACCAATTAGAACTGAGAGATAACTTTCCAGGAAATGTCAGTTTTAGGCTTACAATCAGGATTAGGTGCTTCTACACCCTTGTTAATCAGCTATCATTTCCCTCTGATTTTAGGAATAAATTATGTGTAAGGTTAGGTTTAGGGGTAGGGATTGGATTAAGTCTGTATTTTTGGACAGTAATATTGATCCAGGATCAACAAAAGATGTTGATCCAGGAACATGTCTTACTTGGCTAAATCACGGCGACCGTGGTCTCAGGTAGGGGACTGTCTAATTCTAGAAAGCATCTGATTGGACAAAATTGTGGATACTCTTGAGTGCAGGATCAATCATCTATCTATACCTGTATCTATCTATCTATCTATCTATCTATCTATCTATCTATCT
>NW_015544192.1:1414678-1416960 GCF_001515605.1 Sinocyclocheilus anshuiensis | reverse complement strand
ATCTATCTATCTATCTATCTATCTATCTATCTATCTATCTATCTATCTATCTATCTATCTATCCATCCATCTATATATATTATGCTAAAGAATGTATTTTGTGACAACTGATTGCAAACATTTAAGAGTACACAAGCAAATAGACTCCCAGACTAAAAGAACTGCAAAAAACTCCAATATTTATTCATTTCATCGGTTTTTTAAATCGAGTAAACGATTAATACATCAAGTATGTCAGCTGCTATTGGTTAGATCCATTGAGGACTGGTGCAACTTGTCTGGCATTAAAATGGGCTTTCTTCCCTTTTGCTTTACTCCACTTCAGAAAGTGAGAGATGATTTGTAGATGCAAAACAGCTCTGTGATTGTTTCAGATGCCATGTTAAAGTAATGTATTGCAGAAAGCAACAATCACCATCATCAAAAGAGACGTCTCAGTAGCCCTTTTTTCATTGTAATTTACTGCTATTTTCCAAAACACAATTCAGGAGATGCCACATGAATGAAAGTTGAATCAAATCAAATGATGTCAAATATTACCAAAATGGTTCTTAAACATTTTTGCAGAGGACCCAGATTTTATATCAAGTAAGCCAGAACTACAACCCATTTCAGGTCACAACCCACCACTTGAAAACTACCAACTTTAAACTATTCGCTGATTTTGTATAAGTAGATAATGATACTGTATCACAAGGCTTTCAGGACATAAAAATGTAGGATCAGCCCTGACAATTTATCATTACCCATGTCTCTTAAAGGGATAGTTCATCCAAAAATGCAAATGATAAAATTTCTTTAATAATCTCAATCTCTTTAATAAACTGGAAGATGATGTGAATAAATCCTGCAGCCTCAAATACTGCAGCTTTTGGTGAGAGTTACTTCACTCCTTTCCCTGCAGCTCCTTTTTATCAGCTCATTTCATCTAAATGTTCTTCAAACAAATAAACCCCCCCATTGAAGTGAGGCAGACTTGCTGCAATGCGTGTCTGATAAATGTAAGCTGTAAGCGTAGACCCAGTGTTACTGTCCAGTGGGAGATGACAGTGACGGCACATTTTTAAAAAATATAAATAGCTCCCTAAATACAGAGGGCTCTTAAGGTGGATTCTTTAAATACCAGTGCCATTTAAGAAGAAGAAACGGAGCTCTGAGGAGAGTCTGTATCATGATGTCATGTCCCCTTATGCTTGTTTGCAACAGAGTTACTCTCTGTGCCCCAGATATAGTAGTAGTTAAAAACTGCAACAGTAGGATGTGCTAAAATTAGGGCTGTTGATTGATTCAAAGCTTTAACTGAATTAATTACATGTTAAGCTTATTGATTAATCTGAATTAATTGCATATACTAATATATTTGGTGAGAAAATGCCACATATGCGGATATTATTGTGGCAGAATTATTTCCATATTATTAAACATACAGGCCAAATACCCATTAACACATTTTTACAATTAAGTTTACTAATTTATTGTGTTAAACTGTCATCTGTACCTAAAATATATATGATTGTATGTATTTCTTAACCCAGTGTTTGGTGCTTTAGCCGCTCTGTCTGAATTAATCTATTCATGGATTCAGTAATTTTCCACAGCTTGTCTGAGATGGAAAAGTGCGAGTCCCAAACTCACAGACGCAGATGGGCAGCTGTCCGGACCAGTTGTGGTCTTGTTGGCAGATGCGCACAGAGGAGCCGATGAGGCGAAAGCCGGAGACGCACTGGTACACTACCGTGTCTCTGTAGCCGAAGTTCTCCCCGATCACCTGACCGTTGACAATCTGCTCGGGTAAACCGCAGTGGCCGGCTGAAAGGAGAGGAAAGAGAAGAGAGAGTGATTAAAGTGAGAGGGCTGAGCAGCAGCTACATTACACTGTAAAATATTAACATCCAATGCTTTTAGAGAGACAAACTGCTTCATGTAATTAAGTGCCTTAGGAGTGCATGTAAATTCAAAAAAGTGAGACCTTCAGTGGAGCAGGAGAAAGAAACATGATTGAGGCCAAACGTACGTCAAGCTCTTAGACACTATGGTATGTGTGTGTGCCGTTCAAAAGTCTGGGGTCAGAAAGGTTTATTTAAAAAGAAATTAATACAAGAATTGCTGATCTTTTGAACCTTCTATTCATAAAAGAATTCTGAAAAAAATTTATCATGGTTTCCACAAAAATATAAGCAGCACAGCTGTCTGAAACATTGATAAAAATAGTATAGAGAAACACACACACACACACACACACACACACACACACACACACACACACACACACACACACACAC
>NW_015544192.1:1409724-1412081 GCF_001515605.1 Sinocyclocheilus anshuiensis | reverse complement strand
CACACACACACACACACACACACACACACACACACACACACAGTGTATGCATTCACACTTCCACTTATATTATTTCACAGTGAAGATATTAATTACAACATGTGGTAAAGTTATAATAAACAAAGCTTAAGCACAAACTTCTGAATGGTTACTACTAGAAACTAGGATGATAACAACTGTCACACTTAACAAGGTTTAAAAATCAAGTTGGACCACTGCCAGGCAAACATGCCTGAAACAGCAGATGTGAACAGCAGCAGTGAATGTACACCACATTACCCAAGCAGCGCGTCTCTGTTCCACTCCACAGACCAGAAGATAGACACTCTCTCACAGTAGATCCCACCAGCATATACCCATTGTCACATGTAAATATGGCTGTGGCCCCAAAGGAAGTCTGAGTTCCAATTTTCTTGCCATTGGGAGGTGTGGCCAGATCCCCACATGAGATGACTGTGGATGGAAGAGAGAGGGTAAGACAAACAAGGACAATCTGGAAGGTTTAAACATTTGACTAACAGAGCCAAACAGCTGTTGGATTGGAGTTGAATTACACACTTACTTTGGCAGTGAGGCCTTTCGTTCTTCCAGCTCCACACACCATTGGCCATGCACTGAATGTGGGCAGGGCCTAAGCGGTAATAGCCAGGATCGCAGGAGAAGATGATTTTGGTCCTGTACTCATAATGCGAACCGTTAACGATCCGCCATCTTCCGTGTTCCAGAGAGAAAGAGCCGATACTTGGGCAAACCACAACTGTGCAGCAAATACACCAAAATCAATATTCAGAATCCAATGGCCACCCATTAGTACTGTGTTAATATTTTTTTAATGGTTCTGTTTCAAAATGTATTGAGCTGCCATGCTATTTTCATAGGTATCTGCCTTTAAAGGCAGCATGATAACTAAACTGATTTGACTGATTTGGAAAGGCAGCAACTCCATGTGTCAAACCGCATTATTCACAGTTTGGTGTTAGCATACCAGTAAAGCTAACTCTGTGATAAGCATAAATAAAAATCACACACACAAATTCAGGGTAACAATTAACTTTTTATCAAATGTAAGTATATTTACAATTTAAATATTATATCTTAAATTGATTTTTTTTTGCCGTAATGTATTATGGGATTGCTTTCACTACAAAGGATAAATGCAATGCTGCTTTAGAATTTTTCTAAATAGAAGGCAAATAGAAGTTTTAAAAGGCAACGATTCTGATCCCTACCTTTGGAAACAGGCTTTGTGTTGAGATTGCTGCTTTAAAATGCAGCCTAAGTTGGCAGCTCACATGTTTTTGAAACAGAGGCATCATTTTGACAGATATAATTGGCTCATAAATAAATGATGATTAAAGCTGAAGCAAAGAGATCTCTTAAAGTCCCTATAAGGCAAGTCGATTCACTCAGCGGCCATCTTGTTATGCCCCAGGCAGCTTTTTTCTATTTAGCCAATAGGAATACAAGCACAGCTCTTGCCTACTTGAATGGAAAAACACTGAAATTTTGTTTTTAAATTATGTTTTCAATTATGTTTTAATAACACATTCCAAATCAGCAATAAAATCTGACAACAACAGTATTATAAAATTTGCTTTTGTTGCTCAAATAATGAGTAAACACACTGTATTAAAAGGCGATTATTTCCGTGTATGAGTCCATCTCCTTACACTTTTACTGTCTCTTGATCTCTTTATCTGCTGTAAAATTCATGCTGAGGGGCTTCTGCATCTCTATGAGTGGGCCTGTACCTGAGCAGCGAGGGACTTTGTTGTGGTTGCTCCAGGTGCTGTCAGGCTGGCACACAGCACTGGTCAACTCTTTGGAGGACAGCCGGTAGCCATCGTTGCAGAAGTAGGTCACACGTGTACCCACTGAGTAGTCCATAGCAAGCACTCCCCCGTTCACAGGAGCCTTGGGCACCCCACAGGAGACAGCTTATGGGTGTGAAAATGAGATAGACATATGGAATGTTAAGTAATAAGCTGAAGATATAATTATGACAAGATAATTAAAAAAACCTCTCATCATTGCTTATTACCCCATTAGAATATTTCACCATCAGAGCATTGAAAATTGGTTATTCAATTGGCTGGTTTTACAAGATGCAATTGGACCTGCTTTTCAGGTGCTTATGAACACGTAGCAGCTTTATTAAAGGTCAATACTACGTTTATGAGTAAAAAAGTCATTACAGATATATTGGCCAAAAGAATGTGGTCTATCCAAACTCCATACATGTATGTGCACATCAGCATTTAATTTTAGAGATGCATGATATACAGTGGGTACGGAAAGTATTCAGACCCCCTTCAATTTTTCACTCTTTGTTATATTGCAGCCATTTGCTAAAATCA
>NW_015544192.1:1383697-1409053 GCF_001515605.1 Sinocyclocheilus anshuiensis | reverse complement strand
TGAGCAGTGCCTGGTTTTCTCCACACATACTGCTTAGAGTTAAGGCCAAAAAGTTCTATCTTGGTCTCGTCAGACCAGAGAATCTTATTTCTCACCGTCTTGGAGTCCTTCAGGTGTTTTTTTAGCAAACTTTCATGTGTTTTGCACTGAGGAGAGGCTTCCGTCGGGCCTTTCTGCCATAAAGCCCCGACTGGTGGATGGCTGCAGTGATGGTTGACTTTCTACAACTTTCTCCCATCTCCCGACTGCATCTCTGGAGCTCAGCCACAGTGATCTTTGGGTTCTTCTTTACCTCTCTCACCAAGGCTCTTCTCCCCCGATAGCTCAGTTTGGCCGGACGGCCAGCTCTAGGAAGGTTTCTGGTCGTCCCAAACGTCTTCCATTTGAGGATTATGGAGGCCACTGTGCTCTTAGGAACCTTAAGTGCAGCAGAAATTTTTTTGTAACCTTGGCCAGATCTGTGCCTTGCCACAATTCTGTCTCTGAGCTCTTCAGGCAGTTCCTTTGACCTCATGATTCTCATTTGCTCTGACATGCACTGTGAGCTGTAAGGTCTTATATAGACAGGTGTGTGGCTTTCCTAATCAAGTCCAATCAGTATAATCAAACACAGCTGGACTCAAATGAAGGGGTAGAACCATCTCAAGGATGATCAGAAGAAATGGACAGCACCTGAGTTAAATATATGAGTGTCACAGCAAAGGGTCTGAATACTTAGGACCATGTGATATTTCAGTTTTTCTTTTTTAATAAATCTGCAAAAATGTCAACAATTCTGTGTTTTTCTGTCAATATGGGGTGCTGTGTGTACATTGAGGAAAAAAAATTAACTTAAATGATTTTAGCAAATGGCTGCAATATAACAAAGAGTGAAAAATTGAAGGGGGTCTGAATACTTTCCGTACCCACTGTATTTATACCATATCGGTTACCAGCTGAGAGAAAAGACATTGTTTACATTTATCTTTATAGTCTTTATTAACACTAATTTAATAACACTGTGAAATGTAATTTTGTAGCAAATCTCAAATGAATATCCATTTTCTGTGCTGTACATTATAATGTTGTAATGCCTAGATTCAATAGTGTAATATCATCCATAACAAGAAAATAATTATTGCCTTACTGGTGTTTGCCTGAATTTTAATATCAGCACATTCATATTTAATAATTATAATAATAAGAAAAAGAATGGCACACGACCACCCCCAAACTAAAGTTCTCCACAAAGTTGAAAGCACAGAACACTTCATAATGTCACTGCATGGTGTTACATTAAGAATTGGAATTAAGAAGCCTAGTCAATTCATTAAGTTTAGTGTAAAGTCACTCAAGTTTAGGCTGAACACTTTATAAGAGAGATCAATATTGTATTAAAAGTATTAAAAGTATTAAATGAAAAGTCAAACAGAGAAGGGCAAATGAAAATTGACTCTATGACTTCAGACGATCAAAGTCAAGGTTTGCCTGTATGTAATGGCAGATCTTTTTCAGAAACAATGAAATAGCACTCAAAGAGTTTAACTATTCCACTATAACTATGCTTGTCATCAGTGTGGCAAACCAGCCAATGGAACATTCCATCTTGCTTCTTGCTCTCCTTCTCCCTTATGCAAGCAGCACTGGAACATATTATTTATCAACACACAGTACTTTTAGATGACGCTAAGTATGAATCGTTGCTGTGCAAAAGCCCTCTAGATTTATTGAGCAGCAAAACCACTGGTACATTTGAGAAACAAAGCTACAGCCCTAACCATCCGACTGTCAGTACTCAGCCATTAGAAGCCGAACAATAACCTCCCAGTAATTAAAGAGCACACATCAAGCATTAAGTCGTTCCTCACCAAGAGTGGCCTTTGACAGTGACGTGAGATGAACTGTTGCTTAGCTTTAGGATAACAAAAAACGAAAAGTGCCCAGAATGCTTTTGGAAGTTTAAAGAGTCATTTCAGTGTCACTTGATGTTAGTGGCACCAGAGCATGTGGCCCTTTAGAGGGAGTAGGGGCCCATTTTGTCACATTAGTGCAGGAGTAGAAGGCCTGCATTAATATGCGGCCTCAGAAACTATTTTGTCAGGCTCATCTACTCTACTGTGAAGCTGTATTTGAGAGGATAGGTGGAGCAGGATAAACCACACAGATGGATAAAAAGAGCTCTGAAGATTAGTCATTAATTTGACAAATGAAACAGATCATGAATAAACAGTATCAGTGAGAAGAGCGGCGACAGTAATTACTGCGTCTCCATCACTGACCGCAAAAGCTTGTTAGAGATGCATCAGGAAAATTACTGATCATATCTGCCAGCACTGAATTACTACCTGCTGACTTTAAAAAAGGTCTGTTGGTTGTTTTAGTCAACAAGATACAGGTGTGAAAAGAATACAAGTTCAATGCAAGTTTAACACTTAATTGACGGCATTTGTGGCATAATGTAGACGTGACATTAATTTTGACTAGTCCGTCTTTTTCTTTAAACAAAAAAAAAAGGCAAAAATCTAGGTCACAGTGAGGCGCTTACAATAAAAGTGAATGGGGATAAATCTGTAACTGTTAAAATACTGTTTCAGTAGTAGTCACAAAACTTAAAGTAATAGTTCACCCAAAAATGAAAATTCTGTCTTTAATTACTCACCCTCATGTCGTTCCAAACCCGTAAGATCTTCGTTTATCTTCGGAACACAAATTAAGATATTTTTGATGAAATCCAAGAGCTTTCTGACCCTGCATAGACAGCAATGCAACTGACACATTCAAGGCCCAGAAAGGTAGTAAGAACATCGTATAACAACTTTATTCAACAATTCTCTCTTCTGTGTCAGTCTCCGCTGCGCGTTCACGAGAGTACCATGATGCATGCGATGTCCTTACTACCTTTCTGGGCCTTGAACGTGTCAATTGCGCTGCTGTCTATGCAGAGTCAGAAAGCTCTTGGATTTCATCAAAAATATCTTAATTTGTGTTCCGAAGATGAACGAAGGTCTAATGGGTTTGAAACGACATGAGGGTGAGTAATTAATGACAGAATTTTCATTTTTGGGTGATCAATCCCTTTAAACAATGTTAGAGTTCACATTATTTTAGTTAAATAAAAGTCTTTTCTTTGCAAAGTTTTATTCAATTTTAAAACTTTTTTGCCATGATATCGTAAAGCCTAAAACTCTAAAATTACTGCAAAATTACAGGAGTTTTATTAAACAAAATTATTAGCTTCACATTTAAGTTTTAAAATCCTCCAGAAATTGGTCTCTTTACTTCTATTGTAAATGACCTTATCCTTGATGTTTATTTTTTTTAATGATGGGCGAAAATTATTATAATTTAATCAAAATTATTTGTTTAATCCATATTATGCTTTAAAATATTTGTAATAAGTTTGAAATATTAGGAAATATTGAAACCAGAACTAGAATACTTTCCCATATCCCAGCTGAATATGAAGGGAAAAACAGTTTGAAGATGGTCATTGTTTTTGCAAATCAGAAATACTTGGCGCTAGTAAATACCATTAATGTCGAAGCTGGTTAAATGGCTAATGGTCAAAGTATTGAACCCACAACGTACTTGGGTTACCAGCTCACTCAACGCAAAATGGACCAGTAAACATCCTCATTTGCTGGGTCTTACCTTGGCAAGCAGGAACCGGGGCGTCCCAGGCATAGTAGCCGAAGGGGGTCTTCTTGCAAACGGCGGTGCTCTTCCCAATAAGCCGGTATCCACGGTCACAAGCCCAGCAAACCAGGCTGTTTAGGTGTCCTCCTGTCTGGCTGCTTATGGATCCATGGAGGGGAGAGTCCGGGGTGCTGCAGTACAGAGCTGTTCAGACAGACAGATAGAAACCAGACCCCATCAGTTCCTTAATCACCACCCAGAGCAGGGCCCTGTGACATGGGGGTTGAATACTTTCTGAAGGAACTTATAAAGCCTTTCTGCTTTAATAACATACTGTAAAACTACTATGTGCCTCATTCAACATGCCTCAGCCTGGTGTCTTGGAGACATTTGGAGACACAGGCTGCTGATCAATATTTTATAATTTGTGAAAAGGTCACATTATCTGGTTTATTACTTTTTTCGCCCACTGAAATTTAGCAATGGAATTTATATTACAGAAGATAATTCTGGAAAGAATTATTTTTTTAACTTCTGCTAAATAATTCTTCTTCTTTTAACTTTAAAACAGCTACACAAATTATTTGAGGACTTAAGCCACAGTTTAAAAAATGCATGAATTTAATTGCATCAATTATGACCTTTTCTCAAAACGGACTTAAAATGTTTCAGTCACTTAGGCAAAATTTAACCAACTGGTTCCACAGTACTTCTAGTGGATGCATGAAGTCAATTCTCCTCAAAGTGTCCTAGCACTAACCACAGGTGTAGTTCATCATATTAACATCTTTTGTCTTAATTATAAAACAGTAGACTGTATCTGTTTCATATGAAAGGTCCTTTTGCTATATGTATTTAAAAACAAATGGTTTGATTTGTTATCTAATGTAATGAAATCCAGAGTGTAGCATAAGTGTATAAATGCTTTTTGGAGTCACTGTATAAAATTGTAAAATAACATGCCCATGTTTATCGATACTTATGCTGTAAACAAATGCATTTGTACAATAATTTCAAATATGCATCTAAAATATGAAAAAGGAGGACCTTTTAAAAAACGTGTTATTTAGAAAAATCAATCTATTGTTTTAAGCTCAGTCACACAGAAGCATGCCATGCATAAACAGTGCATTCAGAATGTATAAAAGTATTTCTTCTGCTATTATGTGGCAAGTCAGATTAATTGATTTTATATAGTATTATTTCTTCTCACTTCCCCACAATTCTCTAAAATAAAAAATAAAAATTGGACCCAAATTAAGGAAATTTATCTGGCAGAATAATAAAATAAATGAAAAAAAAAAAAAAAAATTGCTGTAATAAAAATAATTGCTATAAAGAAGATACTTTAGTAAGAGATCTGCATTTTGGGCTAAGACCATTCAGCAGGACAAAAGAACCAAAGAATGTGGCAAATACTACAAAATAAGTTCTTGAACGGAAAGTTAGAATTCTGGAATGGCCTTACTGAATTACTCTGCGAATGCTACAAATGATACATGTAGTGAATGGTTAGAGCAGAGCTAAAAATATTGAGTTTTAAAATATGTTTTACAATCTGATGGTGTAACAGGATCAGAATGTGAGAAGATTCAAGGGGGTGAATACTTTCTGAAGGCACTGAAGTCACACACTCAGTTTGAAACCAAACATAAGCACATCAATAACCATGTCAATCAAACTCAGAGAGAGACCTTGACAGCAACAGAGAGCTCCACAGACAGAAAGAAGCTTTCATGATGTTAGACTTGGTTCTACCCAAGTTTCACAACAGACTGTGAGTGAATTCAAACTGATTCTCAGACTTTGAACTGAAACAAAGTATTAACATGTTGATATGGAAATTTTTATATCCTAACGAGGGAAATGTATAAGCCATTCATCATTGATTTCACAAGCAGAAAACAACTGACAGGAGGCTAAAGCCTGAAAAGCACTTAGAACGTGGGATGTCAGTTTGCACTCAGTTCAAAGACACTCTGAAACGCATGGCCGAACATGACTTCCTTCTGCACCTGCACCAACAACAGAAGTGTGAAGAGGATGTAGGTATGAGGCCTATTTATATCTCAAACAGGCAGGTTAGAGGAAGTGTAAGCATCTGACCTCCACTCTCACGGGCACCTCATTTGGTTAAATTCACTCCAGGCTTGAGTTGAACAGAAGTTCAGCCAGGATGTGCGGCCCTAACAACAGTAAAATCTGAGTTCTGGACATCCAACTGTGATGGAAAACAAAATTGAGGTGAGCAGTGCTGGTACCCTCCAGCAGAAAAGGCCTTCCTGAAAGTAAACATTGCTTTACAAGTGAGAATATGTTGCTAACTGCAGAAAGCAAGAGCAAGTGCAAGTAAAGGAAAGCTATTGACTTGTGAGGGTAGGGTAGATTTCATAACACTCCAAAGCACTTTGAAACTAAAATCTACACACGCAGTGTTGATATGAGAATAAATCTGAGCACCTGCCACTGCAGTAATGTGATACGCACAGTACCACTCAATAAAGTACAGAATAAAGTCTTTATTTGTCACATGAGCATGTGGAATTAATTGAGTTATAGGAACAGTCCCCAGGAGCAACCCGAAGTTAAGTGCCTTGCTCAAGGGCACAATGGTGATAGCTCAAGGATCGACCCTTGCTCGGGTTTGAACCTTTTGGTTACCAGCCCAGATTGCTGAATGAATAGTGATGTTATTTATTGAGTGAGTGAGTGAGCGAGTGATGTGACGTGACGTGTGGCCAAGTATGGTGTCCCATACTCAAATTTCTCAAATAAATCACCATTTATCCCATCCAAGTGCACACACACACACACACACACACACACACACACCCGGAGCAGTGGGCAGCCATTTTTGCTGCGCCGCCCGAGAATCAGTTGGGGGTTTGGTGCCTTGCTCAAGGGCACCTCAGTCATGGTATTGAGGGTGAAACTCCTACAATTCCTGCCGGTACTGAGACTCAAATTCACGACCTGTGGGTTACAAGTCCGACACTCTAACCATTAGGCCACAACTGCCCCTTATATAGTGAAGGTTATTTATAGTGAAGGTATCAGCATTTCATATCTTTAATCTATATACAGTGGGGTCTAAAATTATGAGACCATATTTAGAAGATATAATACTATAATACAAAATAAAATAAAACATTTATTTTTAATCATCAAGATTTTACATTGCACTTTATATACAGTGGGGTCTAAAAGTATGAAACCTATGGAAGCCAGTTTCCGCCACTGAATAAAAAATAAAAAAGGTAATTGCGACTTTTTATCTCACAATTCTGACTTTTTTTCTCATAATTGCGTGATACAAACTCACAATTCTGACTTTTTTTCCTCAGAATTGCATGATACAAACTCGCAATTCTGACTTTTTTTCACAGAATTGCGTGATATAAACCCGCAATTGTGAGTTAAAAAGTCATTAATTGTGAGATATAAACTCGCAATTCTGAGAAATAAAATACTCACAAGTTTATATCTCGCAATTCTGACTTTATAACTTGCAATTCTGACTTTATAACTTGCAATTCTGTGAAAAAAAGTCCGAATTGCGAGATAAAAAGTCGCAATAACCTTTTTTAAAATTTTTTTTTATTCAGTGCCGGAAACGGGCTTCCATAGAAACCATATTTAAAATCTGGGACTAAAATCTAATTTAAATCTGGAAATAAACAAAGATTTGAAGATTTTGAAAACAAAAAACAAAAAACGCATTATGATATAATAATAAAATATAACAAAATAAGTTAAATAATAACATTGAACATTTTCATCATCAATATTATCTCTTCAATTTACGGGGTCTAAAAGTAAAAGAGACCAAAATCTGGGATTCAAGATCTAATTTAAGTAAACACAAAGTTTATTAAATTAAACAAAAAAAATGTATGATATAATGAAAAAAAAAAAAGAAGACAAAAATAAAAATAATAAGAAATATTTAAGATTCAGCACTATTTATAGGTCACTATTCAAATAAGTACACTAATCAAAGGAATCATGTGATGGTCAGATGTTGTTGCTTCCTCTGAAGCATGGGATGCTCTTTGGATCATTCTCAAATCATGCTGAATTACATGATCACCAGATTTTAAACAAACTTGACTTAAGAATTGGTCGTGTCCATGAGAACAGCACATTTCCCATGTCTGTAAAAATCTTTTCGTGGAAAAACCACTGAGACACTAGGGAAACTATCCACTTTAAGTGACCACAGGAAACCCTCATTCTGTAGATTTGTCTGTCCCTATTCAGTCGACTCTACTACATTTGAGCACACACACTCAAGCTTGAGGAAATGAAAGGAGAGGTGTGGTGAAGGAGAGCGCAATATGTGTATTTAGAGTCCCCAGGTCTTTGGTTGACATCCGCAACAGCAAGTGTAGCATTCACTCAACAACAGTGCACTATTGGGCCATAGGTCTCAGCCCTTTCTTGCTCTGTCAGTATGATTTTTTTTCCAAGAGACTGTAAAGTACATGACCTAAACTGCAAAGGATATTTGTCAAACATATATGAGCTGAAGTAAGGTAGTATTGTACCCCTCTCTTGGGAAAGAAGACAAAATAAACTCATCAAAGTACCTAACATGCAAAGTAACTTCTACACAGAAATGTTTTTAGCATGTACATATCCATCCATGTTCACACAGACATATACAGTACATGCACATGCAGTCACACTCATACACAAACATATACATGCACATGCACACTCATAAGATTCTGACAGACATTGGTAGTTGACACATAAGATCCAATAACCTTTTTCCCTATCAGTACACATATTTCAGGTTTATAATAAAATGTATATAGAAGAAATGCATGCATAAGGAAAAGGGTCAGTAAATATTGAAAAATGCTGATTTTTGACAAATTGTGATCTATTTCTTGAAATTGTCCTTTGGTCTGAAAATGTTTTAAATAGGGATGCATCGATTTTAAAATACAAAGATACAAAGATACCAAAGAGTCAAATAATTATTTTTATGTTATGGCTGATAACTAATAAAATTGTATTGTATTTAAATAATTTAAAAATAAAATACCTAAAACTACAATCAATCATTTTAAAAATATATTTAGCCATCACAACATTATAATGCTCAGTATACTGTAAATAAAATGAATATCCATTTTGAGATTTGAATTTCATTTTGAAATCATGAATTATTTTTAATTAAGAGTGTAACAGGTCAAGGGAATCAACCCAAAAGTGTTTCATGTCAACTACCCAAACACACTTCCACAGCTCCAAGTATACATGCTCATTCAGATTCAAGACCAGAGACGGAAAACATGCAAGCAATAAAGAGATTTAAATGGATACATACTTTGATACTCACCGACATAGCGGATGCTGAACCCCCTCTTATTGGTGCCATGGTCAGCTGACCAGCGCAGAAGAAGCTGGTGGCCAGTAGTGGTGATGTTGAAGGGTGTGGGGAGGTCACCACTCAATGTGGCCAGTGTCTGACTATGAATTGTGGGTCCTTCAAAAGAAACAAGAGAAAGACAAATTTCAGGAGGACTGTTATACCAAATTATACCTGTCAAAAGAGATTAAACTCATAAAAGTAGCTTGATGCTTAGGTGGAACACAATTTGGCTTAGGCTTTTGAAATTACTTTCTGAAAAAAATATCTTGAAAATGGGCGAAGCAGACAAAGTGTAGATAATAACGGCCTTGGCCACAAATGGTGACCACCCTGTGAGAGGCACATCCACTCTTATTAGATTAATATCAATTCAAGATTCACTTTTCATGTTGTATAAAAAATAGTGAAATGAAAAGCAGTGTTATGACTTTGTGGATCAGGAGAACTCAATGTTGCATATGTTGCAAAGATCTCCATAAATTAAACATGTTTACAATAACAGCCTAGTTTAAGTGAGAAAAAAAGTCTACCATCAAAGACTTCCAGAATGTCGTATTCCTTCTCAGTCTGGAAAAACTCAAAATACAGGGTGATATTGTAGCCCTTCTCCACATTGATGCTCCATGAACACATCTGTAGGTTGGGGTAACTGTCTGGATACCCAGGGCTCAAAATCACCCCAGAGGAGTCAAATCGGACATCATGAGCAGGACATTGCACTGTAGGGAATAAAAGACCCATTTTATTAATTATTCATTTTGTACAAAGCAGATAATTTTAGGGTTTATGTATCAATAAGATGGGCATATTTTATGTGGTACTACTCCACTAAAGTCTTCATGTTTCATGTGGTACTCAGCAAAAGTTTAGTTAATTTCAGCTGAACTCATCTAAATTAAACTGAAATCAGCAGTTTAAAAAGACAACACTTGACTCAACAAACCTGAACTTGACTAGATTAGACTAAATTAAGCTAAACAAACTAAATACAATTAGGCTAAACTAGACAACACAAGACAAGACTACATTTGACTCAGCAATCCTAGAAAAAGACTAAACTTAATTGAAATCAGCTCAGAGAAACGAAACTAAACTAGAGAACACTACACTGGACTCAACAAAATTAAAGTTGGCTACACTTAATTAGCCAAACCAAATTCAACAAAACTAAATTAAACTAAACTAAACTAAACTCCAAGACTAAAGTTGTGAACTGAATTAGTTTAGTTCGATAGTTAATGAAATCAGGTCTGGTATCTATTGATCACAATAATTCCTTAGTTTTAAAACAGCAAATCATTTTCCTGGTACCATATTTCCTCAGAAACTGTAGATGGCGGCCATCGTCTGTCATCTTGGAAAAAAAAAAAAGAAGCTACAATTTTTCATCAAGTCAGCCTGAAATGTTACATACTCTGCAAAACACTTCATGAGCTCTCCTGCTCCATGGCTCACTTTGTTTATTCTGCTCCGAAACTGCTTTAATGTGCATGACAAATGATTGAACTGCTGTTTCCAGGCACTCTCCTGAATCTAAGCATAGGACAAATTCTAACAAAGTGAGTGCTTTCTCGTGGGGATGCAGAAAGAAGGAGGGAGCCATGAAAGATTAATGGCAGCAGCTGTTTGAGCCACTAAACTCCAAGAGCCGCATCACTCATCAACAGCGAATGTGAGGGAAGGAGCAGTGACAGGGAATGACTGAGCTCTTCATGGGCTATCATTAATATCACCTCTGATCACATTTTACCCTCCATTACATGTATGATGCTCGTCTGAGTGATTTGAGCTTATAGTCTAGCGATCCCAATATCCTGCAATTTACTGGTGGATAGAGGTTGGAAGTTTCCGTGGCAACACACTGAAACCTTTAACCCCCGTTCTGCACTCCTTCTGGTGTCTGAAAGGGGATGCATTAGGCACGTAATCCTGGTAAATGGAAGCTGGTGGGTCTGTGTCATATAAGGGGCTTTGTTCTTGAAGAGTATGCCCCACCTTGGCAGGAAGGAAGGTGTCCGTCCATCTGTAGCCGTTCTCCCAGCCTGCATGTCAAAATCTCACTCCCCACCAGGGTGAATCCGGGGTGACAGTGATAGCGGATAATGTCACCTGAGATGCAAAGAGAGAAAGAGAGTCGCAATGATTAAGTGTCCGTTTAATTAGGTGGGACAGCGAACCTTCTTGGTTTTAACGGAGACAGATGTATGTATTTTAAGGATAAACTTGAAGAGGTTGATAATTGAGCTGTAAAACAGCAGCGTTTGCAGCCCTGTCTAATTAATTGCTTGTATTGGCTTTGCATGAGAACCCCGCCACCATTGCTTATCTAAAAATAATCATGCGTAAGCACCTGGAAAACATCAGACGTATGACGCATTGAAGTGTTCCTATGCAGAGAGGCATTTCAATTCACTGCCAGTGTCTAGGCAACAGGGCAAAGTGAATCTATCTAGTTTACAGTATTGTCCTAATTTCTCAAGCACCAGAAAAGCCAGGCTTGATAATTTGTGCCAACATGCCAGTAGGTGAAACGTTTATGCTACGAACGGGTCTTATTTAGGGTACTATTTTAGTAGTCACTTTGGCAATGAGGGCAGATGACAGTTGGCTGGAATGAGTCGTGACTCCTGTAACAGGTGGAGTGGAAATGTATGTGAAGCACAAGACATTTTTGCAAGGAACATAAAAGGGTATGTAAATCATGAAAGACTTTTATTTTTGGGGGAACAATCAATGATAATGGTAACAGGTAGCTCTCTCCAGGTATTAGAGACAAACAAAAAGACAGAGCAATGTTATTAAAGTGCCACGGTATTTATACTCTTCAGGAGCCAATCTACAAATGGCTTACTTTATATAAAATGGGATAGGAGAACACTGAAAAAAAATGCACACTTCACTTTTAAATAAACCTGGTATGCTAGAGCTCAAGCCAACCTGAACAGAATCAGAACCACTTTTATTAACAATAGCAATAGCACGTGTTCATACCTATCTCTAACTCATCATCCTCCATCAGGATATCTGCGTTTGCCACTTCTGGTGGAGGCTGGCACACTCGTAACTGGTAGGCTGCAAAAGAAGTGGACAAAAGATGTGGTCACAAAGATTTGATGAGTTTTAAGAGATTCAAAACTCTTAAAAATGAAATGAAATGTAATGAAAAATACATATAAAAGCATACATTCAAAATACATATAAAATCATAATTAGCATTTATACAGTATTTATCAATGTATTCATCTGTACAAAGTTATCTCTAAAAGCTCTCTTTGCTCCATCTCAAAATGAAGTGTGAAGGCGATTTCCCCACGCAGATTTCGCAATGGGTTCAAGCTGGTCATGCAGATTCAACGCACTGATCAACAGAAAGATGGTTGGTTTTAAAGTGATTTCTTTGTGAACTGTGCTTCATACATCACTACACTGAAATTCCACTAAAATTTCACTTATGTGAATGCACCTCATGTTTGTGCATGTGTGTGGCCAAACTTATTTTCATGTCAAACACATTATTACGTCGAGACAATGAGCCAATCCCAGCGACATGAAAGCACTGCCTCCTCATGTGACTTTTTACCCCTCATATTCAAGCCATTTTTTATGAAGGCAAAGTAGTTGCTGCACCCCTGACATTGCTTCTGAACAGACAAACATTGATGCAAATAATATTAAATGTCATATTTCATAATACTTCTCATTTTATTTTGGTTCAGCCCATTATTTTCTCATTGAAATCTGTTGCCTCTGATAAAAACGCCCCGGCACAGTGTGACGTTCAGCACATTTGCGTTGGCATCTAGACAGTACTAATGACAGAGGAACCTGCCGTGACAAATAATGATATGATTAAGTAGGGTGACACTGAGGTGCATGGAAGGGTGACTATCACTGCGTTACGGGCCGCTCTGCGATGTTAGCACAGAGCCTTATCAATCTCTTACATCTATGACAGGATACACACGCTAGCAAGTGAGCGTGTCACGGTCGTTGAAGAAGCCAAGAACAAAACGACTCGCATAATGAGCGAATCACTTAAGAAGAGAAGGAATTAACTGAACATTTATCCGGCTACGGATTGCATGAGTAATGCATTTGTTGTGAGAGTATAACAGCACTGTGGCCCTTTCCTGTGCAATCTATATAGCCACGAGTGTCGGTGATAATTACCGAGTAGCTTTGCACAGCATAATTGGCGAGTTAATTATTCTGGTGTTAATGAAAACTGCAAACGCAACAGGACCTCGAAGTAGTCGAGCTGATTCGAAGTTTGACATGAAGCCATAATTGTAGAGACTTCACACTGATTAAGATGGATATCAGAAACCTTTGAGTTCTTCGCTTTGAGGTTATCATGAGCTGAGTCTTCCATCATGAGGCTTTGTCTTCTCTTGCCAAGTTGAGGTTTCAGAAGGCCGAGTTGGAAACAAGCTAATTAACTATTGAAGCCCACTTAGCATGTGGCTCCTTCTCAGTTTGCTTCCTGACGGGTTCCCTGTTGTGTTTTGGGGTAAGTGGCCAAAATGGAACGGCAACAAACGGGGCAGCCCGGGGAGATGAGGTTCGACGCTCTGATCAGCAGGCAGGTGGCTGAAGACACTATACTTCCCTACAAGAGGCTTTTCAAGTGGGTGTGAAAAAGGAAGGTAAAAAACAACAGAGGGTTGTGTTTTAAACCCCCCCCCACACTAGTGAATCTGGAGGGCATGATCTCTGCATTTGAGAGCCCATTCCGAGCTCATAATCATATTCCATAGATTCCTGTCTAAGCTGCTTTGGCTAGATTGGCTTTAAAACACTAGAGGATGCGACATCAGAGAGCAGATTGGCAGACCCAACATAGCCCTAATATGATTAGATAACATACTAAATACTAGATGAATATTTCAGTTTAATGGATGGTAATTTTTACTAATTCATATCAAAGCAGTTGGTGGAAATAAAGTTGGCTTTCAGGCTCTGTGCCCCATTTATTCAGAATCAAACGGAATCAAAGCTAAACTCATTATGATGGAACGTGGTATTCCCAGGGCAAATCTGAGTAAATCTAGACGATCCTTTCTCTTTGTTATGTATGCGCATCACAGTCTAAAATATCTGCAGATGCAAAATTAGTCATCTGCAATTCAATCCACGAAAGACAGGTGAAGAAACAGAACTCATTGAGTGACAAAACAATACGGTCTGGAGCATAAAATCTCACAACAAAAGAGTTTTTTACTGCCAACACACAACATTAAATGTATAAAGTGTTAAAAGAATAACAGAACCAATGTGATCATTTACTCACCCTTATGTCTTAATCTAAAAAAAATTATTTGGTGGAACAAAAAAGGTTTTATTTAAAGAAGAATGCGTTGCTGCTCTTTGCCATACAATGAAAGTGAATGGTGATTAAGAACTTAAATTTCAGACTATTCCTCAAATAAAGCTCTCATATGCTGGTTTCAGGACAGGATAGAAGAGAGCAGCATGAACATTCTTCAAAACCTTTCCTTTTGTGTTCCACAGCAAAAAGAAAGTTATACATTTTTGACATGAGGCTGACTAAATAAAATATTTTTCATTTTAGGTAGCCTATCCATTTAATTAAGGATTTAGAGAAATTGAATGGAAATATACAAACCAGACTAATCAGAGAACTCTATGCATAACCTTTTGATTGCTGGCATGACTCACAGTCTGAAATGGTCATTTTCTTTCAATGCATCTCAGGATCATTAAGCCCAGAATGACAGCTGACATGCACCGAGGATCAATATGAAAGCATGTAACAAACTATAAATACTAGTCAGCAGTCTGACCCAAGTCAATATGAAAATGTAAATGTAAGTGTAAATGTAAGCCAATGTAAATGCCTGGTGGGGATTGAAATGACACAGTAATGACAACTTTCACCAATTCCTGTTTACAAATCATCTCAGGTTCTTGAAAAGAATCTTAAATTTTTTAGTACCAAGGTTAAAATTAAACAAGTCTAAGGAGTCATTTAGACAGAAGTGCAAGTATTATTAGGTGGCTTCCATATACATGAGTCTACAGAGTCTGAATATATTACCTGCCCTCAATTAAAATTCCTTTGAACGGATAAAAAATGTAAATCATTCAGTCTCTCACAGAGGCAAATGATATAGTGTTTAAGCAGTTTGGTCAACTGTTTAATTAATTTGTGTTGTTAAAAACCATAGCGGTCAGTGAGGTGCTGATTGGATAAGCTGGTAAAACATGTCTATGAATGGAACCTGAAGTGTGTGGAGCATCTCACCATGGTAACTAAGCACAAAGAAACCACTTCCACTAAAGTCGCTGTGGAACTTGATGAGGATCTGATTGGATGTGCTGTAGACAGACTCCAGGGCTGTGTTACCACTGAACTGACCGATCTGGGGTGAACTCTGGTCAGGACCATCCCTGCAAAAAATAGAAATGGAGCGAGATTTACAATTTATCCACAGCTACATCCAGAATTACTGATCTCATTATTTGGAATTTATTCAGGCCTAAGTCAACTTATGCAATGGGAAACAAAGGGTTTCTAAAACCTTTTTTTTTTTTTTTTCGGCGCAAAAACCTGCAATCTACAATAAATGGAGCCTGAGTGTTAAAATTAAGTCGTTGTCACTCTTTTCAGTGCAAAAACATCTCTCTTCTAGGGAAATAAAGCTCATTATACATTCTGCCTTGTTTACGAATTTGTTCACCTGGCACAGTTAACGTTGCATTATTATTGTGGGTGGTAAAGAGAATTTGCTAAAAGTTCTTCTGTTGATCATAGCAGCATGCAGTAATTTATTAAATGATGAACAAAAGATGGAAAAAAGCTTTGTATAAAATCAAATATACTTTCCGCATTTAAAGTAGGCTCCTAAAACAACACATACAGCAAGTGCAAATTCATTTTTTTTCAGTGTTGTCTGAAACAACCAGTAAAGATTCTGCAGTTACACACAGAGTAAATAAATTAAACATTTTAAGACTCATCTCCACTGCACTTTATCACTTAAGGTTGCTTTTATGAACCTTAAGTCACTGAAATGCGGCTTTAACCTAGTGGCCCAGCAAAAGTAATGACTCTGCAATTACACTGAGAGTAAATAAACTACATGCTTCATAGTTTAAGACTGATCTCTGCTGCAGTACAGCGCTGAACGCTGCTTTTATGAGCCATATTGTCTGAAATGGGACTTTAAGTGGAGACAGCAATATTTCCCCTATTATTGACTGCAAGAAAAAGCGAGAAGCGCATCTCCAAACAGGCAGTAATTTCTCTGTGTCTTCTAGTTTATTAAACTATCTTCCTGCCATTTCTGCTGCTGTCTTTACATTAGGCCAGCCTAGCAGAAATGCATAAAGTCTTTGTTCTGTACATGAACGATAGAGCTGGACTAATGAACCAGAAGACACTGTTTTATCTAGGTCACCTATGATGCATGGGATGATCACTAGGAGCAGCACACCGAGGAACTGATGGAGCACCCAGAGAGAGAAATACAGAGGTGTGGTTGTAAGTTTGTTCACAAGTTTTAGTAGAGCACGTTGTCTAGCAGTTTTTGGGACAGACTGAAGCACTGCAACATGTAACATAAATGCAATCTCAACTGCAGATTGTACCAAGCAAAAAAGTAAGAAAAAAAATGCAATAATAATGTAACCTCTATCCGTGGTGAAAATGCATTATTTAAAACAACGGTGCGTGTAGGGTATGCAGAATCCATTAATAAATAAAAGTACCCTCTGGAATTTTTCTTAAACAAGAGGGACTTCTGATATGAAAAGTGAACAGCTGACATTAATTATTGGATTCATCATGGGTTTCATTCAATGCATTATTCCATCTCTCCCGCAACTGGGTGTCACAACGATGTGAAGGACAATTAGTCAAAAGCCTCTACTCTTCCATACAACCAACTGGCCTAAACTGACTCTGTAAGGACACAAACTCTGGCTAAAGCGTGCTGTTATCTGTGACTCTTTCTTTCAGAATCTATCAAGAAGATAATAATTTCAAAAGTTGAGTGCTGTGCTACAAAAACAGCTTCAATTCGGGAACCTGGAAGTTGAACTTAGCAATTTTTCCTCAAAGAACTTTAAGTATAAAATCTGTATTGTTGTTTAATTATTCCTTATATTAAGCCTGCCAAACCTCTAGAGATTTTTCTTCTTGTTTGAAGACACATTCCCTTTGTCTAAAATACTGGAGCAAATGGGTTTAATTTCCATGAGGAGGCCAAAACCAGTAGCTACAGAAAGCAAATAAAATGAAGTATACCCAATTAGCAAAAAATCTTTCCTGCAAGGTTAAAGAGACAAAGCTCAGAAGGGAAATTATGCACAACTATTACAAAAAGCTGCAGAAAGTCATTTATGCCTACAAACCAAGCATATTTAAACTTTTGCACAAGATAATTAATAATTAAGGTAAATTTAAGGTTAAGTAAATTTTTTTCTTGTAGAACATAATACATTTTTTTTTAAATAAAATGAAACAGTACACTTATATGAAAAAAATAAATAAAAACAATAAACATGCACTAATGGTAAATAAATAGAACTATAATCTATTTTTTTCCTACACTGAAATATTAAATATGTATCGAAACATAGATGTAAATATTTAGCTAATGTGCAATTTAATGGCACCTCTATGTAGTGTCATCAAAGACCAGACAAAGTCAAACAAAACAAGTGTGAAGTTTCCCATTTAGTAACAAGACACCACATTAGGGAATGCAGAAGCGAAACTGAATTTAATCCCGAAAATTGTCTCCTGACTTGAAGAACTGTGCAAAGGCAATTTATATAACTACTTTTCAAATGGAGAGATACTGTGATGCCTAACCAAGCAAATGAGGTGGCAGCTAGTCATAAAAGTGTTTTTGGGAGATTTAAAGGATGATTTCCTTCCACAGACACAAGCAAGTGTGCTTTCAGGCTTTTCAGAGGACTGCAGGCTGTTTTGCACACAAGAGTGAGTGTCTTACATTCAAGGACGTTTGGAGTGTGGTCACAAAAGGCTCTCTGTTCTTGTGGCTCATTCATCTGCATATACAGTTCCATAACTCTTCAGTGTTATTGTTATTTATCATACACTGACGAATATTAACTGATTCCTAATAAGGTCATCATGACATATTTAAGAGATTCCTATGAGAGTTTACCACACAGTGATGTAGTCGTAGATGGGTTCAGTGCTGAGGACAGTGAAGTTGATGTAGATGCCATTTCCAGGGGGCACCCGGACACTCCACACACAGTCCTGAAAGTTGGGGTATTCAGCTGGGTGACCGGGTGAGAAGATGGTGCCATTCATGGAGGTGATGTTTCCACCACACAGAGCTTTTGGGGAGACAGAAAAAAAGTAATGTTGACACCATACATTTTGTGCATAGATTGAACATCTGTGTAAAATTTCTGCAAAGAATTTTGCACTTTTGTTGCACACACACACACAAAAAAGAACAGTCGTTAAAAAAATGTTAACGTAAACAACACACAACCCCATAACAGTGACTAAGTAGATTTCTTTGTAATTCTTCCTTGCTTATAAGGAAGTATGATTGTAAAAATCAGTAGCAAAAACGTCATTAATGTTATTCAATTCATTTCCATGATTTAGTGAACCATATTGTCCATTTCAACAAATTAAATCTCTGATTCATGTCATCACTCAAAAATATTCATGGAAGTCTCTGTGTGACATTTTTGTGACATCAGTGTTTCTGTAAAATATATTTAGGCAAATATTGCAGCTTATTTCGATATATAGTTATACTGGTGCATATAAACATCTTCATTTAAAACATGCCTAGATTATTAACCTGACTATTAACCTGAGCGAAATGTGGTTGTTATCTGATTGGCTTGCGTAGACGGTGGGTGGAGTCCACGCATTTGTGGATTGTCAGCATTTTGACGCTAGAAATATTTTAATATCCACAAGTGCACACAGCGATCCACAAATGCACAGGACGTCATTCACAAATGCATGCAGTGATCTACAAATGCACAGGACGCCATTCACAAACGCATGCAGTGATCTACAAATGCACAGGACGCCATTCACAAATGCATGCAGTGATCTACAAATGCACAGGACGTCATTCACAAATGCATGCAGTGATCTACAAATGCACAGGACGCCATTCACAAACGCATGCAGTGATCTACAAATGCACAGGACGCCATTCACAAATGCATGCAGTGATCTACAAATGCACAGGACGCCATTCACAAATGAATGCCAGGCAAAATTGTTATTGTGACATAAAAAGCTATTTGTGAATATGTTTTTTATTTGCAAATCTCATTTTATTTATTTGTGATTTTAATTCATGTTTGTGAAATTAAGATCTGTGGTTCTATTTATTTGTCAATCTGTTTAATTTTTGTTAATCTCTTTACATTTATTGTGGATCATAATCTATTTATTTGGAATTATGCAAAAATTCTATCTCCATAACAAAGGCTTTACTTTGAATTAAAACAATTCTTTGTTGCACTTTTCAGAACAAATCAGCCAGTTCCAATCTCAGCAATTAGATGTCAGTATATAATCCAAGGCCATTTCATCTTGATTTATGAAGATGAACAGGAGCTGGTGAAACAAGAACAAAATGACCTAGTGCATCTTTAAAGGTTTTATCTCTTAAAGTTCATCTCTTAGCCACGATCGCTCTGCTATGACATCACCTCTTTGTGCTTTGGGAAATAATGTTGATCGGTGAGCCATTGAGAATTTGTTCTCACCATGAAGATGCGTGGCGCTGTTTAACATCACGCATAATCTAGTAATACTGTTGAGATAAGGCAATAAATCTCACTCGTGAGCTTGCGTATAATGTTATCAGCTGTAAGCAAGTGATGACACATTCATAATAACTTACAGTGAGTAGTTGCATGCAAGAAACACTGAGGTCATTCAATTTCAATAGCGAATAGTATAAAGATTTTATAGTGAGGACAAGATTAAAAATCCACCTTCACAGCGTGGTATAGGGTTGTTCCAGTTCCTGCTGATTCCATGGAGGCATGTTAGAGAGGTCTCGCCGATGAGCGAGTAACCGGGTAAGCACTCGAAAGACACCGTCATGCCCACGCTGAAGTCACTGCCTATTACGATACCATTCCTGAAAGGTCGGGGGTCAGGACAGCTCTGCAGCTGATAGGCTGAAGAAAAACAAACAATTGAGGAGAATTAATACAAAATAAGATGCCTAATTGATCTTGGGAAATGTTCAAAGTCTCACCTTGGTATGTAATGTGAAATCCAGGTTTATTCTGGGAATAGTCGCTGTGAAAGAAGAAGCTGGTTTCATGGGTGGTGCTGAAGAGTGACTCAGGAACCTGCGGCCCACTGAACCTGTCAATCACTGTACCAGTCTCACTAGGCCCGCTTCGGATCTCCAGGTAGTCGTGGATTGCCTCAGTGGAGAAGTTCAGGAACTGCACGTGGATTCCTTAAACAACATGTTGACCACGGTAAGTGACACTGATAAAAGGTCTTGAGTCACAAAATTTTGTAGCTCATTCCTACACAGTTTAATGACATGCATGTACCGAAGCCAATGGGAAGGGTGACCGTCCAGGTGCAATCCAGACCACTTGGGTAGTTGCCAGGAAAACCAGGGCTCAGAATCACTCCGCTAACGTCCATCATTGCTCCACCACACTGAGCTGTGAATATACAGATAAAGATTTACTCTATTCACAGCCAAAAGTGTTGCACATCATGCACTCCATCTCTACTGCATCACTGAATGAATACAGCACAAAAAATGTCACAAGTCAAACCCCTTAAAAAAATGTTCCCAATAAGAAACAAACAGTACTTTTTGACAAATAGGACACACCGATGTACCTTAAAATAGTCTTTTAATCTGAACATTTGATAACATTCTCAATTCAGGTTCAGTTTATTAGCATTAATTAAATTAATGCATTAAATATCCTGAATAATTTTTGTTATTTAATAAATAAGAATTTATTAATCTAGGTTAATTTTAATTTATAAATATACTATTGATCAATATTAATTCATGTCTGTTGATAATAGTCTTAATTATAATTCCAATTAATTTTAAATTGAATTTAAATTCAAATTTTAAATTCCACTGCTGCTTTTATGAAACTTATATAGATACAGGAATTAGAAGTGCAACTGAGGTCATGTGATCCACTAATAATTGAGATAAGATCAATTTGAAGAACAAGTAGTCGCACAGCCCTAGCGGTGATGCATCCTAACTGTCCGTAAGCATATATATGAAAGTGCTGAGAGTTCCTGTAAACCAGAAAAAAAATTGTATGTGTGATCGCACTTGGCCAAAAACGTTTTTTTTTTGACTGAGAACATGTGCCTCAGACTGCAAAATGACTGTATCAGTTTAAAAGCTGCAGTTGGCAAGAGTAATGCCATTTACATATTACGTCAACTCCCTTGTGTTCAGTCCTTTACTTTCACTTAGTCTTAGATTAAACTGTTGCTTAAGAAGCAGCAAAATAGAGGAGCAGAAAAGCACTTAAACAGAAATAAAAGCTATGAACACACTGAAATTAAAAAAGAAATTCAGATCTGCAGTCTATTTGTTGGCACAAATACAAAAGCTATTGTCTCTTTTGGAGGAATGAAGAACATGATCAAAAGCATCAACATGTCTGGGGATTTAAGTCGTGATTCCAACGGTATTATGGAGATCACAGCAAACAGTCTAGTTTTGGCACAGGAGAGACTGGACAACGTTGCTGCATATATCAGTAGTAGAAACTTCCTTCCAACTTCTTTAAAACAGGAGGCAAAGGGAATTGGGCAGGTCAAGGGACGGCCAACTCAAACATGAGCCAAAGCAATATAAAAGATAAACAAGGGGCCCTTGATCAGTGATGGACTGATCTGAGGAAAAAGACACAAACTTGGTCTTGTAGGAAAGCCTACTGGCCACACAGGATATTCTAGAAACAGGATGGGCTGATGCAGTGAAAGGGAGAGATGTCTGGCACATCAGCTTGGCAGTCAAAGAGAATCTCCATCTTTCTCCATCTTTCCATCATCGTCCCCCGCAAACACATACAAATCATTGACCAAACTAATAATTTCTGCTCACACTCTATTCATTATATTTCGTGTTTGCAACACTGAAGGCTTACAGACGGGCAAAAGATCAACTGTACTAAGGGATACCCTGGCCACCTTGTTTACCCAAGATTTTACAGCTGTAAATGTGCATGATAATGCAACCAATGGCGTCAGTTGGGGGTGGGGCTGTCTTGTTTGTTTGTGGGAACCTGTTTGAAAGCTAATCAACAAAAACGATAATAAAAATGATAAAAATCACTATTTTTGCAATTCCACCTGTTGCCATTAGAGGCACCAAAATCACTTCACCTTTAAAGTTGCGAAATGGAAGTAGCGACAGATCTTTTCTTCCATATTGTGACATATATCCAAGTGTAATGAATTATCATATAAGAAAAATTTCAGATGAATGTCAGTTTGCAGGGGTGGGATTTAAGCTATTTTTTATTATTATTATTATTTTTTTTTACAATTTTATTTATTTACTTTAACTTCCTTAAAATAACAAAGAATGAAAAAAAATCCACATATTATTAAGTGTGCTGAAAAACAAATGTATCTAAATGCTTTACTGGTCATGTTTGTGTTAAAAAAAGCTTGACATTCATTTGGAAAAAGGTTTTTGCAGTGACAAAACAACAGTACTCATGTAAACTCAAGCTTAGAGATATCTTTGACCTCTGAATTGAGCAGAAAACATTCAGAAAGGAGTGTTAAAAAAGTCACAGTTGTGGGAGCGCTTGTATTCAGAATGTGTACGAGCAGCTGGGTGGTAAATTATTGAGCTGGGTATTTCAGGATTTTCAACTTGGCTGAGGCCAAAACAGTTGAAAAATGAAGCCAAACACTGAAACGTAAAGGCTCTAGTTGGCTTTCACTTTAAACACGATCCCATAAATAAACACCAGATAATCCATCACAATATTCTATAGTGTGATCGAAAACTCTGCCACGCTCTGCATTTTAGGATTGGAATGAAATAAAACCTGCTGGGACGGGAGGAATTTAGGAGGAGATGATGAATCAAACTTCAGCCTAAACTCACATAACCCATCGTAGAGCCTCTTATTCAATTGCTGATGAAAGCGAATCTGAAACTGAGAAACACAATCTTCCACAATCCATTTCGTAAGACCTTACCGAGGCAAAGAGGTACCGGATAATTCCACCTCCTCACTGGTCCAGGCATGCATGTGATATGAGCATTTCCCTAGACAGAAACAAAACAGATAATTATTTTCAAATCACAAATGCAGAACTGTGCTTCAATGAATGTATGGCAAAACTGTTTGCGAAGGAGAAGATCAATGCAAAAAATAAGTCAGATGCACTGTATGTTTTAAACAACACATTGGCCTCACCTGTAAGGAATATCCTTGCTCACACTGGAATATGACAACATCTCCCACCATGTATCGATCCCCTACTTTAATCCCATAAGTTGGAGTCTGAGGCTCCGGACATGTATCTAGGCCAATAGCTGTAAACACACAGAGTTCAAAACTGCTGCAATCATCTGGCATATAAAAAATCTCCACAGAATAGCACTGACAGCTACTGCGTGCAAAAGATTTCAGGATGCTGAAATCTCCTAAAAGGATAGATTTGTATTTCAGCAAGCCTGTGAGGATTTGGTGAGCTGGTAACTGAAAACATGTGGTTAGAAGAACTGTTTTCTGGCTAATTATTTTATGAATGTAAATGTGGACATCTGGCTCTGTTTTGTATGGAACAGGTGTCTCTCTCTGGCTCAGCACCTGCAGACATACAGATCATTTGGCCAAATTTTGATATGAAAATACGTCTGTTGGCTGAGACCACCTCTATTTCCATTGCCATTAACCCCTTTGATTACTTGGCATAAAAAAAGATGGAACATATCTGGTCTGAGTTCATATCATCCATCCATCCTCCCACTTGTCTCTATCTATCCATCCATCCATCCATCCATCTATCTATCTATCATTTGTCCATCCATCTGTCCATCAATCCATCTAATACTCGTTTCTTGTATAGAAAATTGAAAAACCAAAGACTTCCCCAAGAGGTCAAGGTCTAGGGTTGTAAATGCAGGCTTTATTTAACACTGAGTGTCCTGTTGGACCCGGTCATTTGATAGGAATCAATAGAGTAATGTTGTTACACTCTGCTGTTGAGTTGTACCTGTATATTCCAGATGGAAGCCTGCTGCTGACACACTGATGTCTGACACAAAGTTCAGGTAGAGGCTGTTAGATGTGCTATTCAAGAGCTGAGGAATGGTGGTTCCTGATAAAGGAAAAAACTGTATTATGCATGCAATGGACTGCAGAAGATTATGAAAAGCTGCAATTCTTTACTTTTGCACAGTCAAAATCACATTAGCTGGGGTGGAAATAAGAATCAGATAAAGTGGATTACCAAGCAAAGACGTTTAGAGCATAACAAAGTGTGGCCTATGACCACATCAGACTGTATTAATGGGAACATCTTTAATGTCCATGCTGTGAAGAAAAGTGTTGGTACACCTGTTAACATTTGTCTTGTGATACTGCACCCTCACTGTTTTAAATACTTCCTGCTGTACAGTTCAACTCTGAGGTCAACTTCTGAGCTGCTGGAACCATCTCAATTACTGCTCCCACAGTGCAGCCATAAAGACCTTGACTGTCCCTGAAAGCAAGATAAAGTCACTGTTCCCAACAGGACACTATAAAGCAGTGTTTCCCATCCTCCAGGAACAGCCCAGAAACACTCTTCCAAACACTGTACACTGTCTCTCGACGACAAGAAGACCATTAAGTATGGTGACCGAGAAGTGCAAAACAAATCACAATTCTGAAAACAAAATAACAAATTACAACGCAAATGCAAGTCTAAAAAACAAAATAATTCAGAAAGCACAACAACAATTCAGAAAACATTATAACAAGTCAGAAAACACAACGACAAATCAGACAAACCGGAAGAGGTAGGTATAGTTTGAGACAGCGCCATTGGTTTGGGATTACTCACCGCTGACTGGACGAGACATCTGTCAATCAACGTATACAGGGAAGAACCAGCCGAAGAACAGCAGAGTCGTGGTAGAAAGTTCGGAGATGGTATTAAAGTAGCTCAGTTTAAATGTATTGTATGAATTGCCCTTACTATGGAATAAAAAATACGGAGTGTATATTTACATTTAGTTAAAAGTGACTGTAAAACATCAGCTCCAGTGGCACAGATGGATAAGCTTGTGTCATTGGCTTTTTGACGCGATCGACCCGGGTTCGATTCCGCCTTTTGCCTAACTTTCTTTCCCTCT
>NW_015544192.1:1367936-1383241 GCF_001515605.1 Sinocyclocheilus anshuiensis | reverse complement strand
CAGATAATTGCCACTATTTGCAACAAGTAGTATACTTGATAGTAGAAATCCTGCTATTTTAACAGTGTAAATAGGTATTTGCACTTAGTGTAAATAGCATATTGCTAAAAATACTGCTATTTTCACTTAGTGTAAATAGAAACCATTGCTAATACGAGATTTGAAATGGGAGGAAAAAAAAGTTCGGCAAAAGACGGGATCGAACTGGGGTCGATCGCGTCAAAAAGCCAACAACACGCACTTATCCATCTGTGCCACTGGAGCTGATGATTTACAGCCACTTTTAAATAAATTTAAATAGACACTCCGTATTTTTTATTCCATAGTAAGGGCAATTCATACAATACATTTAAACTGAGCTACTTTAATACCATCTCCGAACTTTCTACCACAACTCTGCTGTTCTTCGGCTGGTTCTTCCCTGTATACGTTGATTCACAGATGTCTCGTCCAGTCAGCGGTGCGTAATCCCAAACCAATGGCACTGTCTCAAACTATACCTACCTCTTCCGGTTTGTCTGATTTGTCGTTGTGTTTTCTGGCTTGTTAATTTGTTTTCGGATTTGTCGTTGTGTTTTCTGACTTGTTATTTTGTTTTTGAATTTGTCATTGTGTTTTCTGACTTGTTATAATGTTTTCTGAATTGTTGTTGTGCTTTCTGAATTGTTATTTTGTTTTTTAGACTTGCATTTGCGTTTGTAATTTGTTATTTCGTTTTCAGAATTGTGATTTTTTTTGCACTTCTCTGCCACTGTAATTAAGCCATCAGGGCTCAGCAATGACAAGCTGTTAGCATCAGTAGACTTCCTCTGGCCGCTCTGTTTACAAACAAATGAAGTGCTGAGTGGTAAGGTGTACTGCCAGACATAGCAATTAATTAGCTAGCCAAAAACAGCATGATGCACCTCCTCCAAGCTTCCTGGCTCCAAAAATTACAAACGATTGACTTTCTTCAAGGTATGACTCAATTAATGATATCAAGTTCTGGCGAGGAATCTGTGATGTTTTCATTTAAATTCGTTTCTTGTAAAGACTAAGAGCAAAGATCATTTTGTTTGGATAGACAAATTCCACTACTGCTAATGTAATATTCCTGTAATTTTAATTAAGACCTAAATTACACAAGTGTATTATACTGTATGGTGCTCTGGAATACTTGATTCTGATTGATCAATCTTGGCATTCAGCAGTGAGATTTTTTAATAAAGACATTGTCCAGGGGAATGCTGCCTAACCAACCTCGTTCATTATGATTACAAAAATGTATAGTATCTACAGCAACACTAGTCCAGTCTTTAGTCTATTTCCATTCCATTCCCTGGGATTTAAATAAATTGGGGTTTGCAAACCCTCAGGGGTTCTTTGAGTTTTTGAATAGCTAATAATTAAATAAAATGTCAAACTAAAATAAAAAGTCTAAATAAGACACTTACAGAAAAGGTAAAATATTTTATTTGTTTACCTGCATCGCATGTGACCATTAACTGACTTAAAATTAAATTATAGAAATATTAAATTAAAATCTCATGTGGTAACTGTAGGAAAAAAAAAGTTGAGGAATCACTGCAAAAGATATAGAGTATATAATGATGAAGGTTCTCTGGAGTGAAAGAAAATATATGTTCAGGCAAGATATTTCAATCCCAAAACAGGAAAAAGTATGTAGTGTTTCCAGCAGAACTCTCACCTGAATAGCTGCCCAGTCGTGGTGCATTGTTGTCTGCACCATCATAGAAATCCAGAGAATCCCAGTTATGTTCTGTGGCAAAACTCACAACTTGGATCTGATTTATAAAGAAAGTAAGGAAATGAGTAAGAAGTGGTAGAACAAAAGAACACAGACAATGTCACAAACATACATAGCTCCTTTCTGTGATGTACTGCATACAGACCGTGGACAACTAATCTACACTGGATGCAACCGGTGGCTCAGAATTTTCACTAAATTGCACTAACATGCTGGAAAGTCAAGGCTACAGAAACTGTAAAATTAAAATAAAATTTCATAGATAATCGTATAGACGCACAATCGACTTTTTTAATTTGAATTTTACACATTGTCTTTCTATAACATGACAATTGCTACAAACACATAGTTTTGAGGTCAGATTTTTTCATTAACATTTTTATTCTGCAAGGATGCATTAAACTGATCAAAAGTGACAGTATTTCAATTTTATTTGAGCCGTCTATTCATCAAAGAATCCTGAAAAAATTTATCCCTGGTTCCACAAAAATATTCTGCAGCACAGCTTTTGACATTTTAACACTGATAATAATAAGAAATGTTTCTTGAGCACCAAATCAGCATATTAGAATGATTTCTGAAGGATCATGTGACACTGAAGAAAGCTGAAAATTCAGCTTTGCCATAACAGGAATTAATCAAATAAATAGATAATACATTAAAATAGACAGTTATTTAAAATTGTACTAATATTTCACAACCTTACTATTTTTACTGTATTTCTGATCAAATAAATGCAGGCTTGGTGAGCATAAGAGATTTCTTTCAAAAACATTTAAAAAATCTTACCAAGCTTAAAATTTTGAATAGTAGTGTAGGTTTGTATCTTACACATTGTTTTGATACAGTGGTTACTACAATTGCTAGAAACATGTATGATTAGAACCAAAAGATGATTTTGAATTAGAAGGCCAGAGACTTCAAATGGCTTTGATATTGTTGTGAAAGGTCCTTTAAATATATATTGCATAATGTTAATAGCAAAACTATCTACACTTAGGATATTATTTTAATGCAGCAATAAATATAGAAACTGTGCAACTGGGTGACGGTCAGCTTCCCTGATTATAATGTATAATGAGAGTAATTATTTTTTGCTGGGGGGTGGGTTGTATTTGGAGTTGCAACATGTCGCTCGAGTCCATTCTCGAGTGTGAGAATTCAATAAACACTCTTAATGCTCTATCAACAAAATTACTGCATTTGGAAAAAATAAATAAATTAATGAATTAATTAAGGCAAGGTGAAGAAGCAGACTGGCACTGAAGTTTGTAGAACTGTACTCCCCATCATTTCTAAATTAAACATTGCCTTATGCATAATTAATTAGACATTATGAATTCCCTTTATTATAGTTTCAACTTTTCCATCACTGACACTTCTTGTCTGAAACATTTAATCTGAGGAACTTCAAACAAGCTCCTCCACTCACTTGGATTCCAGCTCCCTCAGGAACAGACACCTTCCACACACAGTTGAGGTTATTATCGTAGGGTTCCGGGTAACCCGGGGACAAAATGGTCCCCTTACGCATCGTCAGTATCCCTCCACAAGGCACTGCGAAGACGAATCAAAAGACAGGAAAGTGTGTTACAACAGGCATTAACTTTCAGCGTTGTGTAAATGGAAGAAATTCATCAGCCTAGGTACAAAAGAGAAGCAACTTTTGATGAATAATCAAAGCTAACTTTGCTGTATGATTACTCACGACTAGGCCTTGATGCTGCCTTTAAAAATATACTTGTTTTTTTAAACAGATACTGAGTAGGTGTTGCCATGCTCCTGTAATCAGCTTCCAAAAAAAAAATAAATAAATGAAATGGAAAAACATCATTGTGCTATAATATAGCATAATGAAATATAGCAATGGAAAAGATGTATGATAAAAAGATATACAAGATATATGACATATGCATATGATTCTTCAGCCTACATTTTAAAGAGAGACGGCTCACCAATAAATGAAAATTGTCATTATTTATTCACCCTCATTTCAAACCAAACCAGACTAAATAACTTCTGTCTCAACTGTGTTTGTCCATACAATGAAAATTAATGAGGTCCTTTTTAGAGCTTGAAACTTTTGGAACCCATTGACTTTCACTGTATAGATAAAAATAGCTAAAACTTTGTGCTCTGCTGAAGAAAGTTGCACAGGTTTGGAATGACATGAGTGTGAGTAATAGATGACAGAATTTTCATTTTTTGGGTGAACTATTCCTTTCTCGTTCTACAAGTTCTCCTGACTGCTGTATTTCATCTACACCAGGGGTCACCAAACTCGGTCCTGTGTAGCTCCAACCCTAACCAGCGAATCAAGGTCTTACTAGGTATACTTGAAAGTTCCAGGCAGGTGTGTTCAGGCCATTTGGAGCTAAACTCTGCAGGACAGTAGCCCTCCAGGACCGAGTTTGGTGACCCCTGATACCAGAGACTTATATTACATATTGTAAAAAGGGGCATAATAATGTCTCCTTTAAAGCACATCAAAAGATTATTAAATCACACTCTTGCACGCTTTATAAGTGTATTTAAAGAGATAATTCACCAAAAGAAATTAAAATTCTGTCATCATTTATTTATCCTTGAGTTGTTCCAAACCTGTATGAGTTTCTTTCTTCTGTTGAACACAAAAGAAGGTAACCAAACAGTTGACTTCCATGGTATTTTTTCCATACTATGGAAGTCAATGGCTACTGTCAACTGTTTGATTACCAACATTTTTCAAAATATCTTCTTTTGTGTTCAACAGAAGAAAATAAACTCATTTGGAACAACTTGAGGGTGAGAAAATGATGACAGAAGCTTGATTTTTGGGAGAACCTTTAAAAAGCGCAATGTAGCATTGATACGTCAGGAAAGACTGTGTAATATGTCGCCTCTCTCCCACAGGAGAAGCCTGGTTTAGCAATTTTCTCCTGTTTGCTGAAGTCCTGCCAACTATTGTCTAAAGCAGCACTAGAAGCCACCGAGTGGATCTGTCAATAAAAAAGCACAGGCTGCTATCTGACTCTGGCGGGGCACAACTGTCTTTGTTATACTATGCTTAGGTAAGATGCTATCTGTCAAGGACAAGGGGATAATCTAGAGGTCAAAGCCAATCACTTTGTTTAAACAGCTACGAGCAGGTAGGGACATCCTGATTGATGTCCCACGTTGCTGAAAAAAAAAGCAGAAAGGGTGCAGGACAGAGAGGGAGAAGAAACAGGGAGGCCAGATACGCAGCAGGGCTCAATATATCTGTGTCAGATCCTTAAATTATTCACCAAATTCACTTCCCTGCAATTTTGGGGTCATTCATTTTTAACCAGTGATATATAGAATACAGCATGTGCTCAGGTAATCGTGTAAAATATCACAGATTGCTGACCTTTCAGGCAGAATACACAGAGATGAGCGAAGAAATAAAACAAGGTGTGACACGATAAAGCAGATGCCTGACATAAGCCACATGGTTGATCATTGCAGTATTCCCATATTTTATTAGTGTTTGTGACAGGTGTGACTCCTCAAAAAAAAAAAGTTTTAAAGTAAAGTAATACCAACACCTAGACCAGCTACATGCGCTCATATTGAGGTCCTACCCAAAGCATACAGTGAATGTTAGGGGGGTAATGGCAAAATAAAGGTTGGTTGCTAAAATTTAAATTCTTAGCAACCACTTAGCTCTGTGAACTTAAAGGTGGACCTCCATGACTGTGGCTGTCATGACAACTATGTTGTTACTATGTTGTTTTTTGAGAGATTGCTGACTAATGATGTGAAAAGGTGACAATAATAATGCCCAAATAGCAGGTAGCAACAAATAAAAGACACAGTAACACACACACAAAAAATGATAGTTATCAAATTATTGTATTAAAACAGGAAAAAGGTTCTTTCAAAAACTTTAAAAATGTTTGAATTATAGTGCATATAAACAACATAATAGTTTGCTTAAAAAAAAAAAAAAATATATATATATATAAAAATCAAATCAAATAAATAAATAAAGAAATAATTGGTTGCTTGTTGGTAGTCCCAAATTTAGGTGAAAAGGGGCTCCCCTTGGACCCTTAATTTCTATTGGCTTAAATGACCTTTAAAAGGTACTCCATTCAGTGCTGGATAATAAATTAAATTGTGTCACAAATTACATTATAATAGTTTTCTTAAAAAAAAAAAAAAAATATATATATATATAAAAATCAAATCAAATAAATAAATAAAGAAATAATTGGTTGCTTGTTGGTAGTCCCAAATTTAGGTGAAAAGGGGCTCCCCTTGGACCCTTAATTTCTATTGGCTTAAATGACCTTTAAAAGGTACTCCATTCAGTGCTGGATAATAAATTAAATTGTGTCACAAATTACATTATATAAAGTTATAAATATTATATCTATTCCATACAGCTAGCCATCTATTTCAACATGCCACTAACTGATTAGCCTGACTGCTTAACACACAGTTACCCAGCTGATTAGCCTTCTGATTTAGCATACAGCTATATGGTTGGCCTGCTATCTCAGCTATTTTGAGTGTTTGTACTGGAGAGGGTTTCTTTTCACCTAGCCTAAATATGACAAGAAAAGCATAATAATCAATTCTTTAGCAATCCAAAATCCAAAGTAAGAGAGAAAGAAAGATTGGCAGAGAGACTAACAAGCAAAACAAAGAGAAGTGGCTTGTTAAAATCAGACCTTTTATAATACTAAACACCTCTCTGAAACTTGAGTAAACAGCTGAAGAGGTTTCTGTTTGTATCGTGATATTTGGCTATCACTCTGCCAGCCTCAGCCTGTTTCCCTGTGTTGACTCCAATAAAATCTGTGTAAATAACTAAAAAGAAACTGCCTGTCACATTCTGCACAGCTTTACTTCAGCTTGCATTGTTTCGCTGTGATGTATCATTCAGCTAGCTATGCTTACACAACCAAATCTGTGAAAACAAAAGGCCACATCGATTGTGCATCACTCTCAGGGGCTGGCGGGGTTTGAACTTACCAATGCAAGTGGGCAACGTGTCGTTCCACTGAGCCAGGGCATCAGGGACGGTTTCGCAGTGAATGGCAGTGGAGCCGTGGAGTGTGTAGCCCGGGTTACACTCAAACATCACTGATGCGCCCACGGCGAAGTTGTTGCCAATGCGTTTGCCGAAGCGAGGCTCTGGAACAGAGCTGCACTGCGTGGCGCTGGTCCGTGGTACAGCTGTGATATAATCGTACAAGAGAAACGTGCCAGCTTAGAGTGTTTTACTTTGTAAAGGTGCATCTTTGCATTTCTACTAATAATGAAATGGCCTTGACTGTGGCTCAAGGCTTTTGAGGTGGAATAGTGGCAGAATTAGTGGTAGAATTTTTTTATCATAAATAAATAAATAAATAACATAAGTATCTGTAAGACCTTTATTCAATGTACACATCTTCCTTTAAAAAGTAAGTGGAACAAACACAACTTGAAAATGTCAGGCCTTGACCTGCTAACAAATTCTAGCTTCAACATGATTCCTTTGCTTCTAACAATGCAGATATTTTTTTAAATGCCAATTTAAATCACTACCCAACCACATCAAACACAGACATAACCGGGCAAAAAAAAAAAAAAAAAAATCAAAACAAACAAACCTAATCAATCTAAAGGTAGAGAAAAAAATAATTAAACTGGAACAGACTGGTTTTGGACTTGTTCAGTCACTGAGAGGCTGAGTCAGTTTGATTGACTCCCAAAATACCAAAATAAAGATGTGTGGGAGAGGGTTAAAGCAGTAAAAGACATCTGAAATGCTAAAGAATATAAGGGCTTTACATTTCAAGGCCTGTGTGGCTATTAACAGAATGTAAAAGATTTTAATACAATCTGTATTTATTGTTTTAATTTAAAAAGTGAAGTGTTGACAATACTATAAATATTGATTTGTCCATAAAGCAAGATTCACAGTGACACAAAATATCTGGTTGTAGCAAATGATGCAAAAAGGCTAAATACCCTGGGAAAAAAAAGTGTATTCCATGCCAAATTTAGCAAAGAAAAGCTGTAGGGAAGCTTTATGATGCATTCAACTGCACTAAACCAAACGTCCTCGATAATTATACGTTTTGAAAAGTAGATATGAAATATTGACCAGTGTTACAGGAAGTACCAAAAATATTCTCAATAGTCTTGACATTGTATAAATAGAGTAAATATTGTTTTATGGTGCAAAATTTTGTACACAACTATATATATATATATTTTTATTTATTTATTTATTTATTTATTTTTTGATAGAGCTGAAAACTGACCTTGGTAGACAAAATGAAAGCCTTTGGCAGTTTCTGGTCCAACTGTAGTAAACTTGATAGTTATTTGATTTCCTGTACTCAAGGGCAACGATTCGCCTGGAAAACAGACAGGGGAGTAAATAAATCTTAAAATTGCATTTCGGAGAGATCTGCACACATCAAAAATCACTGCACAGAGCATCATTTTTGCTTCTTTTGGCTTCAAAAGACTCCTGATAGAGAAGTATATTTGCAAAGGGGAAATGCCTGAATAGAAGGTCTCTTTTTACTTTGAAATCCCATGTGGCTGTTCAGTCAAATGGCAATAACCGCCTTTCAGCTTAAAAGCCACTGAAGGATGATCCAGCAGATGTGATGAACACAGATTATGAGATAAACACACATAATTCGCTCTGCCTCATCACTCTTACACCAGAGTGGCAGTTATTTCTTCTCCTTCCATGCTATTTCCTTCTTCTTAAATTGACCATGTCTTTGTTAACAGGATTTGTTTTGTAATGTTCTGAATATATTCAGTGTGTTGAAGCTACGAAATAGATAGCAAATGACATAGAGCAGTCCTAAAGCATAGAAAATGCAACACTATTTCTTTGTGCACCTCTTTTATGTTTTGCAATAACAATATCACATCTGAACAGTGGCTTGTAATGAATGGTAATGCATCCAATTTAAAGTATGGGTAGTGCAAAAATAGGACATCAGGTTTGAGCTTTACCTGAGTGAGACCCAGAGAGAGAGGACAGCAGAGAGGACTGTTGTGTTGGCCCATCATAAATGTCCACAACATCATTCAATGACGTCTGGAACAGGACAAACTGTCCAAATAGAACTAAACGGGGAAAAAACAGGCAACGTGTCAAAATATTTCAAAAAGCTTTGACCACAGCATGACAAAAACTACAAACCGTACACTAACCCAAGCGACCCCTCAACTGTTAAGATCCCAGCTAGAAGCTTACAAGCAGCAAATGTGTCTTGAAAGGCTTTCTGCATGTATTCTTCATTTACTCCACACATATTCAGATTCCTAATTAGATGCCACTAAGTACTTGTATGCAAGAACATTACGCAGAATTTTTCTTCAATAGATCTGCACATTTTAAACCAGCGAGCGCTCTCAGAGGTAATAAGGCTGTATGCTTATTTAAATCTTTTAAATTGGCTATCATGCTGTAACATCTCCCTATTATGTGTTGGTACCATGCTGAGTGCTACTGTGCATTGGTTTTGTCCTCCACTGGGTGCACTTGTTACAGTCTCATTTGCTGTCCGATGCTTTGATGTTTCCACCATTAGGAGAAAATCATTAGTTTGCTACTCATCATCATTACATCAAATCCCTACTCTACGGTATATCTTAAGGATTAGAGAAGATTGAACAAAACGATCAAAACTTTTGGGGAAAAAAAAAAAAAAAAAAAAAAAAAAAGGTTGTACGCATATGGATTCTACTGACTTCAATGGCATCTCTCTTTTGTTGCCATGGTGAAATTAATTGAAAAAACAGCTTTAAATATAGAAACCTCAAGTGTCAAAATGCAGAAATAAGTTCTGGGCACAGATACAGTTGTTAAGCCATAATACAGTATAAATTGAGTGAATGGACAGAGATTCCAGGGCCACTGCTGTCTCAGATGTCTTTGAAATCTGGCACAGATTCCAGTGATTCACCAGGGCTCTGAGGATCGATGGAGCGCCTCATATGCTCAGCATAGCTACTGTGTGATTAAACAGTTCTCTGCTTGGTAATACAAGCGTGTAATCAAACTCTTGCAGAAACCAATTAAAAAAAAAAAAAAAAAGATTTATTTGTCATTTGAGGTAAACAAAGAGCTTGATTACCTAGACCTGATTGGCTTTATTGGCATTGCATACAGTGGCACCTGCTACGCAGTTCACTACAACAAATGGCATTTTTCACCAGTTTGATTTCACCGACTAACCTCAAAAACTAAGTGATATTGGTCAGTGAAATCAAAAGCAAACTGAAATCACTGGAAAACTTTTCATTTACATTTATTATACTTCTGTGTCTTTAATGCATGGCTAGTGAATGACTTCCATTGGCTGAGTAAGGCAAAAAAGTTTTACTCTGTATTTGTGTGCTTCAAACTCTACAAAAAAAAGTCTCATTTGATGTTTGTATGAGTTCCTGCCTATGTAGAGAGTTCCAAATCTGTCTCTTATGAGGTCTAATTTCAGTTAGGATGCTATCATAGAAGGCAACTGCCTATGTACGTAGGCAGCAGGCAGATTTCTACATTGGAAATTGAGCTAAAGTGTGCATTGTGTGTACTTATGAAATTAGGCTGTTACTGAAGGTGGCTGCGAACTCTGGAAAATGAATCATGGCTCATCAAGTCTGTTGCCAGAGTGCGTGCTGGGAGTTGACTTGTCCCCTATGCCTTTGATAAGAACAATAGAAGGGAAGATAATGGCAGTCCTCAATGCATTATTCTTGAGTTTCCCCATCTCCAAGGCTTTAGCGATGCCAAGACAATTACCACTTCATGTCAGAAAACAATTGTGCCCGTTAAGGTTTTGCTCGCATGCACCAAACAAAATGGGGGAAATGAGAAGAAACAAATCAATTTGGAAGGAGAAAAATGCAATGTTACTGTGCCAGTTTACAGTTTATTTATTCATTTATTTTATAATTTGAACCTCAACAAAAGACAGATCCGTTTTACGCACCTATTAATAATGTACAAGGCTTAAGTAGTACACGTTGCAATCATACTCAACCCATTATAATTACATTAGGCCAGGGGTCACTAATGCATCGCTTTGCTACTCTGGGAAAGTTTAAAAGATGAAGACAGGGTGACATCTTCATCAGGGACTGTGCTTGTATAGTGAAGCTGAGAGAAATTGTGCTTAAAATGCATTGTTCTGGGACAACAAAATGCAGACTAAATGCATTTATGTAACATTCATATGACATTAAAATGTAATGTCAAAAAGCATTTAAGTAGCAGAACTCAAAATAAGTATATTTTACAATAAAACACACGTCAAGTGCAAAATGTGTTTCAGAACTAAACAGTTGCACTAAAGTGCATTTTAGTAGAAGTACAGCTCAAAATAAGTATATATTAATGTGCTTCAGATGTCAGACCTTACAAAATGACATACTTTAAGTGCTACTAAATTGAAAACTTGATCCATTTCCGACACAAAATCAATATCATTTAAATACAGTGAAGCTGCATTCACTTCTAAATAACACATTAAGTAGGCTCAATTCTCTCAAGTATTAAATAACTTTTAAAAAGATTACTTATGAAAATGAAAAAAAAAAAGTCTAGGTGTCACTGGAGGGAAATTCAGACTACATTTACAGACAACTGAGAAGGTTGTTTCCTTTGCAGGATCCACAGAGCACTCAGGAGTCAGAGTTCAGTAATTCCTGATACACAGCTCTTCCTCAGCTTCTTGATGCCATTCCTTACAATTCCTTTTGCTTCCGTGTAGCCATTTTTTTGAGAAGTGCCATTTGAAGCAGGATGTGTGCATGAAATGTGAGCAGAGCTTCGAGATGAAGCAATGGTCTGTGCATCTCTGTGACACTCTGACAGGAAATGAAAAAAAGAAATCTTAAAAAAAAAAAAAGATAAAACGAGTGGATGCACGAATCAATATTCACAGCTCTGATAGTTTGCACACTACTCCAGCAGCTCACAAACAGAATACTAATTGGGCAGATTTCTATTTATAGTATTGGCACTTTCCACTAATAGGGTACACTTTGTGTCCCATCACTTTAAAATGCATTTAAAAGCACTCTAAAACATTAGATGCACAAACTCCATTTTGTGTTGTGAGATCTATTAGATATATAACCATTCAAAAGCTTAGGGTAAGTAAATTTTTTTTGAAAGAAATTAATGTTTTTATTAGGCAATGATGTGTTAAATTGATCAAAGGTGATTATCAGATTTTCAGATTATTACAAAAAAATTATTTCAAATAAATACTGTTCTTTTGAACTTTCTATTCAAAGAACGCTGAAAGAATGGGTAAATAATAATAATAATAATAATAATAATAATTCACAATCTAATGCAGCCTTTTTGAGCATAAGAGACTTAAAAAACATAAAACAAAACTTACCCACCCCAAGCTTTTGAATGATAGTGGATTTTAGATAAATGAACTCTCAAGCCAGCTGATAGCTTAATTTAGATATTGTACTTTCTCTTTTTGTTGACATTTGTTAAGAAATAAAAAAAAGTTTCATTTTGTACCATATACCCGGTAAGTGCCTTTTTACAATGTCTTCATGCACTCGTGTAGGGTAGAAGCATCCATATGTTATGAAAGTATGTATGACAATCATCACTCACATGCAGATTGTTTTCATCATGCTAGCGCTCTCAGAAAGGGCTTTGGCTTTAATTCACTGTTTGCTTCTCCACTGCACCACTGCAGAAGATTGGCCTTTTCCATACATCCTCTTACGCTTAACACACTCTGACAGATGCTTACCGGCTGCCATGGAAATTAGGTCTGTGATTAATTCACACCTTTTCCCTCTTTTCTCATGACTTACACAATTCAGAAATAACAAATAGCTCTGTGGTTCCCTGCCTTTCCCCCCGTCTCTCCATCTCTGAAGCTGGACTGGATCACCAATTAAATTTGCTCTCTGAAAGAAACAGAAGTGAAAGGGGAGGGGACACACCTTTCCTTCTCCCTGTGACAACTCAGGTGGAGAGAGGCATTATTTCTATTTACTTTCATTAGCATAATCTGCAAAGCATGCTGGGATACCAGTCCTGCAGTGTTCTTGCAGTTAGAGCAAAATAAAAATAACCCTGGACAGAATCACAATAATAAATATCACATTCATCTGCATATGCTTGGCGTGCCATTCATTTTTCCTTAGCGTGTTTAAGGTTGCTTACCCCTGCTCTATATGAAGCTTGGCTATGAGAAAAAATTTGAAAAAATGCACTTCAGCATTTCAAAATCAAAATAATACTTTTTAAATTGTTAAATGAAATTAAACCTTTTTAAAAGAAAAACATTACTGGGGGAAAAACACTGAAGCTAAACTATAAAACATTTTCATGACTCTATACATTAGACTAACTAAAATAAAAATGATAATGTAGTTTTTTTTTTAAACATGGTATAGTATATTATTGTAAGGTCCATCCAATTGGCCCAACGAAGGTATCCAATGGTGGCTGAAGGCTTCCTGCGTATTCGGTCTTTTCAGTGTGCAAAGTAATTTAATCTGACACCTCGAATTTAGGTTGTCATACAAACTGGTTGTTTGTCCATTTCTAATTATTATTATTCAGACACTTGATTATTCTAGTTAACCCTTTACTTTATATTTACTCGTTCATTAGGAATCTATGTCGCTCAGAGTATCTCACGTCGGCTGTTTTACGCGGACCTCAAGATCACAAACTCGCCAGTCTGAACGTTAGCCAGAGGTTATGACTAATACTATTTAATAGGTCGCCCATGCTTACCATTCTTTAAATAGTGGTTCTATTTAGCCCCCTAAAGTCACCTATGTACAACTTAGTTAAAGCTCAAATGATAATCAGAGGTTATGCTAGTATATATAGCCCCGATAGTTAAAATAACTACAGACAACTTGAATAAAGCTCAAACAATAATCAGAGGTTATAGTAGTACTATGAAATATGCTAATATTTCAATAGTATTTTTATCTAGCCCCCGATAGTTAAAATAACTACGCACAACCTGAATAAAGCTCAAACAGTAATCAGAGGTTATACTAGTACTATTTATCTACAGTGAGCAAAATATCTCTAAACTCTTAGGTTCTGTATTACCTTTTAGTTTAGTCCTTGTAAGATTGAGACCATTGTAGTAGTCGCACAGAGACATTTCAAATAATACCAAACATGACTGTGAATATCACTTGCATTCATGTAGAACATTATATTATGCTATTGACCATTCTGAGTGAACTTGAAGTGGATGAAAAGGAACAAATGTACAGGTGAGGAAGGAGTTTGCCTGCATCATCTCTCAGTGAGATCTGAAAACAGATGTCTGTATGTTAATACACTGTGTTTGTATTGTTCGTATCTCAGAAGATCAAAGTGTCTGAGGTTCTTCAAGTCTTGCATTATAAAAAATGATTACTATATTACACACACAGGTTTGTTTTTGTGAAAAGTGGGGACATCCCATATTAAATTACTGCATTAACTACTGGAAAGATGAAAAGCTGCAACAGTGCTATAAAAGTAATGTCTACAGTAAATATTTATCTGATAGATACAGTTATTCATATAGAAATAATGTGCTTTATACTACTAATAAACAGCCAATATGCTAGTAATATGCATGCTAATAAACAATTAGCTAATAGTGAGAATTGGCCACTAAACTAAAGTGTTACCACAGTAACAACTACAACTACAGTAACCCTGGTGGAGGTGTAAAGCTGGTGTTGTTAGGTGGCTGTGAGGCGTCAACCCTGCATCAAAATGGTGGTATTGTTCGGATGTCTTTTCTTAGACAGGCAAACACTGCTTTAGCAGACATGTGCTGTTTCCATGGAAATGAATGGTCAGATCATCATTCCACTAGATGCATGAGTAGCCTATACATGACTGAGTTAATAAGCAAGTTCGCTGATCCAGACATGTGCACACACACCAGGGCCATAAGGTTCATATGGCACATATCACTGTTCAGTATGCTGTCCTAGCCTCTACATGTCTTTGTTCTCTTATTAGACTCTCTCCTTACAGCGAGGGGCTCTCAGTTAGACTCTGAGGAGAGAGGTCACTCAAGCAGAGATTTATACCCCAGGGCCATCATCTTGCTCGAGGCTAGATGGCAGAGGTCTTTGCTCTGATTCCTAGCACACCTGTCTGGATTTGCAAGCATGGGCTGGTCATCCGCCTCACACATCAATGCCTGGTCCCATAGGGACAGAGATGCTCTCGCACAATCTGCCAGGATCTCTTTGAGGTGGGAGATTCCGCAGGGCTCATTGGATGTGCAGACGAAAAGCTAGCGAGGATGAGACATGCACACACACGCAACCTTCACTGCAGATTGACAAATCAGCAGAAACATTCAAGCCTCAAACTTGACTTTCTCCAAAAACTATATTCTTTCAAGCTGTCAGCTTCACATCCGTATCCAATAATGCCACAAAGGTTCAGGGTTTGTTCTTCCTCACTGCACACATGAAATACCATCCTGTATACATGACCCACAAGCCATTTCCCCTGCATATGAATAATTGATAGATAACACGTATGAACCCTGAACCCCTGGTCCAATATGCAACACAC
>NW_015544192.1:1365817-1367751 GCF_001515605.1 Sinocyclocheilus anshuiensis | reverse complement strand
CACACACAAATATCCAGACAGGAATGAAAATACAGCAAGGTAGCAAAAAAGCACCACCACCTGTGCGCCTGTTATCAGTGAAGGATGTTCTATCTGCAGTGCTGTGTGCCGAGGATAGATAGCACCTTCCCCGCTCACCACATGGTGGGGACAGAGGAATCATCACATGCTGCTGTTTGCAGATGTAGAGAATGAGAAAATGGAGGGGAGTAGCTCTAAAAGTCTGTTTATATCTAAACATAGACATTGCAGCAGGTGAATTTTTTTTTCTTTTTGTCATTCCATTAAATTGAGGGAGAAACAAACACTTCAGGCTATTGTTGTGTGGTGTAGTGGTCAACACTCACAGACTCAATGTTTTGCATATTTACTAAGTAAGGGTTAAAAAAAATACATAAAACAGCAAGTCAATCTCTGAAATATTTTCTAACAATAATTTAAATAAACGTGCATACATCTCAGATATTTTTTTTTCTCAAAAAATGCAACAGTGAATCTTCCATTTCAATATTTTTAGGAAGTAAAATAAAATAATATAATATATAAAACAAAATAAAATAATAAAATAAAAAGCTTAGTAATCATAAACTATTTCAAATTATTTTCCACATAAAATATAATAGAAAAGTTTTCACATTAAAAATACATAAAAGTAATATTTCTTATTAATTAAAACACTTGTTACCTTGAAAACACATTGCTGCAATTTTGCAGTGTGAAAGATAATCTAAATCCAAAATCCATCCCAATGACTTTGTTATTATTATTATTATTATTATTATAACTATTATATATTTTTAATAGCCAGTTGCTTTCAAGGTAGATACAAGAAAGTTCATTATCATTAGAAGTGCTGGGAGTCTTTGAGGGTTAAACCTCTGGGAAAGTGGTACCCAATCCCTCAAAACAAGAACCATAATCACCGTATCCTTGAGCAAGGCACTTAACACCAGGTTGCTCCAGAGGTTAAGTGCCTTGCATCATTGTCTCTCTAATAGGTGTACTCCAAATTACTTTAGACAAAAGCACACTAAAGTACAGCTGCATTTGTTACTGCCACTATGTCATCCTAGGATTCTATCTATAGTCAAATAGTAGAGACTAACATCAACATTTACATGTTCCATTTTTACTTTTAGCACAGTAAAATCAAATGCCACTCTCTTGTGAACGTGCGTACAACAGTTAGTGGAAGCTAGATATTATGCTTTATAAAGTTTTAAATATTGATATTTTTCTTACACAAATGTATCGATTCACTTCAGAAGGCTTTTATTAACCCCCCGTTGCCGTGTGGAGTACTTTTTATGATGGATGTATTGGACTTCAAAATCTCAACACCCATTCACTGCCATTATTAAGCTTGGAAGAGCCAAGACATTTTTAAATATAACGTCTCGGTTACGTATGGTAACCCTCGTTGCGAGTACGAGCCATTCGTCGAGGTAGTTGAGAATGCGAATGCCCTGTTCTCTCAGGGGAGCCAGGGGTACCTCCGCAACTTACGTGAAGACACGGGGCAACAGGGACAGCCCGGAGGGCAGGACCTCGTACTGATATGCTCCTCCTTCGGACCCGAACCACAGCAATGGTCTGTGGTGCGGAAGGGTCGACACATGAAGTACGCGTCCTTCAGATCGACCGCTGCAAACCAATCTCGGGGACAGAGGCACTCGAAGATGCGTTCCTGCGTAAACATCTTGAACGGCAACCGGTGAAGGGCCCGGTTCAAGACACGCAGGTCCAAGATTGGTCGTAATCCACCGCCTTTCTTGGGTACAATGAAGTAGGAGCTGTAAAACCCCGTCTTCATATCGGCTGGAGGGACCGGCTCTATCGCATCCTTCGCCAGTAGGAATGCGACCTCTGCCCACAAGACAGGACCATCGGCCGCCTTCACTGTTGTGAAGCGGATGCCACTGAACTTGGGGGGA
>NW_015544192.1:1364594-1365631 GCF_001515605.1 Sinocyclocheilus anshuiensis | reverse complement strand
TAAGCGAGATCCCAATTCGTCGGTCATCCGACGTGACGTCAAGAGTGACCGACTGAAAGGGAACTCTGATTGTATTTGTCTGAAACAAGGAAGTCATATACACTCAGGATGGCTTGAGGATGAGTAAATCATGGGGTAATTGTCATTTTTGGGTTAACTATTCCTTTAATGCTTTGATCCATTTTTGTTCAGTCTGTTAAAATATTTGTACAAACTATTCTCACGGCTGTCAAAAATCTTTAGTAGCTTACTATAAAAGGAAATACTGCAACTAAAAGAGAAGCACCACAACCACCCTACTGCTAAGATATTAATCTGAGAATTACTTTAGGAAAACACGGTGCTTAATTGCCCTTACCAATGGCAAAGTCAAGAAATGGCACTTTTTGCCTGCTTGACTGTGATTAACCAGAGGAGAGAACTTTAGCACCTTTGGTCTGACTGGAGTCAGGAAACACAACAAAAGCATTATACAGAGACCTGGTGTTCCTCTGCTTTCTCTTTCTCCCTGGTAAATGAACTTTGCCTTGACTTATTTTCTGTTTTGATGTTTTGGCTTAGGGGCTTGCAATTCCCAAATCTCACAGGCTTTAGAAGAGCTTTGTAGAGAAGGGTGATCCCTTTCCAAGACAGCGTCTATGTCAAAGACATGAAACTGTCACTGTTTTGAGTGTGTGTTTGTGTTTATATGGAGGTCAGAGTCAGCAAGGGGAAAAGCTATTTAGTTGACTATTTCTAACTGACAGCCACGACAGAAAATATAGAAAGTGTAACTGGCCTAATGGTCGCTTCGGGCATTCAAAAAGGGAGTTTATTTAATATCTCTTTGTGCATTAATTTAGAATTGCTACATTGCTGAAAGTCTTTTCTATATTCAACACCATATGAAGGTACCCCAAAGCAAATTCCTAATAATCAACTGAAATATTAATATGGTGTGTTATGCTACATCAGTACATTCATACACGTCTTCATGTATCCACAAAAAATCGACAAGCATCCACAAAATATCAGTAAAAAAAAAAAAAAGTAATATA
>NW_015544192.1:1359371-1364304 GCF_001515605.1 Sinocyclocheilus anshuiensis | reverse complement strand
ACACACACACACACACACACACACACACACACCCCCCCCATATAAAAGTTTCAATTAGAGCTGTCAAATAGATTAATCGTGATTAATCACATCCAAAATAAAAGTTTGTGTTTATATATGAGTGTACTTATAAATATACACACATTATGTATGTATATATTTAAGAATATGTATAGCTTGTATAACTTTATTGCAAGAATATTTTATTATATAGAAATATAAATTACATATATTTCTTAAAAATATACATGTATGTGTGTGTATTTATATATACATATAAATATACACATTACACATACATATGTTATGTAAACACAAACTTTTATTTTGGATGCGATTAATCACAATGAACCTGACAGCCCTAGTTTCAATACAACTACAGTATATAAATATTAAAATGTATACCCACAGGCTAGCTGAATGACAGGAAAAGGCGATTTTTATTTTATATTGCAGTTTAAAATTGAGATAATTCTTGCAATATTTTGCCACTACACACTGTCATGGTACAGGCTTAACGGTGAAACCAGATGCTATTGTAAATCTTTATTTTGAAGCTAATATTTGTATAAATCACTTCTGAATGAAATATGATTTCAACTGAAATACAAATGACCTTATCTTGGGCCTTGAGCAGCCAGCAGATGAATCAGAACTTCAGAAAACATATTAATAATGTTACATCGAGAAGGTGACATGGCTGCTAATGTAACACCTACGAAGTGCCTATTAACAATGCCCGAGGCTACCAGACTGAGCTTCTCACATAATAACAACAAACGCAGGAGCATTTGATTAATGCATGGTGCACAGCATATATTTAAGCTCAACGTAAGGCTCTCGACTGATTAAAGATTCAACGTTAAATTGAAATCTCACTGAGAGGGGGCCCTGATTACTTCTTCAACATGCCACTCTGCAGCTCCAACACCCAAAGCTTAGTGCTGTTTGGCAACATCAATTTTACTATCTTAAGCTATGAAAACCATGCTCAATCATGCAGAACTCTGATCACCAGTTAAAAACACATTCTGCCCACTTGTATAGCTTGTAGAAAACTGTTTCCAAAACACCCAGGCAGTAATGAAGCCGTAATTGAAGATTTTGACTTCAGCATGGAATATTTAACAGACACAGATCATCAATTTTGATTTTTTCCCCCTGACCCCCAACCATTTGCAAGCAAGGATTCCCCTACATTCTTGTATTGACTGCCCTGGGCCAGCGGGGGTGGGGGAGCCGATGGGAGCTTGGGGTGGGGGTACATGCTCTGAATAATGCATCTCTCAGACCAAACCTGTCATAGTCTGAAATATTGCCGGCATCATTCTTTGTGACAGAATAATGAAACATTAAAAAAAGGCAGTGGAGTGCTGCATTTTTAACAGAGGGCCCCAGAGCTCTGCCCTACAGATCAGAGCCGATGGAGGAAGGTACGTCTGTGCATACTGTATATGTGCACGTTTATGTGTGTGTATTTGTGTGGTTGGCAATAATATGAAATGTTTCTTGAGCAGCAAATCGCTTAAATGCTTAAATCAGCATATTAAAATAATTTCTGAAGGATCATGTGACACTGAAGACTGGAGAAATGACTGAAGAAATTCAGCTTTGCCATCATAGGAATAAATTGTATAATATATTAAAACAGAAAACATTTATTTTAAATATTAATACTATTTCACAATATTACTATTTTTACTGTAGTTTTGATCAAATAAATGCAGCTTTGACGAGCATAAAAGATTTCTGTGAGGAACATAAGTCTTACAGACCCTAAACTTTTTAATGATAGTGTATAGAAACTATGTTTTGTAATTGCATACATTTTAGTGGATTTTTAAAGAAACAAATATATGTAAAATAAGTAATGCCAATCCAGCAATTTTGTGTACATCTTATTTGCCATCACTACATAGTCACTGGATCTCTACGGTTCTATCTACACTCACTTCTGCTTATGCATGTTGCCTCCAGAAATCTGCAGTCAGTTCAAGAGCAGTGCTTCATGGTACCACCAAAATGGATAAAAGCATCTGCCAAATAATTAAATGTTTATATAAACGTATACATATCATCATTATATCAGGCACTCTGCTCTCTAGACACCAGTATTGGCCATTAAATAACCCATATAGGTTTGACCACCAGTCTTGTGTGCCAAAAAACTACTCACAGCAATGGCAATGCCAGTTTTTATGATTCCTTTCCAGTCTCAAAAGATTGTGTATGCCATTCTATGCCCAATCCACAGTCACCAATAAAACCAGCAGACTGGTTTCACGATATTTTAGGGATCAATACACACAGCTGAACTTCTCTCGCTTATATGATCTGCCTCCATGCCATTTTTGAATATGACGAAACAAAAGTTTTAATGACAACCTTAAGATATTTATCTCCACTCAAACACAAGCGCTCAGCCCAGGCTTTGTTCTACAAGGCATTTTAAGCTTTTAATCATTCCCTCTCTTGGCCTGGATGTTTGACGATACTTCAGGTGCATGATAATGGAATGCTCCCCCTCCCAGCAGGTGTCCACCATGTAGAGGCTCAGCAGCATCAGCACAAACTAGACTTATGGATCTCCCGTCCTGGATTTCTTTTCTCTCTCTCTCTTTTTTCACCCTCTATTTGTGTTCGTTTTTCTTTCTTCTGCTCTATTACCATGAACTTGTTTAACTTGCACATTGAGTGATTTGAACTAACAGAACTGCTGATGATCAGTGTACACCAAACTCAAAGAGGACTAATTAAAGCAACACTTGGTTAAGTGTTGCACAGTATTTTGCCCAAGACCGCATTTATTCATTTTTTAAACACACTATGTTACACACTATGTGACATTTGCCTGTTAATTGAGCATAATGGATGTACCTTTGCAGATAACCTTAAGCGATATCACTTTGAAAGATAGGCATGGTTTACTAATTATTTGTTAATGTAAAAGAACCTCAGCCCTTTTGCAATTCCAATCATTACGAATGGCTTGAACTGCAGCTCTGGGGAACAAGACAAATTGCTGCGATAGTTTATGTCTAGATCTCATGTACTATTTACCTGGGGTTAAAATCCATCTAAATACCTGAGCAATTACTTTGTCCCTAGGAGCAACAGGTCTGTGCACCATTCGGATTTGAATTAAGAATGCCTTTTAAATTACAAATTAATTCCTGCATTTAAAATTAAGGCAATTTCTAAATGGCTAGTTCACTCAAAAAATAAAATCATCAAAAAATTCTGTCACAATTTACTCACCCTGTTGTTCCAAACCTTTATGGCTTTCTTTCTTCTGTGTAACATAAAAGAAGATTTGGAAGAACATTTCATTGACATTTATTGTATAAAAAAAAATCATCTTTTTGTTCCACAGAAGAAAGAAATAACATCATACAATATTGGAACGACATAAGGGTGAGTAAATAATGACAGAATGTTCATTTTTGAGTGAACTATTCCTATTAAGTTCTGAATTTTGCCCAAATGTCAAATATGCTTGTTTCCCTTGCATTTATCTGCTGGTACTGATAGTTTTACTGCTGTTGGTTCTAGAAAGAAAGAAAAAAGCATTGCCACAATCTGTATCCCGCACATTTGACAGAAATACTTTAGAGTATAGTAGAGACATTTGAATATGTCAATATTTATGTTTAGAACTGAACAGGCAGGCAATATTTCACAGTATGTTTAGTACTATGTGTACATATGCCAATGTTTTAAATGGCATGGCGAGTTCAATGGTGTGATGTATGCATTTCAGGGGCTAAAACACCTCAGCTGCTGACTATTCATTTTCACGCCTTTTCATTTGCACAGCTATAATGTTTTTCACTTTTCGTTTGCTTTTTATGAAGGCTTCATTTCAAATGACACCTATCTCGTTTAGGACCTTCCATCAGAGTGCAAGCAGTCCAATGACCAGAGACGGGCCTCGAGGGAGACATCACATACCGCTCACATAATGCCAAACAATGCTTGTGAGGGAGGTCCAAAATCCCCATAACAGCTAAACTGACAGCAACATTTACAGAGGAGGGTTTTCAACACCACATACCTCATAACACCACAGCCTTCTTGGGACAGGACTGAGATAGCAAAGTGGCTTTCTTTTAGCACAAAAATGAACCATAAGAAAAGAGACCGGGGCCGGGAGGTTTGAAGTGCTTTCTCATTTCACACTTTCATCTCTATACTATTTTCCAACTGGCACCTGGATATTACAATCATAGGCTGTCTGCAAACATTTCAAGTATCCCTGGAATACAGCAGGTCAAGGATACTGGGTGGCATATAACTATTGACAAATTCTGCAATTGCTTCTATTCACATAGCACATTAAATGTATAGAAATGAATACAGGAGAATAGTATACTTTAAAATAGTTCAGATGAGACTCACTTGTGAAAAAGTAGTACCTTTTAGCATACTTTTAAAATGAGTACTTATTACGTAAATGATATTTAAAAATATATACTTACTGTAAGTGCAAACTGAAGTATTAACAGTGTATATTAATTGCAATTCATAAATAATGTATTAGTTAAAATTTACATAAAAAATGCCTTTTTGACCACCTTAAAGGGTTAGTTCACCCAAAAGTGAAAATTAGCCTGTGTTTTACTCACCCCCGAGGCATCCTAGGTGTATATGACTTTCAGACGAATCCAGTCAGAGTTATATTAAAAATTGTCCTGGCTATTCCAAGCTCTATCATTGCAGTCAGCGGGTGTTGCAGTTGAACAGTCCACAAGTCGTCAAATAAAGCTTGTGCATTCATAATAAAACGTGCCACAGACGGCTCCGGGGGATGAATAAAGGCCCCCTGTAGCGAATCCATGTGTTTTTGTAAGAAAAATATCCATATTTCAAATGTAATAAACACTTTTCTCTCACTTCCGCTGACTGTCATACACTGAAGCAGTTCCGGCGGATG
>NW_015544192.1:1334123-1353110 GCF_001515605.1 Sinocyclocheilus anshuiensis | reverse complement strand
CATATTTCAAACATAATAAACACTTTTCTCTCACTTCCGGTATCTGTCATATGCGGAAGCCGTGTCGGCGGATGACGTAGCACATCGGCGTTGCGTGATTAGTGAGGAATGCGAAGAGAGAACAAAACAAAACGCTGGTCACGAATTAGAAGTACAAACAGAGGATTTGCAAAGAAAAATGTCGGAGGGTTTCGATTGCTAAAGTAAGGAAACTTTGCTTCCTTTGCTCCTATAAACAAACTCGCGAGACTAGCATACCTCAGAGGCGCGCTCGCTGTGCATACGTGCTGCGTCATCTGCCGGAACGCCTTCCGTGTATGACAGATACCGGAAGTGAGAGAAAATTTGTTCATTAATGACGTCATCAGCGACTAATCACATAAAAGTCGACTTTAAAAAATCAGAAGTCGTTCAACCCCTAATTTGATATGGATATTTTTCTTACAAAAACACATGGATTCGCTACAGGGGGCCTTTATTCATCCCCCGGAGCCGTCTGCGGCACATTTTATTATGAATGCGCGAGCTTTATTTGACGACCTGTGGACTGTTCAACTACAACACCCACTGACTGCAATGATAGAGCTTGGAACAGCCAGGACAATTTTTAATATAACTCCGACTGGATTCGTCTGAAAGAAGGAAGTCATATACACCTAGGATGCTTCGAGGGTAAGTAAAACACAAGCTAATTTTCATTTTTAGGTGAACTAACCCTTTAAGTAGACCTTAAGCACATCTTCATATGTAATTTCATAACTACTTCTATTGTCCTTGAAAACAACAAAAGACAAACAATGATTTAAACTGTACTTTAAAGTAGCTTAAGTAATAAACTGTCATGAAAATTTACTCTAAGTACACTTAAGTGGCCTTTTATTTAATTAATATTATATTATCTATAAGTACATACTTATACTATAAGTACTATAAATACTTACATTTCACTGCTGGTCATATATTCCCTATATAACCATGTATGTGACAAATAAAAAAAATCTTGAATCTTGAAGTACAGTCTTACTTTCAAAATTTGATGTACATTACAAGTGTACATTCAATTAAGCACACATCTTTTTTACAAGGGCATACTGTTTACTAGTAATTCAAAAGTATGATATTCAAAATAACTCAAAATGACTGAACATTAATTTGAAGCCATATTGTATGTACTAGTGTCATATGTACAAGACATGATGAGGTATTCAAGATTTGGAATTTAAAGTAGAGCTGTGTGTGTTAAACATGTTATGGTTAAACGTTTAAAACCATATTCAGACAAAATAAAGAGAGATGCCCAATTCGCCCAAAATAATATTGCTGTCAGAAAAAGCCCTTATAATTTGTATGCTGAATACACCAAACACATTAAATGTATAACTCCACTATGTTTTGGCTTTGCTGCATTTTGCTAAATGTGGCGAAACTGCATCCAATTTTGTTTAGGATTTAAAGTTACTCACCAAACTCCCTGGGTACAGAGATAGAGTACACACAGCTCTGTCCCGTTGTGTAGTTCCTCGGGAAATTAGGTGACAGCACGGTTCCTTCTGTCCCAGTAGAGCGACTTCCACATGGTGCTGTTCACAAAAACCCAGATCACTCATTACTCTGTGCTTCAACATTTATGATGAACTGCTATTTTTGAGACACCAGCCTTGATAGAACTGATCTTGGCTAGCGCAGCATGTTCAAGTCATTTTACGAGTTTGATTAATTTTGTTTGGTCTGCAGCAGCAGGCCCAAACTGTTTATTCTCAGAGATTATCTTACACATCCATCTTTACTTGCAGACTCTACCTTGACAGCTGGGCAGCCCCCAGTTCCAGCCAGGCCTGCCATCATCACCCATAATGCAGGTAAGCGTGGAATAGCCCTGGAGGACGTAGCCTGCCTCACAGTAGAAGGTCACAGTGGAGCCCAGCTTGTAGTCACTGCCCAACCGAGTGCCATTCATCACATTACCAGGATCAAAGCATGACTCCCTCAGCTTAGCTGTGTGAGATGGAGAGAAGGTGTAGGAAAAGCAAGGGTTGCAAATCACTTTAGGCATATCTTAGCTTGCAGAATGAACAGTTATTGGTTGAAACTGAGATTTATTTACAACATGAACACATTTTACTTCAAAGAAAAATACTTTTCGGGGGTTTTGAAGCTTGTCTGGTAACTATGAACTATGAAGTGTAATTCTTAAAAAAATTCTATTTTATGTTCTGAGGGAAAAGACAATAGGTAAGAGTGAGTAAATGAAGAAAGAATGTTCCTTTTTGGGTGAACTATTTCTTTAAACCGTCAGCTGAATACCAGTCACAATTAAATTAACTTTTTCACAACTCGACTTCGCTTTGCTGTCCAATATATGTGTAATATACTGTATTTAATTAAAGGTTTAGACATTTCGGGTCTTGAAATGTCAGGGTCTACCTTTGTACTCCAGGTGGAAGCCGATGTAGCTGACAGAGCCATCACTGCGAAAGGCCAGGTACATGGTGTTGGAGCTGCTCTCTATTCGTTCTGGAAGCTTGCTGTCCTGAAAGCTCCCGATCAGCGGGCTGTTGCTGTCCGGTCCATCGTAGATATACAAGAAGTCGTAGTTGGGCTCTATGCTGAAGCTAGGATAGATGATCAAAGAGGAGTTTTCTGACTAGAGGGATCAAAAGCTAGAATGTGATCTGGCTATTCGAGTCCTGAGATCAACTTTGCAGACGGTAGTATAAAGTAAAATATGTACAAAGCAAGTGGAACCTGTTTTAGAGTGATAGGGGAGAGGGAGACCAACTACAACATCAAAAATAATATATACATGTGTGTCTGTGTGTGTGTGTGAAATTTTATTTACATAATCTAAAATCTATCATCTTCATAATGTAGTTTTAATTAGGTGCTTCCAACCAAACCACAAAACTACTTAAAAAAAAAATGGAATTACAAAGAGAGGAGAGCGGATTAGATACTTGTCCACCTAAACACCTGTTATGCATGCTAACTTGCTGTGTAAGATATAGGTTTTGTATTATCCATATGGCCTGCATAACAGTTGCACATTAAGGTCGAACATATACAGTAAATAACCAGGCACTGAATGCCAGCGTTCACACACTTCTAAAACTCATATGTAAAATCTCCCAGCACAGTATCAGCAGCTCAGCTATGCTCTGAGATTGCAAAGACAGAGAGTCCCACATATAAACACTTGCATCTTTTCATTTGCAGTAAGGTGCAATGATAGGGTCTTGCCCATCAGTGGAGTCATTTGCATGAGATGGATTGTGACTGAATCAGATTTACACCCCCTTTTCCCCTTAATATGCATAGAGAGAATGCTAAGCATGCCTTCCACACTTCACTGCGTCAGCATCCACTGCTTAGGGGTTATTATAGGATAATTCATACACAGGATAAGATCCTTTACACCACATTAAAAAAGCCATTAATTTCTGATAAACAGATGCATTGGGTTTTTTCCCCACTCAATACCCTCTGTAGCTGTCAATCAGAAAACAATTATTTCTGCGGTAATCAGATTGATAGCACAAACTGTACTGTTGCTAAATACAGAGACACCCGGCTGGGATTACATTTGTAGTGTTACTAAAAGAGGTCACATTTTTCGGAGGGGTGGTATGCGCATATTGTTCAGTTCCAATTTCATTATGGACATATTTCATATTGTGGATTTTTTAAGGAGAAAGAAGTCAGTAATGGACTGTGTAATGAAAGTCTTTGAGATGGAACCGAATGAGAGCTATTTATTAGAAACCTGTTTGAGACATTGCCCTTCTGGCAGAACTCCAAAATGCTTATTTACTCGGAGAGGACGAAATTTAACTGAGAAAGATGCTATTTCAAATGTAATGCCAACCATGAGAATGACACTACCTGCTGGGCTGGGTAAAAAAAGAAAAAAAAAGTTCTTCATCGTCTGTTTTAAGGCTGATGTATGGCTTTAACTAGTAGCTGTGAAGGTTTTGAAAAATATTAGGCACAGGAAACTCACAAAACAGCCTCAAATGGCAGCTCCTGTTTTGATGAATGTTCTAAACTGTGACACACAGGCAGAACGGAAGATTGTTTTGGAGTTATTGCTGTCATTAAAAGAACTGCTCTTAGATGATGAGGCAAAGTTTAAACATTCAACAGTCGCCGATATTTCAAAGTCTGCTAGTGCGAGCGTGAGAAACAGATATACAGAGGGAGAAATGTTGAAACCTAAGCACTTCTTTTTCCGCTGAGTGCGTGTGAATCCTGCTTAATATTCCACGCACTCACGCCTGGACTAGACCCTCACGACACCCTTTGATCCAGGTAGAAGGGAATCGCATGCTAGCGGCGCTATTAGCATTAACATGGAGGGAGGACTACGGCGACTGTCAAATACAACAAACTCCAACAGCACTTGAACTTAACCCCACGCTGACCCCGGCTGGACGAAGAATCCTGCTTGCGGCTTGAGCATCGCTACGTGTTGGCTAAATGAAAAATGGACATAATTAGCAACGTGATTGGACTGTGAAGGAAATTTATCAACCCTGCTTTTAGACTAATTGGTCACATCACTCAAGGCAGAGACACCGCTCTACACCTTTAAGGCAAGCCGAGGGGAAGCTTTAAAAAAAAAAAAAAAACACCGTCATGTTCATTACAGACAAAATGAGCAAAGAATTCCAGCTGGGCTCATTATCTCTCCCAGACATGAAATGCATTTTAATTCAGACAGTGATAGCAGTCGCCGCTACATAATTACTCAACATGTCGACTGTGGCCATGTCGAAGGACACCGTGGGCGCTCATTTTGAATTCAGCGTTATGACACAGCAGCCTCTAAATGAACTCGTGAACTTATCAGTTTGAGATATTATAGCTCAAGTGAGGGCATAAACGAAAGGCCAGGAATATGAGCACTGCAAGATTATTTCCGATAGTGCATCTTACTGTCTCATCGGCCACCATTTACATCTCGCTGACCCCAACACAACAGAGGGTTCGGCTGATATTAACCTTGTGACAAAGAACTGCACTGTCTGCATTCACAAAACTTCCTGAGCACCTATGGTAAGTATACAAACTTCCTTCTACATTCTGCCACAAATGCTACCCTGAAACTGCGTATATCTGATTGTCCATAAATAGTGCATAAGAATTTTCTAATACACATCTTAGAAAAATTCAGCCGAGACATGTTCTAGAATATATTTCATTTTTAAAAACATAGAAAATATATAAGATATTTATTTAATATATAAGATATATATATAAGAAAAATATAAAAAAATATGTAAACATATCTCCTTTATATATACATGCATATCTGCATTAAATTAAATTATTGCACCACTGATAAAAAAAAAAAAGATGACATTATTCAATAATCTAAAGCAGTACCACAGCCATACAAAGTAGTTTATAGATTTCTTTACCTGATGAATGCAAGAGACAGAACGTAGTCAGAGTTGACGGCTATGAGCCAGTCGCAGTCCTTGCTGTGTGGGTATGGATGAGGGAAGTTGGGTGACAGAATAAACCCAGAGGAACCGGTGAGATTGCCCCCACACGGAGCTGGGAAAACACAGAGGACTCATATCAGCAGCATATGGGCATTAGTAACACATGAGGAGACTCTCTTATTAAAACATGCGGCTTGAACATCTGTGCAAGCGAACCAGGAGCCCAGAGAAAGAGTGCTGGAGTGAACATGCAGAGACAGAGATACTGAGAACATTTTAAGCTCCTCTGAGGAACCGGGCCATGTAAAGCGCTCATATCTTATATATGAGAATGAGAACTACAGCAAGAGAGAAAGGTTATTTAGAATATGAAAGGATAAAACGAAAATTCTGTACCCTAATTTTCCTGCTTCCAAAATGATGTATCTTTTGAAAGGAAGAGACAATCTGCATCTTGTAATTTGATATTCACTCATTTGGGCACACTTTCATGTCACTGAGATGATAAGGAATCTCAATTGTGTCGGGTCCCTCAGTTTGCATACAACTCATGAGAATGGGCTGATAAAAACTGCCTAATTTTAGAGCACTTTTTAGACACAAGTTCTGTTGTCAACATCTAAAGCAACATGTACCAATTAACTCAGCCTCTTAGATGTCTCAAAATCATGAATATGCATTATGAAAATGAGTAAAACAATACTTCTTATGTATGAGGCTTTGTCTAATGTTTACAGATCAGCACAAAAAAGTACACTTTGGTGTATCATGCCTTTTGAAAGCATCAGGGACACAAATCCCTGATCTCTGAAAAACGTATAAATCCCATGTTTTGTTGAGAGAACTGTTAGATACTATGTTTATTATAAGTAGCTAGTTTTACACACATGTATCAGAGGTCGTTTTGACTATCTAACAATTAAAATCATACAACAATTAAAGACATAATTTGGCGATAACTTGTTGAATTGGTAGTCAATTTATTATAGTAAAAAAATGAACTAATTTAAATGACTAAAATGTGAATGTTTAGTTGTCACACATGATTTTTGCTAATTCTAATCTTTAAAAATGACCACAAAATAAATACATCTAAAAAAAATAATAATAATAATTTTCTTTATTCTTTTTTTCCCTCAAATCATAAAACAAACAAACATATTTTCTTTAAAATATGGGAACTATATGTCAATTAAACAATCCAGTGCTGTTACCCAATTCTTTTTTTTAAATTTTTTTTATAAAATTTGTTTATTTAATTGTAATGTTTATTTAATATTATTGCTTGAATGTAGTGTTACTTTCGTGTAGCCGTGGTAAAGCCTGTATAATTCTAAAGCCAAATACTCATTCTAACAGATTAATTCCTTTAATTAAATTCCAATATAAACCCTTACCTATACAGACAGGAGGGCTTGGTTGCCAATAGTAGCGGTTTTCCACTTGTATGCAGGTAATCTTTTCTTCTCCCTGGAGTTCATACCCAGGATCACACTGAAAGGTCACAATGTCTCCAGGCTCCCGACCATCTCCATTACGACTGCCGTTCATAGGCACTCCTGGATCCCTGCAGGCAGTGGCCACTGAACCTGTAATCACATTCAAACCAATTAACAGTCAGTTAACACCTTATGAGCAGTTACTGTATGCATGTTGTCAATCGAAATACAGGACTCTAATTAGAACGATAAAAAAAATAAATCAACTCACTTGAGAACTCTATGGCAAATCCAGATTTGCTGATATAGAAGTCTGTCTCGAACTGAATGGTAACCATGTTGAGGGTGCTGTGGATGTTCTCAGGCAGCAGAGAGCCGCTCACCTCCCTCAAAGACATCTCATTCTCTGGAGGCCCGTCCCATACCCTTAGGATGTCGTGGGACGCTTCGGTGTCGAAGGCTAAAAACTGCAGGCTGTTATATAAAAATAAATACATGTAGATGTATCCAGTGATACAAGTCATGCTTCATTAGATGCACAATGTACAGCGACAGAAACAAAGGACTGTCTGACATACGACAGATGTGCCGTTCATTATTCTTCCAATGCATAAAACAAAAAGCATGCAAAGGTTATTATAGTTAACTAGAATTAAGACCCTTAAAACCACTTTTGTTACTTGAAATTAAATAAATGTTAACTGAAAAAAACTTCAACTTAATTTCAGCTAGTAGGCAATATTGCTCATTTTCATTTAGTTTAACTTGATATGTGACCCTGGACCACAAAACCAGTCATAAGGGGCAATTTTTCGAAATTGAGATTTATACATTCTCTGAAAGCTGAATATAAATAAGCTTTATAAATAAGCTTTCCATTGATGTATGGTTTGTTAGGATAGGGCAATATTTGGCCGAGAGACAACTATGTGAAAATCTGGAATCTGAGGGTGCAAAAAAAATCTAAATATTGAGAAAATCGCCTTTAAAGTTGTACAAATTAAGGTTTTAGCAATGCATATTACTAATCAAAAATTAAGTTTTGATATATTTACAGTTGGAAATTTACAAAATATCTTCATGGAACATGATCTTTACTTAATATCCTAATGATTTTTGCCATAAAAGAAAAATCAATAATTTTGACCCATACAATGTATTTTTGGCTATTGCTACAAATATACCCCAGCGACTTAAGACTGGTTTTGTGGTCCAGGGTCACATATACTAAAATAAAGTACAACTTAATTAAAAACTAATAAAAACTTTATAGACATTAAAAAACAGCAAAAGACAAGACAAAAACACAACAAAATGACTACAACTTTAACTAAAATGAAAATGAAAAGAGAAAATATAGAATTTTTTTTTAAAAACCTATAATATTATCTCAATGATACTAAATAACACTAAGTGTTCCATATTTAAATCACTCAGCAGATTATTCAATATTTACTTGGAATACAGTAGATAAAAGATTTGCTTGATTTGGCAGAAATTAATGCTCAATTCTTTGCAGAGCCGTGACGAATCACACAAAGGTAGTGTCAGACAATCATATCACAAATATTATGCTCCAGGGTTCAATAATTGAGGAGAACAATCACATCTCCATTCTGAGCGGCGGTCCTTGATAACACTTTAGCAATCTGGTCTGATCGAGACATCAGCCGCAGATGAACAAATGAATGAATGATATGTGATTTCAAAAAGCTTTTGTTGCTGAGAGAATTGGAAAGAGGACAAATTTTTAGGTTGTAGTGCAACATTAAAGGTACAACACCGTTTTAAGCTTTATAATGAATTTGGCCGTGCAGGTTGTAAACAAAGAGATTTATGAGGTACCATCAGCTCATCTGATGTCTCCTCTTCTCTCTGTACATCACTGGCCAGGTCTGCCATTAGAGCTTTATTAATAGATAAAGACCTCTAGTCTCAGCTGAATTCGCTAGCTGCATTCTTATTGGCTTGGTAATGTTCCAATCACTAACTCTAGAGGAAGATGGACAGCAGATGGACAGTTGGAAGCAAATACTTATCGGCACCTGATGATGTTGCCCGAATCCACCTCGATGACCCAAGTACAACGCAGATTGTTGTCATAGGGGAACGGATAACCTGGCGACAATATGCGTCCTGATGTCTCCCCTTTAAAACGTCCACCGCATTCAGCTGGGGAAAAACAAAGGACAAAATGGGGTGGGAGGAAGAGACAGAAAGAGAATTGAGAAGAAGAATTAAACAGTAGTCAGTTTATGCATACTCTCACACTTGTACAAACACATCATGGCCCCTGAAGATTTGCAGGCGAGCACTGAAATAATTAGGGGTGCCTGGCAAACAAGCACAACACGAGTGGGGCAGTCTGAGAATAAAAAGCAGTGTAAAACGCGCAGTTAGATCAATAAAGCACCGTGAGGTTTTCAGACATCTAAACACAGTGCAAAAAGTTTCTGGAACGTGCAGAATAACAATTTATTTGTTATTTGAAAAAAAGTCGAAAAAAGATGCATGTAAAAACCAAGAGGGGAACTGAACTACTGAAGCTGAATAAATCAGCTTTAGCTTTTAAACTGCACTGAGCCAGTTACCTCTCCCAGCATCCCCGTTTAGCTCGTATTTTATTTTATATGATCAATATATATTGATAAAGCCTGTAACTCAGTCAGTTACAGTCAGCAATGTGTCATGTATTGAAGCTTGGTTTTTACTGCGGTGGGAAACAGTCCCATTAGACTAAACATACTTATTTATTTTATCTCTAATAAAATCTGAAGAATAAAATCTGCTGTAAACATACGCATTTTGATGTGTGATTCCACAGGCATCTCAATCGTCTTCAGAGTCTGGTGTGCAGGCTTCTTAAAGCTTAATTTATTCAACTGACAGTACAAAAAAACAAAACAAAACAAAAACACTAACACTAAATAACTTTCAGGTATGTTTTTCTTTCTAAAACCTTCAAATGTTTCTCTTCATTTTGACACATTTCTGACTATATCAGTGCTGGAGATAACTGTAAATGCCAATTTTTTGATGTTGACCTCCTGTAACAAACAATTCTGAAAATATCAAAATCCATCAGAAAAAATGAAAATATTACATTTTAGAAGTAATGCTAATAAAATATTTATATATTTTGTCTATAACTGTTCTGGGAGGAACAGTAATAAACACAAATTATGTATACCCCTTAACATTTTACTATTAATCATTATTACCATTTTTATTTTTTATTTTTTAAATATTAAATATAAAATTCACACTGCACCTGCAGACACCTTATTTTATTTATAAAATGTGTATCTTTAGGATTAATAAAATGCTAGCTATGAAACTATGAAGATACACGCAACAATGGTGGCTAAGACTGGAACTGTTTCACCTCGTCTGTTTCACCACTCCTCTATTCTCCTCAAATTCCCTATAAGCAGCCAAGGTGATTTGTCAGCTTCAAGTCAGAGCATCAATCAAAAGAACAAATGAGCCTGACATCCATTTTGATGCCTCCTGATGGCATTCAGACTTGCCACTTTAGCCCTCTGTACTCGGTTCATTATTAGTCGGCTTTCACAAGCACTTTATTAGGAAACTTTAATTGCAGGCACTCTCTTTTCCCCTCAGACCCCTATTCTATCTTCCCCTATCCTGTCTCTCCCATTCTCCCTCTTGTAAAAAACTGCAAGGGCCGAGAGGAACAGTTTCGAGAGAGACATGCACCGTTTCTTAATGATTCTCTTTTCAGCAATTCCTGTCACCGAGCCTCATTTGCATAAACCATCTACATGACAAACAATGGACGCACAGCTCAATGAAGCCTGAATAACAAGGTTCAGATTGCGACTTGATTAATCTGAACATTAGAGTGTTTTTAGACATCCGGAATAGAGGCATCTTCCAAACGTATTCCTCCCCAGCCTCTCGCTAAACCAACATCCTGCCATGTTCATCGCTCATCAAAGCAGCGGCTCAATCACGTGTCATTGGACTGTTAGGAGTGCTCAATCACCCCTGATTGGCTGCTCACGCGTTGAAAATCAGTGCAGGAAGATTGGGAGTTGACGGGGCCCTCTGGTTTTGAGGCTGAAAATTCGTATGTCCTCTCTTAGTGCAATTATGACAACATGACATGTTGAGCCGTCTCACGCTAGGTGTGTTTATGACTGCGCGCTTCGGCCCACAGATTATGGCACTGCTGCTGAGAGGAATGCTGATTTAGCATTGCGGTGGTGTAAGCCTCCTCTGCAGAAACGGGTGAATTGGAAGGTCTCATTCACACCCTTTACCAGTGGACTTGAATGAAAAAATATAAAAATAGTTAAATATTTCATCTGTAATAAAAAAAAAAAAGGGAATGGCGAAAAGGATACGCCTTCTCACTATTTTGATATATCTCACTTTTGCTAAAGGTCACATCAAATGACCCGCACATTTCGCCTGTCAAAGGAAGTGAAATATCCTCCACATTATTAAGTATGTATTATTAATGCTGGCAGATAAGCCTGCAAAGTATCAGCCTGAAACTTCAAGGCTGATTAGAATTTTGCAAGCCTACCATCGGGTTTGACGGAGAAATGAGACAAATGTGAATAAAAAAAACAATCTCTGTGTTTAACACAAGAAAGTCATTGTGTTTTATCTACATCTGCTGTGCGGAAGCAATTTGGACGAGCACTTTGAGTCTAATCAGACCTCATTAAGACTAAATCTAATAGTGAGCAAATCTGATTTGGGGTCAGTAGACATACCAATATCCAACTCATTGGAGGCTAAATGAAGGAAGTAATAGCAGCACACAGTCCTATCTCAACCCCTCATGTGCTACGCTTGATGAAGAATCATCTCCATAGCTCAACCGAGACCCCCTGCATCAGCTATAATATTAACAACCTGCACCATTAATCCCAGATGGTGCGAGGGGCTTCCACCACTGCTAATTTTGTCAAGAAACATTTGCCGTTTGTATTCATTTAAGAAGGATTTCTACTATTGTGCTATTGTTCTACCGCATTGTGCTGCCTTTTAAAAGCTCTATGGTGCTTTTTCTTGTGCAAAATATGAGCAATATTGTAGCTTTGCTAACTACAGAAATGGGGAGGTGCTTATACTGCAGCCCTTGATAATGATGACAAATAGCTGAGAGCAACACTGAGCTCAGTTATGATAACCACAAGGATAGATCAGGCTGGAATGATGCATACTCGCCAATACCGAAGTTTAAATGTGGTTTCTATGACAACAAAAATTTTCCATGCACTAAAAGGATGTTAAAGAGGTAAAGCGATCATTATTTCTAATAAGAATAGAATACGTTCTGTAGTCCATGAATTTACCTGTCTGCATTAAGTAATATTTCTTGAATTTTTCAAAAGTCAAAAGAAAGCATGAATAACAAAAAAATCGACAATTATTACTATTTTTTTATAATTGACAATTACTGATTTTATAATGTCATCTTGTACATTTTACATTAATTGGGTCACACTTTATTTTAATGTCCGGTTCCCTTTCAGTCCTCCTTCAGGGAACGAGGGTTACATACGTAACCGAGACGTTCTCACTATTAACTACGACTTTTACTTCAATAAGATCCTAATTTGCTACTTATTAATAGGTAGTAAGGTAGTTGTTAAGTTTCTCTGAGGTCGACAAATGCGCCGGCGCGTTTTGTGGCATTTTTTCCTGAATGCCGAAGAGAACTTAAATTACTACTTTTATTTGTATACACTCGTAATAACAACAGAACGCTGTGCTTTTAAGATGTTATGTTATGTTTTTAAGATACAGAAAAAAGCACAAATGTCAGGGCATGTCTAAACTTCTCCAGGGCCCCAAAATCCCCTCAAGACCCCAGAGGATTCAGGGATCTGAAATATGGTCATGCAGACATTAACATATTAATATATGCAGGCATTAAGCCTTGATATATGCTTAATAAGTACTAATAAACAGCCAATATGCTAGTAATATGCATGCTAGTTAATAGTGAGAATTGAAATAAAGTGTTACAATTAATTGTAATTTTTAATATGTTAATTTATATATAAATCGTGTTGTTCCTTTAACCTACAACATTCATATATTTGCACTTTTTTGCTTTTTGATCTCTTTTCCTTCAAGTACAACATCAGAAATGTCAGTATACAGCACAACCTTGAAATCTTTAAATCACCCACATAATTTCTCTGGTTGTTAACAAATTTTACCAATATATTGTCCTGAGTCACTGTTAACGGTAATGATCCTTTGTAACTTCTATGTACTGTACTTTTTATTTTGCATGTACAACAGTTACAGTCCTAGAGCATTATTAAATTCATAGCCACATACATGGTGGTGATAGGAACATTTACATTAGTCTATATTTGTACTAGGACATTTACATTGGATATTAATAAACAGATATTTGAAATACAAAGATAATATTCAAAAGATATTTGAAAAGAGCTTCAGCGTCTGACAACCTAAATTAACAGCTCATTCTTTTTTCCTTTTCATTTTCTCCTTCTGAAGTCTTTAAAATCATTACTTTAATAATATGATATAATATGATATGATATAATACTTTTAATGTACAGTTTACTGGACATTATATTGCAAAATAAACCCAGACAGAGTGATCAGGATCAATGCAAAGACTCACTTTTTCATGAGGTTACCTGCATATAAGCACACCATGCAAAATAATAGAACATATGCATTATCCTGCAAGTCACGTCCATTGTACAACATCAAATATGCATTTTACTGTGGGTTTTCTGGCTTTACCAGACTACAAGGATGCAAATAGCAGTGCTGTTACAAATCACTTGCATTCTTTCAGCAGAATCATAAGGCTGCAAAATTGATTGATGTGGAAAGGCTTTTATCATCCAAGATTTATGAAATAGTGACTTTGTATTTTCACACAATAGTCAAAGCTGAGAGAATTTAAAGACTGTACTTATTCTGATTATAATCATCTATGACTTTGACCCTGCTTTGAAGTACACTAATAATTTACTGCACATCTTTTCTACACAGTTTGAGCCACTGAAGTCTTACCGATGCAGGAAGGAAGAGGATTATCCCAGGCCCGCCTCTCTCCCGTCATGCATTTGAGCACGCCGCTGCCGTGCAATGTGTACCCAGGGTCGCACTTGTAGGTGATGGTGCTGCCAGAGAAGTGGCCCTGGTCGTTGACCTTGAAGCCAAACTGGGGCACCCCAGGGTCCTCACAGTGAGAGAGCTCAAAACCTGAAAGAAATTATGACTGTTAGATTACTGATGGCTGTTTGACTCAAGACAATGTCAATATTTTCTTAAGAAGAGTGCTTCAGTTGTACTTGAGCCATTTATTAAAATATCCCTGTATAAACCTGTCAAAAATGACAAAAATGAAGCACTATGAAAAGTGTAAGACTAGATTCAGAATATGACTGAGAACAAACTGAACTACATTCAGCTTTATGAGGTCATTACAGCGATGATTGCTGAAATTTTCCTTTTGCCTGATATTTTCATGGTGCTCTGTGGCAAAGCTGTAAAAGTTTGCCATTAATGTGATCGTTAACGGCAACAATTTGAAGTTTAGATCCTACTGGGCTGGTAGGCAGAGACGGTCTCTTGCTAAGCAGGCAGAACAATTAAGATTAAGTGCTTGGTTAATTTGGAGCCATAATCAGAACCAAAGCACAGACACTCTCACTGTGCAACACATCCTGTTATTAATTGTGTAGCTATGACTCATTATCATTAAACAGCCAGTACTCAGAAATAGCCGAAAACACATGGTAGCTCACTCAGTATATCACAGAATTCTAAATATGTACACATTTTTCAAAGTTCCTTTTTATAGTTACCTTCATTAATAAGTTACTAACAAACACTAGCATTTTATGATTTCATATACATGCAAATATTAATATATACAGTAGTATACACTTAAGTCACACTTCATTTTCGATGGCATTTGCCATTTTTGCAATTACTATTGATAGAATTTTGATACAATAACTACTAGAACATATGTAATGATCAGTCAAGCATTATAAGATGCTTTTTAATTCAATAACATTTATTAATTACCACATTTCAGCTCTGTAACACGATCAACCTTACTTTGACAAAGTTATTGAAGTGTTACAAAGACTGAGGGTGTCTTCATGGTTTAGCAAAATCCTCTTATATCAGAGTTCACTGCTCTCTCTCAAAAAAAAAAGGTCTCTTAAAATGACCACATGGGGACTTGTACAGCTTATCAGCGGTCCACCATTAAGCTGCAAGTTGTTAAGTACAGATAAACACAACAGCACTTAGCATCAACTGTAGGTGAAGGCAACAACTTCACTAAAATCTGACACCCAACTTTGATTGCTAGTTGATTACAGGTCGTAGTTTCACAGCACGCTTGGGTTGAGATTAGGACTCAGCCAAATAAACAATGCTATTTTAATCAGCTGCATTCACCCCCTGCCCTGGATCAGGCCTCTAAATTACAACATCTAGATACTGGAGGTAGCCAGGCTTCTCTGGCTCTCTCTGACCTTTATTATACACTCAAATGGCTAATCCTTCAGGGGGAATGGAATCGTAGACAGACAGGGATTTAGTCGATTTCAAATGAGATAGCCCACCAGCAGGTTAATACTTTACCCCCCAGTGGAACTAAAACCTTGTTGAATCCCACACTGCGAGCACAATAGCATTAAAGCGCACCGAATTCAGACCAAGTGCCTGCACAACTCTGGCTCTGGGCCAACAAAGCCAAGGTCAGTAGAGAGACAGTCATGTTTCTCCTGGTCCACTTTCTGATAATCCCTTTGAGCTGACCAAAAGCTGATTGTTTCAGGTGTTCTCAAGCTTTTGTTATGTCCTTCCTGTGTAAAAAAAAAAAAGCTTTTCCTATCTATTGGTTGTTGAGTTCTGAGGAAATTAAATCTTTTGGAATTTAGCAAGAGTACGAAGTGAAGCAATTACATTTTGTAAATAATCCCTCCTAATATTTCTAGAGATTGCAGATGTGACTACATGCAATACAAGTAGGGGTGTTCGATATCACAATTTTTGATGGTGGACAATTAAAACTGGACGTGATCGTGGATGCGTAAAACTGAAGCGTGTGCACACTAAAAAGCCTGTCAAACAGCGCCTGATTACTGGACTAAGTTATCTTTCACCTCTGATTGCGCTAATACTCTCAAAACACACAACGTTTACATAAAAAAAAACACAGTTGGTTATGTCTAAAGTGAAAGTAAACAGTTGAGAGAAAAACGGCTGCGTGCCTGTATATTAGATGTGACAACATGCTGCAACTCGTCATTAAGTGGATAGTTCACCCAAAAAATCTAATTCTGTCATTATTTACTCACTCTCATGTTCTCCCAAACCTGTATTAATTTCTTTCTTGAGCTGAACACAAAAGAAGATATTTTGAAGAATGTGGGTAACCAAACAGTTGCTGGTCTCCATTGACTTTGATAGTAAAAAAATACTATGGAAGTCACTGGGGACCAGCAACTGTTTGGTTACCCACATTCTTCAAAATAACTTATGTTCAACAAAAGAAAGAAACTCATTCAAAAGAAGATATTTTGAAGAATGTGGGTAAACAAACAGTTGCTGGTCCCCACTGACTTTGATAGCAGGAAAAAAATACATGAAAGTCACTGTGGACCAGCAACTGATTTTATCCACATATTCTTCAAAATAACTTATGTTCAACAAAAGAAAGAAACTCATTCAGGTTTAAAACAACTTGAGAGTGAGTGATTTCAGAATTTTCATTTTTGGGTGAACAATCCCTTTAATGTTAATACAACAAAACAAAGAGAAAAATCACTCACTGCTCTTGGCTGAAGAACTTTAATACAGTTCCTTTAATAAGAATCAATGTATAATTTATACAGTGAAATGTATATAGTGTTTTATTTTTATATTTGTTCATTCAATTTCTTGAGTGCTACTGCTAAATACACCTGCTGTACCTGAAAAATAAAGCACTTTGTTTTATTTGCATATTATGTGTATTTGTAATGTGTATCTTTGTTCATATTTTTTTTATGACAAAGATAAAATAATGACAAAGATTTTTATCTTTCCCCACTTTGGCCTAAATATCTTTGATTTTATATTTAATATTTATATATGTAAGGCTTTGTTTTTAAAATATGGAAATTAGTTTGGCTGTACTGCCCAGACAACTTGCAAAATAGCAAAACCAACAGGACAGAATCGTGATAAAATCGTGAATTGTGATTTTCCTGAAAAATCATATGATTTCATGCATCTTTTCATTTGTTGTTTATATATATAATATTTAATTTCAGTTCATAAATCATTGATAGCTATGCTATCAGCTTATGTACCGCTATCAGCTATTTATGGCCTGATAGCACTGAACTATGCAGCTGTTTGGGATAAAATGGTTTGGAAATAACATGTAAAATTATGTTTCCTTGCATCTTATTTGTTTTGCTCACACTATCATCAAGAAAAACAAAGTGGCTCACTAATGTGGCAATATGAATGTGAAAGTGACGTGACATGTGGCCAAGTATGGTGACCCATACTCGGAATTAGTGCTCTGCATTTATCCCATCCAAAGTGCACACACACAGCAGTGAACACACACACACCGTGAACACACACACACACACACCCGGAGCAGTGGGCAGCCATTTTTTTGCTGCGGCGCCAAAGCAGTTGGGGGTTCGGTGCCTTGCTCAAGGGTACCTCAGTCATGGTATTGAAGGTGGAAGAGAGCGCTGTACATTCACTCCCCCCATCTACAATCCCTGCCGGTATGAGACTCGAACATAAGATATGCTGATAATATAGAAACCATCATCAACTATCGCTTACCCGTAGGAAACACTCTGTTGGTCAAAATAAAGCAATAACATTCCATCTACTGCCTTCCTGTCAATCTTCTGCAATGTGTGAATGACTGTTACGAGACAGACACTCTTTATTAAGACAGGCACTTTATTTGGAGTGAATAGTTTCTTTATTACTAAGGTCAAGCCCTTGTGTGCAGAAGTGTGTGCAGTGTATAGGGCCAGTGTAATAACTTACTGGAATAGACCAGTTTGAAGCCTTCTCCAGTGGCCTCTGCATCACTGTAGAACTCCAGCCAAAGGTGATTGGAGGTGCTGATGAGGGTCAGACCCAGCATAGACGAACCGGTGAAGGCCCCCAGCATGTGAGCCTCATTGTCTTTACCATCATAGATCTGGAAGGTAGCAAGATCAAATGTAGATCACAAATAAAAGCAAGATAAAAAGAAAATGCTGCCTGATGTTTGTTCTATATCTATATTGTTTGAACAGCCTTTCTAAGATAGGCTTTGTATTCTTGCTCTGTTTATCTGGATGTGTATAGCAACATCTGCTGTATCCTCTCAGTCACATACTGTATGTCTTAAGATGAAAGGAAAAATAAAAATGTATGTGACGTTCATGAGCACGAACATTTAAACTGGTACAATTTGTACTTTTTAAATCCCTTTTCACACATAAAATGTATATCTCTTAGATTCTTCTGTGGAGCATGAAAGTGTTTGAGGATTTTAGCCAAAGATTACAAAAAGAACTCATAAAAGAGGTACATATGGCTTGTGCAAAACATTTACTGAAGCCATTTTTGTGTGTGGAAGAGACTGAAATAGAGTTTTTTTTTTTCATTGAAATTCTTGACATCAGCCTAATACTGCGTTCACTGTAATTCACTTCTGAAAAAAAGAGTCTGCCAAATGCATCCATAAAATGTAAATGATTCGTTCAGAACTCAATGATCCAGAGTTCAATCCATTGACTCAATGATCCAATCTTTATAGTTAAAAGCTTACTGAAGTGGAAAATTATCAGTGATTAAAAGAGACATATTATGCCTCTTTTTACAATATGTAATATAAGTCTCTGGTGTCCCCAGAATGTGTCTGTGAAGTTTCAGCTCAAAATACTCCACAAACCATTTATAATATAATTTTGAAAATCTTGAGTGGAAGCAGAAACACGCTGTTTTTCGGGCCTGTCTCATTAAAGGCAAATGAGCTGCTGCTCCCCGCCCCCTTTTCCAGAATAGAGCTGCGCCATTACAGCTGGTACCTGCTAAAAACATCT
>NW_015544192.1:1329325-1333572 GCF_001515605.1 Sinocyclocheilus anshuiensis | reverse complement strand
CTCTTGTCTCCTCTGAGGCTGGGACTGTAAATAGTGTTCTGTGCTCGTCTGTGCAGCCAAAGACAGAACAGTTAGCCATTTTGCTCGAACTTTCGCCATGGCATTAGAGCTGGTACACCGTTGTCGCTTGCGAAATCAAATGACGGCGCCGTGGGAGTAAACAGATAAAGGGGCGGTAATATTATAATGAGATCCCTTTGCCACGTCACCAAGGGAGTGAAATCAGACTCACTTGTTTTCTCAGACGCTTGCAGAAAAATGCTTACCAAAACAAAGTTACTGGGTTAATCTTTCACATTTCCTTGGTTGGTAGATGCACCTGGGACCTGATTATAGCACTTAAAACCTGGAAAATCAGATTTTCATGATATATCACCTTTAACAACTTCGATTTTGGTCTGTTTCACACACAAAGCTATCATATGACTTTAGAAGACGTGAACTATAACACATGATTCCTACGTACAACTTCTACAACATTTTATGGTGACTTTACATAATTTTTTAAGCTTCACAAGCCCTGTCCACTTTCACTTTAAGTATATTGCAAAATAATGGCCCAGATAGTCTTCAAAGTTTTGCCTTTCGCATTCTATAGAAGTAAGTTATAAGATGTTGAGTAAATGAGTGAGTCTTTTGCTGTTTATCCAAAGAAAGGTAGCATGCCATTACAGTTTTTTTGCAGTCCTGTAACAAGATGCATCTTTACATAGCCAAGATAAGGCTGCTCTGTGCCAGCTCAAAATTCAGTGTAAAGGCACAACGCCAAGACTAAAAGCCAGACTAAATAATGTCCGCTCAGATCCACATCAGTCCCTTGTATCAAAGTATACAGTTGTAATTGCTGTGTAAATGCATTTAAGCTACCTCTGAGCAGCATTAAACAGTCTATGTAAAGGCACCTAAATGCCACTTCAGAAACACTTCTGTGCCACCTTTGGCGTGCAAATTTGGCATAAATATAGAAATACCTTCAGAATGTCACCCTGGGCCAGATGGAAAGTTCTGGCAGAAATGTTGATTCCTTTCCCAGCCTGCACCTGTATGCTGTAAATGCACTCGTGGTTGTTCTCGTAGTTCATGGGGTAATTAGGTGATAGCAGAATCCCTTCATTGTTGATGACAGATGAGCCGCACTCAGCTAGAGATGGGAAATAAAACCATGGAACATTGGGGAAAAATGGAGTAACAAAAGCACAAAGCAAGTAATCAAAACGTCACCTACTATTATTATATAAAGATATTCAGTTAACATTTTGCTGCACACAAGCACACCAGACGGACATACTGCTGCTGTAAAAGCTCACCGTGTGTTAATACAGATCTGGCATTTTCAAAACGATTGGTCTGGACAGCACGAGTCTGCGGTGCTCGTGTGACGGCGAGTCCGGAAAGTGAGATCGACAGAGCTGAGTGAGTCGAGTCATTCGTAGCTTTAATTCAAAATCCCACATTGTTAGGGGATGTAAGTTGGACTCCCAACAATAAGTATCAAATGTAGATTTAATGGAACAACAGACAGTAAAAACAGGTGTATTAATATCCATCATGTATGTATTCTGGTGCAGGAGAAAGACCAACTTAAAGCAACCCAGCCCGGCTGATTTATTTAACGTCCCCTCGCCGTTTCTCTTCATGCCGCTCCATGTTATGACGATATTACCAGTGTCATATTTTGAATAAATCACCACTGTTACTGCCTCCATTTAGTAAATTACCTTCATACACCCCCCTCCTCGGTGAGTCAGCCTAGGACATGATGTGAATTTACACTCGGTGAGACTTCTCGTTTTTCCTATATGCCCTTCTTCTAACTTTCATTCAATTCTGGTGAAAAAAAGTACTTTAGAGCAATGTGACTGACTCGTTGAGTTTAACAACTGACCTGCAATCTGAATAAGTGAGGCCGTCCCAGAAATTATAGTGAGGTAGAATGAGTTTTTCAGTGCTTTGTTGCCTTGTACTCACATGTGTTTTGTTCAGAGCATAGCAATGATAAAATAACAGTGCAATTTTGAAGTGGCCCGGGGAACGTGGTTTGGGCTGGGATTGCAAGCGCTCCTGTCAAAAGTAATGTTTGCGGATGGGAGTTTGGACTCTTGCTTCATTCACACAACCTGATCCAGTCTGACAGGCAACTGAAACTGACCCTTGTGTTTAGAAAAACGGGGTACTTCAAAATCCTACTTTCAGTGAGGAAGGCAGTATGTTCAGAAAATTATGTGAGTTTCTGGAAGTTTGAGAAATCAAGTCAGATGCCAGAGTTTATGAAGTGATGTTTAATCTGACAGAGCAGGAAGTCAGAGATTAGCTTGGGGGAAGCAGCATCTCAGAACTGGGAGACACCGAGAGGTTTGATAGCTGCCCGGACCATAGACATTTCTAGAACTTATTTAGGGTTCGTGATTAACTTAGCTGACAGCATCCTTAAAAATCCTTCACATTTGCTGCTATAGTAATCTGAGGTTATTCCATCCCTTTCTCTCCTTACCAAATGTTAAAATAATTGGGTAACACTTTAGATTAGGGAACACATATTCACTATTAACTCAAACTCCTAATTTGCTGCTTTTTAATAGATAATAGATAGTTGTTAAGTTTAGGTATGGGGTCGGTATCATGCAGAATAAGGCATTAATATGTGCCGAATAAGTACTAATAAACAGCCAATATGCTAGTAACATGCATTCTAATAAGCTACTAGTTAAAAGTAACTAATAAAAAGTGTTACCGAGAATGGTCATATTAAAGGTATAATTCAGCCAAAAATGAAAATTCTGTCATGTTGTTCCAAACCTGTATGACTTTCTTTCTTCTTTGGAACATGAAAGGCAATATTTTCTCACTGTGTTTTTTTTCTTTTTTTTCATACAATGGAAGTCAAAGGTAACCTAAACTGTTTGGTTACCAACATTTCTCAAAATATTTTCTTTTGTACTCCACAGAAGGAAGTCGGGTTTGGACCAACATGAGGGTAAGTAAATGACAGAATTTTCATTTTTGGGTGAACTGTCACTTTAATTCCTTCCTTCTAGTCCAGGGGTGTCAAACTCAACCCCTGGAGGGCCAGAGCCCTCCAGGAATTGAGTTTGACACCCCTGTTCTAGTCAATGGTGGAGCCGGTCATAAGCCGGTGGCAATGTTTCACCTGGAGCCATGCAAAGCTGTCACAGATGCACACTTCATTCTCCATTCCAGTAAAGCCACAGACAAAATACAACCAAATACCACTGTTACTAATATACATGATATTTCAAATACATGAAATTTTTATAAAAAACAATTCTGTCAAATGAGATTCAAACTTGTAATCTCTCACACTTAAGGCAATAATTATTCTTCTGAACCACATAAGCTCAAGCTCAGGTCAGGATCTGAGCCCCCCTAAGACTAAAATCCTAGAATCGCCCCTGGCACAGACCTTCAGTTATTGGGGAACTTACAGTTTTATGCCTACTTAACTATCATTACACACATCTGTGAAAAGAATGAAGGATACTCAGTGGCGGATTCTGGCACAGGCGATATTGGCAGTTGCCTAGGGCAGCAGTGTCCCCTGTGTGCCACTCCTGCACACATCAGATGAGCACTCCAATTCTGCTGTTAATGGAGCGATTATATTTTCATACACAACACGTCAGCTTAATCAAATCACAAAATAAAGTGCGTGCCACCTTCAAAATTTGTAGTGAGGTATACACAGATATGCAGTTTTCAATTATAGTATTATAGAATTATTTCAATTATAGTATTATTTATAGAATTATTATTATTTTATTATTATAATTATATTATTATTATTATTTTAAATTATGTTACTCCAGTAACTATATGCAATCCTTTATTGTCCATGTGATCAATGAAATAAGCAAAATAACTGTAAAATACAAGTAAGAAAATAAGCAAATAAATTAAATTGTAGTATAGCAAAATGTACAGTTTATATATAAATTGCCATCAAAAAATCTGGGCATCACGATGATTTTTTTGATACTTTGATTCAGCTAGGATGTGTTAAATGGATCAAAAGTGACAGTAAAGACATTTATAATGTTACAAACGATTTGTACTTAAAATAAATGCCGTTGTTTTGAACTTTCTATTAATCAAATAATCCTGAATACTAAAAAGGTTACTTAAACAACAAATCAGCAATGATTTCTGATGGTCATGTGACACTGAAGACCGATACTGAATAATGTCTTCTTAAAATTAATTTTATATATTAAAATACATACATACATATA
>NW_015544192.1:1283547-1329237 GCF_001515605.1 Sinocyclocheilus anshuiensis | reverse complement strand
ATATATATAATACATCTTAATATACATCTTGTATATATATAAATATAGCCTATGTAAAGAACACAACAAACACTAGCGTCTACAAGTATTACTCTCTTTCATAAGATACCATAATAAGCAACAATCAGCTGGATAGAGTGAACATAACATCCTCTCAAAAAAAGATAAATGGGGTCATTTAGAAAAATGGTCTAATTTAAAACAATTAAACGATGAATGAAGTGCATTGTGGAGCCTAACACTAATCCCTATTCTCTTGTAGACTATAAACAAAACACGCATCAATCAACCAAATGGTTTATAAGCAGTGTTTAAATGCATGCATACTAAATGGCCGTTACAAACAAGTGTTTTGTTGCGAATCCAGTGGAAAGGGATTCTTGCCTGTTGAATCTATGTGTCTGATTTCTTTAAGCCAGTCGCCTGGCACCATGAAAGGCCAGTCTGATAAGATCTGCTTCTGGTAAAGAGACAGGGGGCTTTACTCCCTTTTGTGACAGCATCATTTGTGGGGTATACAGAAAGGATTCAGTGTGCTCACTCTCTGTGGTCATTAAAAATCCCATGGCACTTCTCGTAAAGAGTAGGGGTATAACCCCGGTGTCTTGGCCAAATTGCCCCCCTGGCCCTTGTCAATCATGGCCTCCTAATAATCCCCATCCACTTGATTGGCTCTATGACTTTCTCTCCTCTCCACCTGTAGCTGGTGTGTGGTGAGCGCACTCTGGCGCTGCTGTCCTGTGGCTGCCGTCGCATCATCCAAGTGGATGCTGCACACTGGTGGTGGTTGAGGAGATACCCCCCCCACATGATTGTAAAGCGCTTTGGGTGTACAACAATACACAGTAAAGCGTTATATAAATGCATCATTCATTCATTCATTCATTCATTCACATAAGCCACTGAAGCAGTTTCAATCTGTTTCTTGTAACGTTAAGGCTCTGCTCAATCAGTGGACGAGAGTTCAGACAACAGTCACCAGACACAAATGTCCGCCTCTATCAGATGTTGCTGTTTGGCTCGCATTTATTGTCATTCTGTGTTATCGTGCCTGACTCTTGTTTGGTTTGCTTGGAAACAGACAAAGATTGTCCAGAAAGCTCATTCAGACAGAAGTGGATGTTTCAGCCCATGGCCGCAAGAGCAAAGACTGCCATGAGCTCAAATACCGAGAAACTGCTGTTGTGTAAATGTGCAAAAATGGGTAAAAGGGAAACCTGAATCCCACATGAACTAATTCGGCTAACTAATTTTTAAGATGGATCTGATCATAGAACATATCTTCATATTACTGCAAATAAAATGTAGATGGACAACAAAAACTTTAATAGTGCAAATGGTTTCAAAGCGGTGCCATGTATTCACGTGTCATTTGACTGAATATGAAAAAAAGTACAAACAATATTTCATACTTTCAAATGAAATAAAATTATAAATCACTTAAGTAAATTTAATTTAAAATTTAATTCCTGGTATTACACAATCCTGAAGATACTATTGCTATAGAAATATAAAACAGGATATAATCAGCAAGGTAGGAAACAAAGAGGAAAAATATCTCGTTATCGTAGTTATTCATAGTCTTGGTCATAGTCATAGAAAAAAATAGATATTTTAAGGAAGAAAAAAACTTTTAGAAAGAAAGTTCTAAAAGTAATGTTTAGACTGTAAATAAAGCAAAAAAAAAAAAAAAAAACAGACAAGTAAGTGCATCTGCAATTTACTAAGTGCTAAAATGCAGGTTAGTGAAGTTGTGTGAATTGGGAATGAATTATGAATTATGAAAAGCTGTATTCACATGAACACCCTGAATTTGTATTACTCATATATCTGGAGTCACAAGCCTTAAAATCCATATGCTTGATAAACCCACAAATATCAGCTATAAACCTCTTGAACAGAACATGCTTCTAACCTTTATGAGTTACACAACATCTCCTCAATGGGAGCTTTGCAACATAAGGCTGATAGGATGAAAGGCAAAGTGAAAGCTCTTGTACTATAGGCTATATCATAACCTGTATTTCCATCGAGCATGTCATCTGGCACAATAACATAATGAACTCATTGATACAGCTCAGTGCCTTGAGAGGCAATTTTGCTACCATTTCTTTCATAAGATAGAGGTGAGTGGACCGCCTCAAGTGCAAGACGGTATTCTAACTCATCTATGCATTTATCATCATCAAAGCATCATGGGGTGCACATTGCTTAATTCCCTTGTAATTTGGCTGTGCAGCTGCCAGACAACTCAGACGGCTAGCGTAAGAAATGGTTTTCACAGTAAATTATCCATTAGTACAGGGTTCAACGAAGCCATGTTTCACTTTTCACTTTTTTCCCTGGTTGCTCTGTTAATCTAGCTTAATCCTTGGAGTAAACAGTAAAAAAACAAAAACAAAAAAAAACAAAACAGGTGGCAAGTCTTTATGGTATGACTAGACATTCCATCAGGGGGCTTCGATATTTACCAGGCCTTTTGTAAACACAGGAAACAAGCACATTTTAAATTGGGGTGTTTGGGAAAAACAAATCAATTTGAAATGCAGTAGCAACGCAGGCGAAACATTGCTGAAATTGCTTTATGATGGAATATGACCTTCTGAACCACAGGAAACCAAAATGAAGGGAAACCAAAACTGATGAATCTGCAATGCAGTGTTTGTGTGGGTCAGAAGCTCGAACCTCCCTGACAGATAATCAGGTAAACTGAATTCTGAAACACAATTTAAATTCCAAACACATCACACCTGTTCACACACCAGTTAGGAGTTGCGTCTCTGTGTGTGAGTCTGCAGAGCAAGTTGAAAGGGCTTACATAATCACACATACACACAAATAAATACACACGTGTTCTTCACATTCTTCTATGATGGACTCATTATGTAGCAAGGTCAACACATAGCACAAACAGGAATGGCATTAAGCCTCACTGGAAAATACCTATTTTTTAATTTACTCATGCAAACAGATGGACAGAACAACAGATAGATGGACGGACGGATGGATGGATAGAATGAATGAACAAAAGACAGTCAGACAGACAGATGGATGGATGGACGGACGGAACAGAACAGAACAGAACAGAACAGAACAGAACAGAACAGAACAGAACAGAACAGAACAGACATGACAGAAAGATCTTGCCAACCGTGCTTTCCTCACAATTCCTTACTGAGCACTAGGATGGATTAAGCTGGCAGAGACATTTTTTTATTTGACGATAATCAGTGGAAATCCTTTTGTTATCCTTTTACTCCTAAATTAAAAGCAAACTGCTTAATGCGGCACGAGATGAGATTTTGCCATTCTAAACCCCTCAGGGAGCCCGACACAAAAGTGAAGTCACAGCTACCCAAGCCCATTGTCAGATGAAAGATTATTAAAGGGAGCAATATTGACATTTTCCATAAGCTTGATAGGCCTAAAGTTCACTCTAACGGCATTGTAAACCAATTAGACTGATTAGAGGAGAGCTGTGCACTTCTCTCTGTGGACTGGAAAGAGAGAGGAGAGGAAGAGTCCAAGGAAGAGGCTGTTGTATTGAAAAGACAAAAGAGAGGAGGAGGAGACAAGCAACGGACATTGAAAGACATTGTAAGAAAGTTAAAAACCCTGCTGGGTGAAGCATCTAAAAGACATCAATACAAAACGGACTGACTGCAAAGTTTGTTTAATGCTCAGAACAATACCATGTATAGTATCTCCACTTATAGTCCTGCAGTTCTCAGTCTCAACAGCATATGAACGATTTTATGTTCTCCTTAAGATGTTGACATGTGGACCATTTTTTTGATCAAAATGCATCGCTCCATAATGAGCTACCCATTTAGAGGACTATGCGATGGACTTTCCACAGAGCTTTTTGTTTACCCGGCACCAGAGCATGTGAGCGAAGCGGAGCGGTGTGACGCTCCGCTACGTTTTCCGCTCTATGGACTAGTGATGTCCGGTTCGCGAACGAATTGTTGAACCGGTGAACCGGTTTTTTCAACCGGTTTATTGAATCGAACTGTCCGAAAGAACCGGTTCGCGGAAAAGAACCGAACTTCCCATCACTACTATGGACGTGCGCTCCACTCAATCGCTCTAACCGCCCAAGCAAGCGCTCCGTTAATATTCCGCTCACGCTCGCGGTAACCAATTCCCGCTCAGATCCCGCTCTGACATGTCATGTTTGTACCGAAATTCTTGGATAATTGTCCAAAATTAAGCATGCTGATAAATAGCAATTATCATGTTTCAGAGCGAAATTCTTACATTCTTCTTAATTTTATTAATTGTAATGTATTAATTAAAATTTATTAAATATATGAATCTAACCTTAGCAAACCTACCTAAAATGCAAAAACTGAAAAAGTGTATTTGATTTTCGTTAACTTTATTTCCGTGAAAATAGCTGCAGTTGTTGTGCAATAGAACATTCAAAACAGGCTCATTAAAACACAAACGCACACACACACGAGATGAAATGTGCGTAGATCTTTACAAAATACACCTGGATTATAAAGCCTGTGAAAAGCACACACAAGATAAAATGCACTTAAAGAACGCTTGGATTATGAACTGACGTCAATGAAAGAAACACACTTTCTAGTGTCAAGTTAAAATAGACCATAACTGCGGGGAACTGTGGTCTATTAAAACGTCTCTTGATGTTTACTGGATTTTAGAATTTACTTTAAGAAACATTAGCTTGGACAAAGTGTCAGGCTTCAGGCTCATTCGGTGTGCCCGGGAAAGCAATCCAGCGGCAGAAAACACTCGCTCAGCGCTGGAAGAACCACTGCGGATGCTGAAGATTTTGACTGTGTCTACACCACTGCATTCTGCCTCCTTCACCAACATTTCGCGAATCTCTGCGAGTCGATTGCTCACTGTACCATCTCTAATAATCCACTCTGTTTTGAAACGTGGATCTAATACAGCCGCCAACACAAGGTGCTTGTCAGAATAGAATCTGTTAAAACGAATAGAGACATTAACTGACAGTGTCTCCGCAAACGCACGAATGGGTAGGGGGAGGGTCTCAGGCAGACTGGACAAAAGCTGTTTAATTTCCATAACAGCTGGAAGAATTATGCCCAGGTTTCCGAGCTCTTTTTGCATAGCATTAGTAAATTCTGCCAGAGGCGATAGCACCTCAGTCAGGGCTTGGAGCTGAAGTACGTCTTTCATGGTCAGCTTACTGTTCTCAGGAATGTCAGCTTATTTTGGAAATTGCGAGTCTCTTTCAAACATTTTAATTACAGATTCAATCATGCGCAGCTGACTGCTCCATCTGGTGATACATGCTTGAGTGGGACGCACACCCAGTTTATCAGCTTCCCTGGTGTTTAGGGTGCTCTTCCTTACAGCTTTTACAAGTTTTGCCGTTCGTGTGATGACATTGCCCACATCGGCATGGCTGTTTATTGCATCCTTTAGGGCGAGCTGCAGTAAATGGATAGGGCATCGCATATGGAGATTGTTTTCGGTGATATATGTGGCGGTCACGTTCTCCATGATCTGCAAACAATTTGGCTGGAATGGGGAAGGCTGATTATCCTCTGTGTCACCTTCCTCTCCCTCCTCTTCTACTGCACTTTCCTCAAACCCTGGGAGGTTGAAAGCCTTTATCATGTTACTGGCGCTGTCGGTCACCACCCTGACAACGCGTCGTTGTAAATTCCAGTGTTGTAAAACACCTTCATATTTCTGAAAAATATGCTCAGCTGTGTGGTGTCCTTTAAGATGTTCACAGGACAGCAACACAGTGTGACCATTGAACACTTCATCAACGAAACTTGCCACAACACCCAGAAAGCTGTGTCCTCTTCTGTTTGTCCATACGTCTAGCGTAAGCGCGAAGCCATCTCCTAACTGCAACAGCTCCCTAAGTCTGCCTTCCATCTCAATAAGAGCATTTGGCATCAGTGTATCACGTACTGTATTGTAGCATGGAGTGGTGTACCCGGGCTGGGCAACGCTGACAAAATGACGCATACCCTCTCGTTCACCTTTTGTCAGAGGTTCATAATCCAAGTAAACCATCTTAAAAAATGCGTCATATAATTCTTTCTTCCGTGCATTTGACACGGAGAACTGGGGACGCTGGAGAGGGAAACAAATATTTATCTCCCTTTGGCCGGTTGCAGTTTTTTCTGTAAAGAACAAATTTGCGTGCGTTATATTAGATTATAAATTACTGTTGCCTATATCTAGCCTTCATTTTGTAGGTCTACCTATTGGTTCGGGTCAGTTTTTTTTTTAAATAATATTTTAATAGGCCTAAGTGGTGTAGGCTAATATCTTCTGTACTCTGTAGTTCTGTATTTAGGCCTATATACAGCTGTGTGTTAGCTTAGGTCTACAGTTTAACTGAGATTATTTAATAACTACGGAGCTCCGAATATAATTCGAATTAACAATTCGTTTCTACGACGTCAGCAGGTTTTATTATTTTTTTAATTAATTTATTATTATTTATTAATTTTAAGCAATAATGATTTTAATAAGTAATTACGAAATATAATAATTCGTTGCACGATTTAGGCCTACTAAAACTAGGCAACGAACGAACGAATGAATTCGTGGCAGCTAAGCCTAAACAAGAGAACGAATACTTAATTCGTGGCCATAATTTAGACTAAACGAAAAAAATCATTCTTAATTCGTGGCCATAATGTAGTCCTAGCATAAAAGAGAACTAGCCTATTCTAAATTCGTGGCCGTGATTTTGTCTGCATGTCATGATCGGAGCTCCGTACAACCGAATATAACCTTAGCCTACCTGTTTATTCATTTATTATGGTATGTAGGCCTAACTAGCTCACCTTTTGCTGCACCATGTTTGCGTAGCACATCCTCGTGCTTTCTGGCAATGTGCCGCTTCAGATTCCAATATGAATCTTTACTAACTTTAACAGTCTCCCGGCACTCCCTCTCAGTTTCTTCTCCCTGCTAATTCTTAACTTTGATTTTTACTTTACATTTATGTATAAGGCTTGCAACTTCGTTGAAACAATATCTGAACTCCATAACTGCTCTACTATTACAGATTCTCGATCTCGAACAAGCAAATCACCAAAGGGCATTCTGGGTTGAGCGAGCGGCGCCGAGCGTATTGAGCGAGCGGAGCGGAATCTTCAGAAAGGCGCTCTGCGCTCTCAAGGAAATATTACCGCTCCGCTCCGCTCGCATGCTCTGCCCGGCACTGCTCTTGTTTAGCAAGACAGAAACATACAGTGGGGTCAGAAACTCTAAAACCACTAGTGAAAATATTTATTTTTGCTACAGAGCATAGAAATCCCACCTTTGCACAAATTAGTTTCCATTTACTGGTGAATCAGTACATTAAAAAAATGCCATTAAATCAGTTCTTGCAGTTTTCTGGTAAGAGCAGTTCTAACATTACAGTAAATTACCGGTATGATGCTATGTGTGAACAAAGAATAGGATTACTGGTATGAGCATGTACAAGGTCTGGACACACTGATGTAAGAAGTCTGCTTTGGGCCAATCATAATGCTCTGTCAGAGATGATACTGGTTCACAGCAAGTGCTGCTGCTTTTGATTGTTTTTCTATGTATTGTGTACTATAGTCAGGGGTGCACATAAGTGGTCCGACGGTCCGCATGCGCGACCAAAATAAGAAATGCCCTGTGTAAATAAGTTCTGACAGCGCATTTGCGTAGCGACATGGTTGACAGCTGTTAATGCACAATTACCATTTTAGATCGACAAACTGTCATACTGTATAAGATTTCTATTCAAACTGAAAGCATAAATCTAGGCTACCCGCTGCCGTTCTCAAAGCACAATGCAAAACTGTGACATTTCATTCACTGATGCGCTTCAGTCGGCAGCGCTAAACCTGGAAGCGCATATACTTACTTGCCGGCAACCCGCCAAAATAAAAGCCCGATGATTTTAATTTTGAAAATAATAAAATTCATTAAAAAAAAAAGAAAAATTAGTAAATATCAGCATTTTATTTTTAAATTTACTATAAAAGAGTTGTATTTAATACTCCCTTTTTATTTTAAAATATAATAGTATTATCACACTTTATTATTTAGTTTATTTTATTAAAAAAAAAATTAATCAAAGCACAATGCAAAACTGTGACATTTCATTCACTGATGCGCTTCAGTCGGCAGCGCTAAACCTGGAAGCGCATATACTTACTTGCCGGCAACCCGCCAAAATAAAAGCCCGATGATTTTAATTTTGAAAATAATAAAATTCATTAAAAAAAAAAGAAAAATTAGTAAATATCAGCATTTTATTTTTAAATTTACTATATTGTATTTGTATTTAATACTCCCTTTTTATTTTAAAATATAATAGTATTATCACACTTTATTATTTAGTTTATTTTATTAAAAAAAAACAAAAACAAATAAATAAACTGCAACAATATTATCACTACGATTAATACATTTTTTATAGTTGTATTTAATGGGTTACACTATGTGCAGTGTGAGGACCAAACCAAATCTCCAGGTTCTCTTATGAGAACCAGACTGAAAAACGTAGGTGCACCCATGACTATAGTACCTATAATGTGTCTCATGTTTTTAAGTTCTGTGTGATCATCCCTTTATGCCAATCACTAAAATAATAAAATGCTGTCAAATTGGACAGATGAAATTAAAGTGCTTCTCCTCATCCAGATAGATGAAGCAAACAATGCAGCGTTTAAATGTGATTTCTGATGAATTACATCACAGAGTTTATCTCTTTTTTTTGGTACTGATGTGTGAATAGAATCTTACTGGTAAAAAAGCAATGCCATTGCTTGTGTGAACAGCACATTTGTTTATTTATCAGAAAACATATTTAAATAGTTCCTGGAAAAAAATGCTAAATCTTAAATAATTCTTATTTAATTTGTTAATATTCCCTTTGTTTTAATTATTATTGTTCTTATTTTTTTTTTCAAAATCTTAAAACTTTCTAGTGTACCACTTCACATTTTTATTATATTATAAATAGCATTTCCAATGTGATCTCAGACTTTTGGACACCTCTGTATGGATAAGGGTTCTGAATTCAAACATCAAAACTGACATGAAATGCTTTTTAGAAAATGTGTTACAAAAAGATAATGAATCCAGGACATATAACACAGAAAAAACATTATACTGCATGACAATTATCGATTCAATCATATATTTCTTTGCTAAATTACTGAAATCATTTAAGGCCTTTGGTGGGGAATACATGCCAAGTTAGTATGCTAGCTCCAATTACACAATAAAGATTGTGATCCTACAGTTTGTGCAAGTTTTAGGAGGTTCTTTCCATCAGCAATACACAGGCCTACAGGCCCTTCTCCAGATGGAATGCAGCTGCTTTTATCTCTTTTACGCACAAATTGTAACCTCAATGCACACTCTCTCACAGCTTTGTAAAATACACAGTCATGAATTACACATAAAACATTAAGAACGAATAATACATTTGAGTTTGTATACGTAAGAGCATATTAAATCACCCATATGGGGAATAAATATATATTAATATCCCCGTTAGCACCGTGTCATTGGTGCAAACTTTTTTTTACAAGTAAGACAGAACAAGATGTTGAACTCAAGAAGTGCTTTAATCATGAGGATTCAGTTAATGTCTCTCCCTGTCATTTACAATAGAAGCACTGAAGCTGAATGCATTAAAAATGTACAAGACGTGCCCTGTAAGATATAGCTTGCAACAAATAAGCCTTAAAAATACAGTTTTAATATCTATGCTAATGATAAATCCTTCCTCTACAGTGAAAAAGGAATTAACAAATGGTGGAAAACGAGACGGTCATGAAAGTTTTGCCAGCTAGATCGATGGGGATCAACATATTGAACAGTTTTTCACAGCTGCAATTAAAGTTTAGAATACATTATGAATTACGAATGATATGAGGGATGATTTCGCATGAATAATTGATAAGGCGATTATACATTCATAAAGCATGTCATCATATACTAAGAGTCATGTGACTGGGTAGCAACTCCCCTCAGAAACACAATTTATCAATCTGTGCCGTTAGCTATGATGAATATGTACCAGCATGCAAATCAGCAGTCTGGCACATTCTAAAGCATAATTTTTATGAGGTAAGCAGCACGCTTAGATTGAGCTACTCTGCATTGTTTTTTTTAAAAATGAGAAATAAAAAAATGTCCATGTGATCATGGAAACAATGAATGTACACTCCATCTGTTCAGCCCTAGTAAAATAATAATAATAATAATAATAATAATAATAATAATAATAATAATAATAACAATTGTATTATTACAAGTACTACATAAAATTCTACCATTAACCCCATATATTTTCACCATCTGCTATCACAAAATCTCATGCAACAAAAGCTACAACCAGTGCCTGTCACATTCAGCCATAACACTCTATCCTCCTTACTTTACATGACACAGAGTACTAATCTATTATTAGTCATTATAATTATTATACTATTTATGAGCAACAAATTAGTAAATATTAAAATCAATGACTGGGCCCTTATCTTAGGACTTTAGCCTTGGTTATTTGTTCGAAGCGCATGAATGCATTATGCAGCACTGCATTTGAGTTATGACTTCAACTGAAATGTAGCCTTTTTGGACAGCTTCCCATTGATTAGACCACTGCCTGAGGTTATATAGAGATACTGATATCTTCATGTTTCACAACATCTGGACCTCTGGCAAATGAATAACGTTTACACATGAAGTCAGTACTTACAATGTGATTACCATGATACAAATAGACATTCTTAATCTATTCAAATCGTATCTATAAAACAAACCATCTGTGTGAGTGCTTTACTAGCAAATCCCAAGGTGCTTAACATCTCAAACCTCATGCCTGCTAAAATGGAGATGTAATAATGATTTATCACAGCATAATCTCAACCATACAAAAGCAGCACCTTGTCTTGCATAATATGTGTTAACACTCAAGTTAAGCGATTAACTTCACGTTAACAGTAAGTATGTGTCAGGGAAGATGGCCTGTGGTCTCTGAATGAGAAAAAGCGTAATGTATGATCAGATAATGTAATTCTTATTGCAACCCATTGGACAAGCTTGGCGCAACTCATAAACGTCAGCCGCATATGATTAATAGCACAATAAGAGAAAGATCGGATGCTGCAGGAGACTTTACCAGCGGAAAAGATTAATCTTAAGCAATAGATTAAAGAAATCAAGGTGGAAAATAGCTGGCTCATTCTCCGTGGTTCTGCATTGGCTTTAACATTTTTCTCCTTCAACAGATCTGTGAGGTTACTGTTTAAAGCAAACATATTGGAGGCACTTTAAATGTGTAAAGCTGGGCTGTGTAATTTTGGTGCCACCAGTATCAACAAATGCAACTGAAAAAATAAATAAACCCTCGTCGGTCATTGGTCAGACCTAACAGATAGCCCCACCCCCACCGATTTTGCAATGTAAAATCGATAGTTGTGATGGATGGGAGGGAAAGCCGAGGTCTGTGCTACTGTCAAGTGATTTTGGTTAATACACTGCCTTTGTCTACCTCCCCTCAAGTGGATGGTATGGTTTTAATCCAAAACTAAAAATACCCTCAGCTCCTCCAGGTGTTACAGTACAAAGATGCAAACTCATCAGGAGTGAAAAATGTGGCAAAGATTAAGGTTAACTGACCCACATGGTGACTTGATTTCACTGATGTTTGGGGTGCTGCAATATAGCATACTGTGAATTTTAAGATTGATATTATGTTTATAATACACAATTTCGTTGGCACTCCAACATGTAATGATGGTCACCACCTGTCATAAACTAGAAAAAAGCAGTAGACAACAATGCAGTGTGTAGCTACAACTGCCATACAGAGATGACAGACAAAAGTGAGACAGTCTATACATGCTTGAAAAAAGTTTGCACGCCAGTGTGGGAGTTTTTTTTTTGGATTTTATAAATAGATAAATGCGTTAGATGCTCCAGTCTGCAGGAAGTTCCGAATATGTTGTGCGCTTTCGTATAGTTATGGTTACAAGCTCTATCTCTGTCTACCTACACTCATATTTCAGTGTGATTCATTGGCTAAAAAAGAGAAAACACAAAATAAAATTAAAGATGAATCTGATGATAGTATTGGTTCTTTCTCCAGAACTTTTATAGATCACAATAATATTGTTATTGTGAATCCTTTTGGCCATGATAATCGTGCATTGAAAATCTGATATCATATCAGCCCTAATCGATGTGACAAGCAAATGAGTGAAAAAAAAGAGTGCTTTTTTTGTGTAGGTGCCCCGTGTCACCTCCAGGAAGAAGCATGGTGTCCATACATAAATCCCCCCACTGGATGTACTAACTTTATTTGGACGTGATCCTTGATCTCCAGAACTGATTAGTTTTCTAGCACTGGACAATGCAACACAGAAAGAGAATTGTGGGGAAATAACCTCTTGGTTGAGGGTATAACAATATAAATAAATACATTTGAACACAAACAGCCAAGATAAATGCAGTTATTATTTTATTAAATTAATGTGAAAAATGGCCGGTGACCTCTCATGACCAGAGAAGAGTGTAGAGTCACTAGCAAACCTCTGAAAGTTCTCCATTATTATAATTGCTATTTTGATTATGCCCCTGTCTTGTGACATGCATGGCTAACTTCCAATTGATGCCGCTTCAGCCCACTCTGTCTACGTCTGATGAATGCTTTATTGCCGAGGAGTTACTTACTGACACCGGTGAGCAAGATACACTGAGAGATACAATCAAGAAACACTGAAACATGACAATAGCAGCACTAAATCACTTCAAATGCTCTCGGCAGGAGCTAGCCATGCTAAATTGTGAAAGAAACTGTGAAGGAAGTTTGGCGTGGCAAACTGCTCCTGTCCTGGAGTTTATTAGCTCTGGGAACCAAAATGGAAACGTGACCCCTCTGCACGGCAACACAATGACTGTGTGTGTTTCCAGGGAAACAGCAGGAACCAATCATAATCAGGCTCGACCAAAGAATGTGACCATGTTTGGACGGAAGCTCATGTCATCATTCACTCACCCTCATTTCACCCTGTATGACTTGGTTCAAAAATTGTGCTTCTAATGATATATTGTGCTTTTTTTATTGTGTATTATTAAAATAATCATATTATTCTTTTTTAATGTTATTTTTATTGTGACAGCCTTAGACTTCATTCACCTGCATTATATTGAAAGGAATGGCCAGGGTATTCTTCAAAAATTCTTTTTTTGTCTTCCAATGAAGAATACAGTCATACAAGCTTGAATAGATGTGAGGGAGAGTAAATAATGACAGACTTTTCATTTATAGGTGAACTGTCGCTTTAAACCATTCACTGTTTGAACCCTCTGATTTATCCCCCATAAAAAACAGGCTCATCATTAAAGGCGCTTTTCACAGTCAAAGTGAACACGTCAGCATTATCTTTCTTTAGAATCAGCAATATGTCCATGTGGTGTGCCATTTGGTAATGAATCAAGAGAATAAAAGTTAAAATGAATGAAAACAGCTGACAACGTACCAACACACCTTGGCAGAGGTGCGCTCCACATGCGCCGACCCCCTCCCAGGCACATGATTTCTGGTGCTCCCTCCAGGCGGTAGCCCATATTGCAAGAGAATGTAAGAGTATCTCCAATGCCAAAGCTGTAACCGTTACGGCGCCCAAAATGTGGCACTCCTGGATCCTCACATGGCTCCAGATTGTATTCTGGGGAAAACAGAATTTGAAAGATTACACATTAAAAGTAATATTTATTAGGGGTTGGAGGTTAACAATGAACATGAAAAGATGAAAATATTTATATTGTTTTTGTCTTTTCTTTTTGCCTCTATTATGCCTCTATTTTTTTTAAATACATTTTATTATATATATATATATATATATTACAGCATTATCTTTCTTTAGAATCAGCAATATGTCCATGTGGTGTGCCATTTGGTAATGAATCAAGAGAATAAAAGTTTAAATGAATGAAAACAGCTGACAACGTACCAACACACCTTGGCAGAGGTGCGCTCCACATGCGCCGACCCCCTCCCAGGCACATGATTTCTGGTGCTCCCTCCAGGCGGTAGCCCATATTGCAAGAGAATGTAAGAGTATCTCCAATGCCAAAGCTGTAACCGTTACGGCGCCCAAAATGTGGCACTCCTGGATCCTCACATGGCTCCAGATTGTATTCTGGGGAAAACAGAATTTGAAAGATTACACATTAAAAGTAATATTTATTAGGGGTTGGAGGTTAACAATGAACATGAAAAGATGAAAATATTTATATTGTTTTTGTCTTTTCTTTTTGCCTCTATTATGCCTCTATTTTTTTTAAATACATTTTATTATATATATATATATATATATTATTTTCATACATTTTTTTTCTGTTTTTAATATAAAATCATATTTTTTTATTTAATTCACCATTGCCAGTTCTATCACAAATCATTAGGGTTTTAGAAAAATATTAAAATGTTTACACAATAGGTAGGAAAGTAGCCTGATTCTGAAAATACTGTATAAACTGTAAGAGGACTCAACTAATGTCCCTGTGGCCTTCAGAGGGGCTATTCTCAGGACATCCCTCACCTGAAAATGTGATGTTGAAACCTTCGTAGGAGATGGAAAAATCAGATATGAAGCGGAGCTGGGCCTTGAAGTTGCCATAGAGCCCTGCGTTGATGGGCGAGGGCAGTTCTGCACCTGTGAGGCGGGCGAGTGGCTGAACAAAACTCCCATTCTCCGTGATGAGGAGGTAGTCATGATGATCCTCCAGGTGGAAGGTGTTAAAGGTGAACTGAACGCCTATTGGGGAAACAAGAGCAATACACAATTGAACCAACTAATAATATAGTTCAAGTTTTTGGTCAACTTCTGACATCACTGTCTGGTGGAGCTTGGAGAAGAAAAAACAAGACAAAAAAAGAAAATAATAAAGGGTCAACTTCATTACATAAGGCAGGAGGGACTTGTGGGCCACACTAAGGGTATAGCCAACTCATTAGACCCAGGAGAAGGGAGGCCCATTCATTAAAACTCTTTTCTCGGGCCCTGTGAATTTAAGCAATGGCCCTTGGCTGAGGTCATGTAGAACAAAGGAAAATTTGATACTGACCCTTTTTTGTCTTTGTGTCAGAAAGAGAAAAGTGTATTTTTAGTTCCAACTGATCTGTCCACTAAACATAATGGCCTTCAAAATTGATATGCATTAGCAGCCATGGGAAATTAAAATTCAGAAGAACTTTCATTATTCTGAACTCAAAGGTTGTATAATGATATTTCAGAGTAGGGCATGGACAAGTACCTAAATCTGTATTCATGACAGTTTGTACCTACGGCTGGCTCTAGCAAGACTATGTGATAAACTCTTGAATCTTGCTTTTCATCCAGTTATCAATTTGTATATTATTCTTTAGCATTTGGCCAGTCAAAATGAATGCTTAACTTTCAATAAGTAGGTAACAAATTGCAGCTAAGGTATATCAATTGCTGCTTTACCTTTGCCATGGCTGACCTCCACAGTCCAGGTGCAGTTAAGGGAGCTGGGATAGACCTCAGGGTATCCTGGGGACAGGATGGTGCCTCCCGGTCCTCGAACATCACCCCCGCAGAGTGCTAAATGGCAGAGGGAGTAAGGTACTTACTTAGACATTTCACTTAAATTAATATATGCAAATGCAAAGGATTTCATTCTTCTATCAGCCCATATACTGGGCTCATCAGTTAACATGTCAAAGGTGAATTAACCAACCCAGTCTCATAAAAATACGTAGGCTACCTCTGGGTGCTTTTCTGCAACACCGTTTTTACGTACCTTACTGCACGTTTCGCCGCAGTTTCAAAGAGAAATGTCCACTGAGTGGCGCTAAAACACGGGTTCAATACGTGAACCCTGGCACGTTTTTATTACGTTGATATAGGTACGTATTGCTGTGTTTTTATTACGTTGCTTCAGGTACGTATTGCGGCGGTTCAGAATTCAAATATCCGGGGACTGTCGCTAAAAGTTAATGCTCTATCATGTTGGAAATATGCCCTACACCAAACCTAAACCTACCCGATAGTGTTAACAAATGCAAAACTGATATAAAACCCATTTATTGATGCAACCGTGTAATTTGAACTTACTTACATGCAGATTTTAACCGTTTTGTCGAACCGTAGTTAGCCTACACGGGAGTCGAACCGGAGCTCCTCGCCTCTCATGTACGTCTCCGTGAGCTACCGAACAAACCTACCGTCGATGAAAACCCATAGATATGAAGCTGGATATGTGCGGTGCTAACGTTCAAAAGCATTAGTTTTAAAATCTCCCAGCATATTAATTAAAAGAGTTTTGAAGTCATAATATGATATTCTTCAAGTAATTGTGCGAAAATTACGCTTTATTAATCGAAACTGTTAATGTGTGTGAAAAGGAATAAAAGGTGTCGGAGTTTTACTGCCTCTAGTTAATTTCTTTTGGAAACTGCAGTGATATGTACTTATTGGTACGTATTTCGCGTCTCGCGAAAATGTGCCCCCGGGTACGTTTTTGCCATGAGACCAGGTTGGAATTAACATTTGTATCTTAGTTCCTTGTGACTGAAACGTCTAAGCACTTACATACTGTAACTATTGTTCAAATATTCGGGGTCAGTATATATTTTTTTTTACTTAAAGGCACAATATGGAAGATTTTTTTTATTAAAATATCCAAAAACCACTAGAACAGTGTTATATATTTTGACTTGTGTACTCACATTATCCCAAAAGTTTCGAAGAATGTTTAAATCTAGAGAAATAAGCAATTTTAACTAGTGACACGGAGCGTGTCCATAGAGACATTGAGTCGCCTGCCAATGACGTCATACACCCTCGATTTCCGGTTTTGTTTTGTAGAAAACATGGAACGCTTTAATATGTTGTGCGTTTTATTAGACTGGTGACGACCACACAGAGTAGCATTATAACAGAACTTTAAAATGTATCTAGTATGATAAAACAGTGCTGCTTTTTCCCCCCACATACGCACGACCGAAAGGAGCGGAAGCGGTCGACTGTGGCATAATAAAAGCTCCGCTGCTTTCGAGCCGTGTGTCACACTCGTTCCCTGATTCATTTTACTACGCTAACAAACCATTAGCTCATCCATGAACATGATTTCTGCCCGAGTCCCGTCGGATTGCATCAGCTGTGGGGATGAAGACACAACTCCCATGATTCCACACTCAGTCACGGCGTCATCAAACTACGCCTTTGCCTCTTTGTTTATTTTGAATACGCGCCCTCCAGCGGCGAAAATTACATATTGTGCCTTTAAAATAATTCATTCTTTTTTTCTCCCTTTTTTTAAACAATCAAAATGACAGTAAAGCCATTTACAATGTTACAATGTTACAATGTACAATGTTCTGTTTCAAACAAATAGTTCATTTGAACTTTCTTTTCATCAAAGAAACCTGAAAAAAAAAAAAAATGTATTAGGTTTCCACAAAAGTATTAAGCAGCACACCAGGGCTGCGTTCAGCCCCGACAAAAACGGGGCAAAACGTTTTTTTTTTAAATTTCCAGGAAACATGTTGTTCAAACCGGAAACCGTAGCAAAACGGTGCACACCGGTTTGAGCTTGAACTTGCCCCAGGTCAGCATATTAGAATGATTTCTGAAGGATCATGTGACACTGAAGACTGGAGTAATGGCTGCCGAAATTCAGCTTTGCCATCACAGGAAATAAATTATATTTTGAAATATATTCATATGGAAAGCAGATATTTTAAACTGTAATAATATTTCACAATATTACTGTTTTTACTGTATTTTTGATCAATAATTGCAGCGTTGGTGAGCATTGGATACGTTTTAAAAACATAAAAAAATTGTATCGAAAAACACTTTCCCACTTTAATTCCATTAAGTTCTTTCCATTACAAGTAACATGATCAGGATTTGAGTGATAAAGCTGTTATTAAGCTGTATATTTACAGTGAGCCAAAACTCAAAAAGCCTTTTTTTGTAAAAATAAGTAACATTCAATTTACAGTTTACAATATGCCTTGTACAATTCCATTCATCCATCTACCCATTTTCAAAACCACTTTTCCTATGTAGCGCCGCTGAGATGCTGTAGCCTATATTTAAATAAGAAATATTTGTGCAAAATGGAGCTTAATAAAAGAAAAAAATTCTACAAAATTGATGATAAAAAAACAAAAACAGCCTGACTTTCATAACTGCCTGAGCTATTTCTTGGAATAGGAAAATACTCATATTGGTTAAAAATGTCACGTCATCTCTCTCACCTCATACAATGCATGCTTGAATTGTATCAGCACAAATATGCTTTTTTTATATCTTAAACACTGCATGGTGCTCAGTGGAGGACGGATCTACAGTATCAGACAGAACTCTGCTACATGAGACAGCAGTACAGGCAGGTGCATGTCTCTAATGTATGCTGCATTTAGAGCCCATGGAAGTGAGATGACTGTGCGCAGTAAAAAGTGCCCCTGGATGTCTAATCTGGTGAGCGCATCAGTTCCTATCAGCTGAAGCAGCCTTCACAGCAAATTGCCTCTCAGAGTCCACCTCAGCGATGGGCTAATGGCCTTGCATTGAATCACATTGTTTCAGTTTAGCTGCCTTAGAGAAGGCAAAGCGAAAGAACGTAATCAAATAGCCGAAGGACAGGCAGCCTAAGGAGCTCTGACGGGGTAAGACATAGGTAACGTCTTTCATCCAGGGTTGAGCAGAAGTTTCATTGCCAGCACAAGCCTGCTGTTTAGCGCTGTCTTGCTTTAGTAATACGGTCTATTAAGCCCTTTTTGTCACTGACTCTAAACCTCTTTTATTCGATATGTAAATCAATACATCACCTTTTTTCTTTTACGTTTCATTGGTCAGTAGGCCACTAAGCTTAACAGCTCTTTTTTTTTTACTACGTATGTCTCAGGAGACCAACCGTCACAGGTGGGTAGTGGGTGGCTCCACCAGTGGTTCTTTTCACAGACCAATGGCTCTTCGTGGCTGAGGCGGTAGCCTGAGTCACATCCGAAGGACACGGTGGAGTCGATGGAGAAGTCCTGACCGTAACGAAGCCCACTGAGTGGAATCCCTGGATCCAGGCAAGAGTAGGCATCTACCATTACGCCTAGGAATAGCAAAACAGATGAAACTTAGAAGAAAAGTATTTTGAGAGCGTTTCACTTACTGTATTTATTGCTTGCTGGTGCTCTAGATTAACACAAGTTGCTTTTAAATGGCAAGTTTTGAAACTGGAAAGTTTACTGTACACTTACTTTCATACAGGATCTTGAAGCCACTGTTTGAGCGGCTGTTGTCAGTGGTGAAAAGCATGTACAGGTGGTTGCCGCTGCTGAAAAGGAACTGAGGCACCTGGGTGCCATTGAAGGAGCCAATTAAAGGAGAGAGAAGATTGGGCCCATCGTGAAGCTCCAGGAAATCACAATTCAACTCTGTCTGAAATCTGGTTGGAAAAACAGACAATAATTAAATGTCCTTGCTGACAATGATACAACTTTATCATATTTATTATACACTACTGTTGAAAACTTTGGGGTCGATAAGATTTTAAAAGTTAAAAAAAAAAAAGTTTTTTTATGCTCGCCGAGGCTGGATTTATTTGATCAACAAAAAAACAGTAATATTGTGTAACATTATTACAACTTAAAACAACTGATTTTTATTTGAATATATTTTAAAATGTAATTTATTCCTGTGATGGCAAAGCTGAATTTTCAGCAGTCATTACCCGAGTCTTCAGTGTCACATGATCCTTCAGAAATCATTATAATATGCTCATTTGGTTCTCAAGAAACATTAATTATTATCAATGCTAAAACATTGTTGTACGGTTTACTATTTTTGTGGAAACGGTGATACTTTTTTTCAGGATTTCAAAAATGTCTCAAGAACAGCATTTATTTGAAATCGAAATCTCATTTAATCAATTTAGTGCATCCTTGCTAAATAAAAAAAACGTACTGACCCTAAACCTTTTAATGACAGTGTATTTACAGTATACAGATTTCTTTGTTGTTGGAAAATTCTAATTCAAAACATTAATTATTATCAATGCTAAAACATTGTTGTACGGTTTACTATTTTTGTGGAAACGGTGATACTTTTTTTCAGGATTTCAAAAATGTCTCAAGAACAGCATTTATTTGAAATCGAAATCTCTTTAATCAATTTAGTGCATCCTTGCTAAATAAAAAAAACGTACTGACCCTAAACCTTTTAATGGCAGTGTATTTACAGTATACAGATTTCTTTGTTGTTGGAAAATTCTAATTCAAAAAGTTCAAATTTTCACAGAATCATTTAGTTATATAGATGTACAAAAGCAACAATATCTATTCAAATTAAAAAAAGCATACTTCTCAAACGTGATCTTGATGGAGCGTCCCGATTCAGCCTCTATGACCCACTCACAGTTGAGCGAATCTTTGTAGTAACCAGGCCACCCAGGAGATAAAATAACTCCACTAGGAGCTGAGAAGTGGCCTCCACAGGGAGCTGTAGAAAGAACAGAGGGTTAACGGAGACGCATTTTAGTTGACTCACATAAAGCCAGCTTTTGTTTTTATTTTAACTATAATCACATGTATCTGTACTTAAGACCAGTTAAATAAGACCAACTGACTGTTTATTATACCTCACTTTACATATTTACAATCCCACGTAATCTACAGTAAGGTGTTAAAATTGCTGGTGGGCGACACTGTTAGTCTGTCACTCTATTCCTCTGACCATATGAATAGTGTTACAGCAGAATTAGAAACATGCTGAGCGAAATTCGAGGGATTGACAAGGATTTTAACGACAGATGACAGGCTGCTCACCACCACATGCCCTCTGGTTTACATGCCTTATTAACCCCCGTCTCTGTGACCCACAGGTGACTGTCGATTCCATTTAGAGTCACATAAAAAACTAGGCACTGAAAACTGTCCACTTATTGGGGACTCCTGTCTACTTTTGGTGGCAACTGGCCCTAATAAATACCTTCACACTTTGGGATGGGGCCGCTCCACATCACCTTGCCACCATTCAGCTCACAAGTGATGGTTTCTGCTCCCTGGGTCTTAATGAAGCCATCCTCGCAGATGATCGAGATGGAGCTGCCTAGCTGGAAACTGTCACCGAAACGTCTGGCGTTCAGGGGGACTCCCGGATCCGGACACTCATTATGGCCAAATGCTGTAAGAATGAATGACATAAGATAGTATTCTAGAATTGGAAGTGTCATGAACAGGTTTTCTGGGTAGTCAAAGCATTTATGACACCACAATGTCGCTAACAAAAAAAGTATCACTTTAACAAGTGGATGAGTTAAAAACTAGGTTGTTAGAAAGCTGACAAGTTTGAAAGACACTCCCAGGTGGTGGGACTCACGCAATATCAGGTGGTGCACTTCAATTTACCTTGCACTCGAAATATGAGGATTTCTGGTACTTTTTAGGACAGGTTTCCACTCAAGGCTTTGTTTATTAGTCTTAGTGTCATTGACCTTCCAGCTGTTTTTATAATAACTCCATGAAGCATATATAGAGGCCCAAGGCGACTGGCCAAGAATGAGGCTGTCCCCACAACACCCTGAGTGCCTGATGGATGTCTAGTGACAGGAAAGGCCTACAAGAAGGACATGATGTTTGTCAGAATGAATACAGATTTAACGTGCTCCATCAGGACACTGACAGCTCTTAACAGACAACAGTTAAGTGTCAGTCTGTTAAAGAACTCGATATTAGCGTTCCGCCTTAACGACTACAGTAGCGCACCAAATATGCATGCAAACCGATGTCTACTTTAAGGACTTTGATGGATTATCGTGCCACTTCACATCTCCTTTAAGAAGGACCATCAAGAAGTCATTGTGTAGATTAAAGTCATGTATGTGCTAATGTGGGGCGGAGGGGAGATTTAGTGCGCTGGCGGAACAGATGTATTTGTATTTAACATGCCTGGAAGTGGACGTTAATAGACACTTTCATTTTTGTTTGTTTGTCCTATCACAAATTTAAAGAATATTGACTAAATATAAAGGACATTTATCAAAAGACAAATTATGACAAAGTATTGTATTGACTTTTTTGAATAATTATTGTAAGCAGCTGATACTTTCATCACATTATGAAAATTATTGTACTGTGCTGTCAATTATACTGTAAAAACATATTACTCAAAGATAAGATTCTTAATTTCCTGTTTTAGATTACATGTTTAAAACGAACATTGTGTCTCATGCAGAATTCATGCTTCATATATGCTTAACAAATGCCCCATGCAGACATAATGCAGATTAGAAACCAATCCAAAGGTGGGACACGCACTGGTGTAGGTAATGTTGAAACCTCTGCCTGACATGGAGTGGTCAGCCTGGAACTCCAGCCGGAGAATGTTGTTGTTGCTGGTGAGGTGGGATGGCACCTCCGCCCCAGTGAAACGGCCAAGCACAGACGAGTCAAGCATCTCTCCATCCTTCACGGTCAGGATGTCGTATGGAGCCTCTAGGTCAAAGTCATTGAAGGCCAAGTGGATACGGCTGCCAGGCTCTGATAGGATCAGCCATACACAGTTAAGGTTGTTCCCATAGCCCTCTGGGTAATCCGGAGAGAGGACTGTGCCCATGGGTGCAGTGAAGTTTGAAAGACAGGGAACTGAAAGAACAGAACAGAATAGCTGCTAATTTTTAACTAAAGATTAAAGTAACTACGTTCATATTAAAATGTTTTTTCCCCCATAATGACTGAGAAAAAAACACCCCGGCAGCCGGCAACATATAAAAACATGCCACATCATACATCAGCGTAAATGATACAGCACTTAGCCATGTGTATGCGTTTAATATGCCATATGGAGACTGTCACTCCACTGTTGATTAGGTTCTGCGCTTTCTGACAAACTGCGTTCATGACATAGATGGACTTTAGGCTATAAATAGAGCTGATTTGTTCAATCTTCCAATTAGACGTGGAGAAATTTCAGCTATGCAGTTTTTTTTAAGCAAATAGCCTACAGGTGAAGTATCAAAATATAGCAGATGTCACTGCAGCTGAAGAAGTCTCCAGGTTGGCTGTATATAAGCCAATTATTTCAGCTGCCTCAGAGATTTCTGCATACATTTGGAAGAAAAGGCAAAGACAGGAAAGTTAATAAAATCCAGTTATTAGGAAATTCTTATGGAACATGAAAAATTTGACAGAAAAAAAGATGAAGTGTGTGATTTATATGCCACTAGCGTCACAACTAATGACTGTTTTCAAACTTGTTTCCTAAACACTTTCCATATCTGCCTCTGGTCAGCTAACATATGGCTCCCATCATTTAAAAAAAAAAAAAAAGTTTGCTGCATTATTTTTTATAGCACCTTGAAAAGGGAAAAAAGCATTTTAACAAAATTCATGATGGTGCTTCTTGAAATAGAATAGATTTGAGGATATAAAACAAACACTAATTTAAATGTAGCAAAATCTTCCTGATTAACACAGTAAAATGATAATAACTGATAATAATAATAACTGTTGATAGCACCAAACTAGGACAGGAAAAACATTTCTAAAGCAATTAATCAGTCTGCAACGTATAGTAGCATTGACAGTACTCACAAATGCAGATGGGGATGTTGGCAGACCACTGGTTGTTGTTCTGACAGGATATTGTCTTCTCTCCAATAAGCTCAAATCCAAATTGGCACTCAAAGCGTAGCATGTCACCATTAGAGAATCCATCTCCTTCTCTCATCCCATACAGAGGGGTGCCTGGGTCCCCACAGCTCTCCTTGTCGATTTCTACAGAGAAAGGATGTAAATAATAGTGATTGCTAAACATCACATTTCCTCTTTCCACTGCTGCAGTTTAAGGAACAAACTTTTTATTCCCTGTTGAAAAAAAAAATTCTTTATATACAGTATATACAGTGTATATATGAATGAACAAAAACAACAGTAAACTGAAAAGTAAACTATGATAACACTATAAAAACTACAATCATCCTAAATAAAAATGTCAATAATAAATAATTCAGCATTAATTTCCATTAACCTGGTTGCTTTGACTGCAATTTTGTTGACCGGAAAAAAAATGCTAATCAGATAGCATGATCTTTCTGGTGCAGCTTCTGGCTCAAGGAAGTCTTAGTGGTTGAGCTAGTTAAGAGAAATTAACTGTCACTTCCTCTCCATGTTAAAGTGCAAGATAAATCTACAGACTTATAGCAAATTACTGAACTGCAGCTTTGAAACTGGCACTGAATCGCACTGCAAAAATCCAATGATGGACTGATTTCATGGTGTTCTGAACCTTGCAGCACTTAAGGGAAGTTGACCAGAACAGAATGCCACCAAAACTCTCTGTTCAGCCTAGATAAGCTCCAGCACCTGGACCCTTCGATGGTAGAGTCGGCCGTCCAGGACATTCCCACCATGAGTACAAAAACCAAGTCTGGGGGTCACTATACCTAGATAACACCTTCCATCTGCATAGAATTGACTCAGTGGGCGGCAGGCTGCTGGAATGGGCAATACATCTTCCCAGACATTTTGCACGGCCATGCAGAACTGAACTATGAACTCTGTTCCGAATAAGGATGCTTGAGGATTTGCCAAAGGATGGCTGGTAAGAGAGAGAAAAAAAACCCTCCACTAAATTTAATTTAAAGCCAAATCAAAGTTTGAACATGTAGGAAGGGGATTTCTCCTGAGGTATAATGGAGGTCTTTGGCCAGTGCTTGATGTATGGCATTAATTTCCGACATGACAGTCTCTTTATGACTACCACAATGCTTTACTCCATTGGTCAATCGTGAGGGTGGCTAGGGGAAGGTTAGGCCATATTTACTGCTTTGTATTTATGATGAGGCAAAAAATAGAGTACAAATTGTCTGTAGGAGCTGATGGTGTGTGAATAATCACGGACAGTGCTACACTCCAACATAAGGTCAGCGTGTCAGATGTGCACCCCTACGCTTCTCTCACGGCGCTTAATGTGATGGGGTTCTGTGCGCTTGCAAGCCTGAGGACCTCTCTGTGAAGATCAATTGTGTTAACAAGTTATCCAATCAAATCCAAAAGGTTGATTCTGTATATGTAAGCACAGACAGCCCACACAGGGGAAGTTTGGGACCTGTGTTTTTCTTCCTGAAACAGCCGGGGAATTACAAAGTATCAGTGAACTTTAGCATGTAATACATCAAAAAGCATTCCAAGCATTTACCATATAGCAGGACTCATTAAGCCGGCCTTCACATAAAAGCCTATAAATAAATTTAATCTCAAAACCATTTCTTATTCATTGGAAAATGGCAAGTAATTTATCTCTCCCTTTGTGTATCCCATGGATATTGTTTCATTTCAATAATGCTGACTTTATCTCTCTAAAGAAAGTCCTCATTATCGCAAAGTCGAGTTTTATCTGGAGTCGAGACACAAAACGAGGTACTTCTAAAACACAAGTCACATGAGTCAAGTACACACAGGCAAACTCCCAGGCGGATCTCTGGTTTTATTTCTTTGAAGCATTCAATTAAATTAGGTTTTTAAAGCATGTTGAAGATACTGAAGCGTTCTGGCCATACGGAATACAAACACAATTATCTTTAAAAGAAGGGATGTTAATGAGCGTGGCCATATGCTGGTGCATTGAAACTGTGCCTAAGCACAGAGTTCAGCTATGGATAATCAATGGCAAACTGCACTAAAAAAAAAAAACTTCAGTAATACATAAGCACTATCGCTTAAGAAAAACTTGAGTAGATTGTTCCTCTCTGAATTATTCAACCAAAAGTTTAAAAAAGGCCATTTTAAAACTCTTGTAACCGGTAACAGTCAGTAATCAGGCATTCGGTCTACATTCAAATTCACCACTAATTTCTTTCCATAACAGCTGTGTCTCTTCAATGTTCAAAGTCAAACTTGCCGTCTTTAAGTTGGAAGCAGAGGTACAAGTCTACCAACATCAAATGGAGGATAGCTAAACAGAGAATTTGGCTATACATATAAAACTAGCACACCTACACCAAGTTATCAAAGACTCCATGTTTGGAGATATTACAGGCTGCATTTACACTGCAAGTCTTAATGCACAGACCCGATCTTTTGACCATATCCGATTTCTTGACCCGTCTGTTTACATGCACTTTAGACACGACTGGTATCCGTTATCTGTGTTTACATAATTCCCAGCCAAAATGATAGTCAATGATCGCTTTACTATGCACATGGTAGACCCTTGAGTTCTGAATGGCCGTGCTATTAAAATTATTTATATAATACACGTCAAGTGGCCATTATTATTTGCCAGCATGGACAACAGCTGTCCTGGATGTTTTGCAGCACAAAATCTGACTGAACGGATAAATAACGGAAAATAACGGTAATTTCCATTTGTTAGGCTAATTTATCTACAGCTTGTTAGACGTAGAATTATTTAGTGAAATAAAGTAGCGCCGGATGGATGGATGGATGGATGGATAGAGAGAGTGAAGCTTGCTAACAAGTGAAAGTTACCACGTCATTGCTAAGAAATATAATGTAGCTTTAGCAAAGCTGTTGTTTTTATAAAATTCACGGGGCAGGGGTTGAAAACCAGCTCTTGAATGTGCAATTTCTTATAGCCTACATAAAGTTTCCATCTAAATAAAATGCGAGCACATGCACGTCTAGTGGGAGTTCTGCGGGAAATCGGGTATGTGTGTTGGTATGTACATAGTTCGGATGTCAAGATATCGGATATGTATCCGATCAAAATCCACATTTGGAAGTGGCTCCGATCAGATGCGAAAAAATCGGATCTCGTGCGGATTTTTGTGTTTACATGTGTGCAACAAATTCCGATCTGTGTCGGATGTGAGCAAAACATTTTTGTGCCAGTGTAAATGCAGCCATAGACACCAAAATAAAAGTCTACTGTATAGAGAGGCATTAAAGAATAATACATTAAAATGTGCTCAAGGAAAATATTATTAGAAAAATAAGCATCTAAAGTCCGTCCAAAAAGGTTCAAAAGCCTTGATGCCTTGATTTAACTGAGTGATGTTCTCTTTTAAAATAAATAAATAAATAAATATATATATATATATATATTAGTTTATATGCCAAAAGGCATATAGGCCTAAATAACAATGATACCACCAGAGTTAAGAATAATAGGCCGATTTGCATGGTAATGAATACAAATCATGGTAACACTTCAGCAGTGCCTGTCTACACTTTTAATTTGTTAATTTGAACCTTTGGGATCAAGTAAATGTGTTGTTTTTATATCATTAGGTTTGTCACAAGAAATAAGAACACAGTGCACCCTCAGAGGTAAAATATAAGGGCATACATTTATCAACGGAAAATGACAGATGTAGTTGTATTAATAAGTTAAATGTAGCCATCAAACTTTAGTCACCATAAACACAAGTAATGACCCATGTAGATCATGCATTTGTCACAGACGTCAGCATAATGGAGTGCATTTGTATTGTAAGTGTACACTCTTAGATGGGATAAACTACATCTCTTCTATGCTCTAGGGCAGTGCTTCTTGAATAGCGAGTCATGACCCAAAAATGGGCCGTAGGTCTGTCTGTTCTTTATTCTGCCAACAAATTTTTTTCAAAAATGAAGTTGTTTGTGTGCCAGATAAAATGATGGGTAACACTTGGTGTAACACTTTAAAATAAATTTAAAATACAAATGAAAGGAAATTAAAAGACAGGCTTGGTGTCAATGCTTTTGTGAAAATTGTAAAATCAAATGGCCTTCAGTTTCTGTATATTTTTAGGCTATTCTCCTCACAGATTAATTTCAAAACCTTACCAAAAGCTGTAACTTTTGCATTCAAATCATCATTTTATAATATAATATAATATAATATAATATAATATAATATAATATCTGTTTCATGTTGAAGTGACCCTTTTGTGCAAAATCGTGACCTGACAGGTAAATGAACTACTGGGGAACAAGACAATGAAAACTTTAATATTTCTTCCATTGAATGAATGAGTGCTGTGAACTATTAATGTGTTCATTTTGTGGCTGGATCCCTCAAAGGGCTCTTGATTTATATTATATATCACATATAATACTCACATCATATATCATGTGTGTCCTCATTGTGTTCTCATTTTATCTATGCTTTGGAACACAATCTATATAACAGAATCTGACATTCAAAATCTCATTCAACCTTACTTAATGTTAAACCCATGGTATTCTTTCAGTAAGAACAGTTCCATATTATTAGAATAATTCTAATAATACTATTCTGGAATAGGACAGTATAATAGTGAATATATTAACAATATTTTGAACTACAATACATCTAAATAAATATAAAAACACACACACACACACACGTTGTGTTTCCATGTTTTATGGGGACATTCCATAGGCGTAATGGTTTTTATACTGTACAAACCGTATGTGCTATTGCCCTACACCAACCCTACCCCTAAAAGGAAACTTTGTGCATTTTTACTTTCTCAAAAAAACTCATTCTGTATGATTTATAAGCTTGTTTCCTCATGGGGACCTCAAAAATGTCCCCACAAGGTCAAAATGTACTAGTATTACTATCCTTGTGGGGACATTTGGAGATAAATACCAGGTACACACACACTATATATATATATATATATATAATAAAAATATAAATAAATAGCTCAAAATAATCAAGCTCAACAAACTATTTTAAGTGTTGCAGCCCATAATAGTGGCACACTGAAAACCACCAAGCTCATTTGTGCTACATTATGTATGTCCAAGCTATAGAATTTTTTTTTTTTTTATTACTTCATGTATGACTGTCACGTATTTATGATTGACGGGACCAATTAGATCTACCTAGAAATCGAAAATTAAGAAACAAAGCCACTGTGCTTGTCTGTGGCGTATATAGGATGAATTATAATAGGCGTAGAGAAGAAAAACGAAAAAAGACAAATCTAATACAATCTGTAATGTTTTGCCAGTCTCTCCTAGGGATATCATACAGTAATCTGTTTTTTTTCTCTCTCTCTCTGGTCTTGCACTTAAGGGGATTCATTTGCTCTCTCTGACTCTTTCTCTGTCTACCTCAGTCAGTCTCTCTCATTATACTGAATGGCACCCTGTTCATCACCCCGACACTAATTTATTACAAAACCTTGAGGGAGGAGAGATAATCAAAGATATGGGTTTTCTAGGGATTGCTGCTTCGATCAAGTGAATGTAGCTCATGTGTTCGGGATGAAAGTTAGTTGCCGTGCTTTCAGCAGAGACCACTGAAGTGATTTGTGGAAACTGCTTCGCTTTTACGCACACTGACTACTAAGAATGTATGCTGAATACTCATGCAGGAAATAGTGGACATGTCCAGGTAAATAATGTCTGGTCTTTTGATGTCTAAACTGCTTTGCAGTGGATGTGAAAAACACTTTCTCACTCGATCAGAAAACAAGGATGAAGGTTGGACATTTGATTGAATCTGGGCTTATGCCAGACAGGTTGTTTGTACAATTTTGGTCAGCCCTGTTTTCCCTTTCTGTTTGTTTGCAGTTGCAAATGTTTTTGTTTTTTTGCACTCTGCCACACTTCCTCTATTTGACCTTGACAATTGCCAGAGTCACAAAACTATTTGTTTTACAAATAATTTTGATTAAGAACAGTTATATATATTTTCAGTTAAATAAATGAAACAAACAAACAAACAAACAAACCAGAACAAGTCTAACATTTATATAGTGTGGTTATCCCCAATAACCAAGATCGAGTAAACCATAACCCTGACATTTAATTTTCTTAGAACAACTCTGTTTGCTTTTTAGTTATTTTTTAGACCATTCCCAAAGCGACTATACAATATTCAGATGCTTTCAGGTACCTTTGTAGTTGATCTTGAATCCTATAGATCCCACGCTTTCATCAGACTGGAGGTGAAGCCACATCTGATGGGTCATGCTAACGATGAGGTCGGGAACAAAGCTGCCTGTCAGACTTATGAGAAGAGAGAGATTAGACACACCAACAAAACAGAAGCACATCATACTGAATGCACACTACCAGACAAAAGACTGAACACGCCTGCTCATTACTAATTGCTATTTTTGCATATTTTAAAATAATAATCAAGTTGTCGAAACTAAGAATTAGTTTCATTATAATTTATTATAATGCATCATATTTCAATGCTTTAGCAGTAATTTATTTTATAAAAAATAAAAAATAATCATTCGTAGGCACAATTTTTTATTTGTCTACAAAATGTCTTTAAAGGTCAAAAAGCAAAATCATAGAGGCCAAATATTTGATTGTAAACCTCCCAGATGGTGGATAAGAAACTCACACTTGCAAAATGGTTTTCGGATCTCCTACTTCCCCTCCATCACCGATGGTTAGTGTGTCATAGCCCAGTTCTAGGTCAAACTCCTCAAAGTTAATCTGAATCACCTGTCGGCAGAAATGAGGCATAATGCTTAGTGATGTGTCAAATGAACTGAATGAAACTTTATGGATCTTGCATAACTGAATCCTGTCAGCAGACTGAAACAGAGAGAGAGAAGACGGCCAAAACTCTCTTTACTGAATTTTGGAGAGAATAAAGAAACTCCACCTTTATTTTCCAGAAAACGTTTGTCAAAATTGTACTCCAGTTTGCTTTGAGCGTTCATGGATGATGAACTTGCCTCTACTAAACAAACAAATTAAAATTTGAATTTTTAGTTTGTTTGACATACCTGTTTTTATAGTGCTCAACTGAAGAATATAATCATAACCCAACCAGTCAAGGTTATTATTATTTTTAGTACTACGGTTTTTAGCAATTATAGTTTAAATTGGACATTTATACATTTATTTCCCCCCTTTGTGCTTCCAGTTTTCTCTCGGTCCTGTGGGAAACTGATCCTTATGAAAGAAAAAAATCAATATGCAAAAGTCAGACTAATTATACCCATTACATGCAGCACAATTAATTGATTAATTCAGATGTAGTTATTTCAAGATTAGAGCATCTCTTGGATAACTGGGAGTTCGGAAAGGAGGACCAAGGCTTTAGAAACGTACTAGCGGTGTGGAAGAGCCACAGGCATATGGAGAGACCTGAACTTTCTATATTGATTAACCCATTGAGAAGTACTGGGTGGAATTAGTTGCCATGACGATGGGCTCTTCACCATAGCCGGGGCTTAGCACTGATGATTGATGCTCAGACAGCATCTCGGCACAGATAATAAAGTTGTTTTTCCATGTAACTGAATACAAAATACTCCAGAGTCCCTGTCTCAATAAAGGTCACCAAATAACAAACGCAGCGCTGCAGCAAAGATGCAGGATTTAACAGGACGAAATAGTTGGGAATGAGACTTGAGATAGCTGATCTAGGAGCAGTCTATTGTCTGGATATCAAATATTAAGCATACCAGCATAGAATAATCCATAAACCTGATGCCAGATCAGCCGCACTACACATCAAAACAGGAACTTGTATTCAATGACTTGCCCAGCCTGTCTGCCTGCGGTTGTCATGGTGATTGGAGTCTTAAGCTAATGCTTTGGTTAGAGAGTGAGTGAGGTGCTGAGGCCAGAGTATTGAATTGTGGAGAAAAAGGTAATAGAGCAGAATTATGACTTTACAATGGAGCAGAGAGGCCAGTGAAAATGCTCCAGTGCATTTACTGATATACAGTACAGGCAGGTCTATTCCATCAAAAATTAAAATGCGTCATTCTGACGGGTGATTGTTTTAAAAGCTAATCCAGTTTTTTAAAAGCTAATCACTTTTCAAACGGCATTCAGAAAACGAATCTTGTTTGGCCTGATGCTGTTCAAACAAGTGTAAGAGACAGAAGCCCATACACACACAAACACCAAAGCGACACCAACACAAGCGCACATTGATATACACACTAAAATGTGCATTAGAGGCAATTATTGGTCTCAAGTATTTCGTAAGTAAATCCAGTCATGAAATTGTACAAAAATAAAATAAATAAACAATATAATGTGCTCATATAAATGGGATTTTTCTTTCTTATTTGTGATAGTTCATGTTACTATGTCTCCGTCTAAGAAAAACGGAACATGCCCCATTTTACATTTATGTATTTAACAGATGCTTTTTATCCAAAGCACCAAGCAAGCAATTTGGCAGTTTGCATGTTGACTGGGAATCAGACCCACAAGCCACTGTTAAATTAAATTAAAATTCAGTAAGTAGGAATTTTTTGGGGATGAACTTACTATTATTTTCCAACAATAAGTTTTTACAAAATGTCCTTTTTCAAATAAATGCTGTTCTTTTCAATATTTATAATATCTGATCATATTTCACAATATTACTGTTTTTTGACTGTACTTTTGATCGATTAAATGAGCTTTGGTGAAATCTTACTGACCACAAACGTTTGAACGTTAGTGTATGTGCATTGGAAAAAAAGTATATTATATTGTCGGCTCAACATTCACGTCTAATCACAAAGAATGGCAATGCAACTCCTCCAAACGCACAAACATGTAACAATATACACAGACACAAGGGGATCTGATGCTTCCTCAAGGTGAAAACAGAAAACACACTGCCAGGATGTCAAGCTCCCATAGGGCTGTTCATAGTGTCATTTCCACCGATTAAGTTCACAGAGATGGGATCACTGGTTTCTCTAAAACAGACTACTTCAACTGTCACACAATCCTGCTGGGATTTACTGCCAGCGTGGACTCATGGCTGTAGTATTAACCAAGCATTTCACAGATGCAGTTTAAAAACAAGAATGAAAACATAAGCCATCATTTGACCACTGGTAAGAAAATTACAAGGTTGCTGCAAAGTAGAGGTCTGCGCGGGACTGTTTTTTTGTAGTCCCGCTCCCGCAAGGTTCTATTCCGCACCCACCCGCTCCCGCTATATATTCGCTCTTTGTTCACCTGTTGTCCACTTAGAATAATTTTCTTCCCTACCCAACCGTTCCCGCTAAATTTAGATCTCGTTTCCAGAATCTTTCCGCTTCTGAAAGAAAGAGAGAAAGGCTGACAAATAAAAGTGTAGTCTGCACACAATTGTATGTTATTTTATTCGTCTTGTCAAGAGTCTTGAATTTATTGACTTTGACTTGAATTTATAGGAATTATCTTAACCCGTTTAATCCCACCGGACGTAAAAAAGGTTTTCATTTATAAAGCTCTAAAAACCTTACTGACTGATGTTTTAGTGCACTTCCTGCAAATATGGAAAAAATAAAGGGTCTCAATGAAATATGTGCAGTTTCACATGATTAGTGCAAATTGTCACATGACCAGTAGTTTATTTCCTGTTTGCACCTTGAGAAGATGATAACTGCATCAACGCTCCAAAACAAAAAGACTAGTAAAGTATGTTAACAAAGATATGACAAAGATTTTTGGTACACATTATCTTTAAGGTGTCTAGTATTAATATATGAATTCACATATATTCAGTTTTGTTGAGTGTGGTCATAGAATGAGTAAAAATGTTGGTCACAATAGTGACCAGTGGGATAACAGTGAACGTAGGTTTACAATATAAATCCAATTGCAGTTGCTAGTGAAAATTACACTAAAATGTTGCAATGACAAAATATTGCACTAAATTAAAAATTTCTTTTCAATATTTATAATATCTGATCATATTTCACAATATTACTGTTTTTTGACTGTACTTTTGATCGATTAAATGAGCTTTGGTGAAATCTTACTGACCACAAACGTTTGAACGTTAGTGTATGTGCATTGGAAAAAAAGTATATTATATTGTCGGCTCAACATTCACGTCTAATCACAAAGAATGGCAATGCAACTCCTCCAAACGCACAAACATGTAACAATATACACAGACACAAGGGGATCTGTTGCTTCCTCAAGGTGAAAACAGAAAACACACTGCCAGGATGTCAAGCTCCCATAGGGCTGTTCATAGTGTCATTTCCACCGATTAAGTTCACAGAGATGGGATCACTGGTTTCTCTAAAACAGACTACTTCAACTGTCACACAATCCTGCTGGGATTTACTGCCAGCGTGGACTCATGGCTGTAGTATTAACCAAGCATTTCACAGATGCAGTTTAAAAACAAGAATGAAAACATAAGCCCCACTGGTAACACTGGTAAGAAAATTACAAGGTTGCTGCAAAGTAGAGGTCTGCGCGGGACTGTTTTTTTCTCCCGCAAGTCCCGCAAGGTTCTATTCCGCACCCACCCGCTCCCGCTATATATTCACTCTTTGTTCACCTGTTGTCCACTTAGAATAATTTTCTTCCCTACCCAACCGTTCCCGCTAAATTTAGATCTCGTTTCCAGAATCTTTCCGCTTCTGAAAGAAAGAGAGAAAGGCTGACAAATAAAAGTGTAGTCTGCACACAATTGTATGTTATTTTATTCGTCTTGTCAAGAGTCTTGAATTTATTGACTTTGACTTGAATTTATAGGAATTATCTTAACCCGTTTAATCCCACCGGACGTAAAAAAGGTTTTCATTTATAAAGCTCTAAAAACCTTACTGACTGATGTTTTAGTGCACTTCCTGCAAAAAAATAAAAAATAAAGGGTCTCAATGAAATATGTGCAGTTTCACATGATTAGTGCAAATTGTCACATGGTTTATTTCCTTGAGAAGATGATAACTGCATCAAAGCTCCAAAACAAGTATGTTAACATAAAGATATGACAAAGATTTTTGGTACACATTATCTTTAAGGTGTCTAGTATTAATATATGAATTCACATATATTCAGTTTTGTTGAGTGTGGTCATAGAATGAGTAAAAATGTTGGTCACAATAGTGACCAGTGGGATAACAGTGAACGTAGGTTTACAATATAAATCCAATTGCAGTTGCTAGTGAAAATTACACTAAAATGTTGCAATGACAAAATATTGCACTAAATTAAAAATTAAAATGTTACAAAAAAGTACAATATTGATGTTGTAATACTGTTAGCACTAATATAAAAATTTGATGTTATATTTTACAAAAAAGTAACAATTTTGAAATGCGTTGATGGTTATAAAAGTGTAGTCTGCACAAAATTGTATGTTATTTTATTCGTCTTGTCAAGAGTCTTGAATTTATTGACTTTTTATATGAATTATCTTAAGACACAAAATTCGTTTAATATTTTATGCAACACAGTAGGAAAAAAGTGTCAGAGAAAATAAAAATGTTATACAAAAATTGTATTTCTTAATTTTATTCGTCTTGTCAGGATACAATTCGTGTCGCAGAGAAAAAAAAATAAAAATGCAGGTTGTACAAAAATAGCCTATTAGCTATTTTTATTCGTCTTGTCAAAATACTAAAATCGTTTGACATTTTTCTGTTAACACAGTAGGAAAATAAATATTAAAAATAAATAAATACAACATCTTTTATTTAAAATTATAGGCTAAGCTAAATATAAACAGCGCATCCACACTTTGCTCCATCCTTATTCTGCTCTGTCACTCATCGACAGCCTGTTCTGTCTGAGGGCAGTATATTTACCACTGATACAGCCTGCTTCTGAGCATCGTTATGCACATTCTGCGCATAGACCACGCAAATAAAACGCATGACGTTTAAAGCATGCGTGCAGCGCGTGCATAACAGTCCTGAGCGCAAGCTGTACCGGTGGTCAATAAGAATAAAGCGCAGATATGCTGTTCTAAATGGACGTCGGGAACGGGATATTGTTAGACTGCCCACTCCCGTTCAAATTACACCAGAGTTACCGACCGCTACCGCGTTTTATTCGGGAACTTAATCCACGGCGCAAAAAATCTGGTTGAGTCCCACGGTTCCCACGGGAGAGCCGCGGGAATGCAGACCTCTACTGCAAAGCAGAGTGTTATACTTCAAACTCTGATTGTCCAGGTCAATACAAGAAAAAAAAACGTTATAAATAAATAAATGCTTAAATTATAATAAATATATAATGTCAAAATTATATAATTAATAGTAATGTTAATATTATATTAATAATTATCAATGATTTTTAATTTTATTTTTATACTTATTTTATTAAACAGTTTTTAGTAGTCTGAATAAGCTGTATTGTAAAGCTTCTTTAGATACAATTCATTTAGTCATCAGAACCAGAACTAACAGCACATCAGTCGACTTTAAATTTAATTTCAACTTGTGCCTGTCATACGTAGACAATGTGTATTGCTATTATTACCACTAATATATGTAATTTAATGATCATACTTCAATAATATTGTGGTTGCTGCCATTTATTAAATGCAACAATCCACTCCAGGCTGTGTCAGAGTGATTTTACATCTACATTTGTGTCATGTTTAAAAACAACCCTAAAATGAAATAAAAACGCTGTAAATCACTGTCATCTGTCATGGCTGTTAACTTTAGTTTAACGCTGTGTTCTGTTTATTTTTTCTTGTCCTAGAAGCTTTATATAAAGAATTTTTATTACCATCATGTTCACTTTCTTCTGTTCAATGAATTTTCAATAATGTCACTCAAATAAGACTGTTTCAGTAGTTTCACCTGGAGCAGTATTTCAGTACTATCATGTCAGCCCTTCAGCAGACGGCGAGCTGTCAAGTCAGGACCATGTCAAACGACAGTACTGATGAACAAACGTAATTCAATTTGCTCTAACAAAAGACATTCAGCATGAAAATGTAGTTCAAAATCCAAAAACATGAACTAAACTGACTTCTTTCCTCCGTTAGGCTGTATTAAAGCAACAAATTCAACATTGGCTGAAATTTTGATGGTACCATAATGGTTGAATATGGGAATATTAAATTTTTTTTTTTAAAGAAAAAGGCAGGGGAGACAGAGGCACACAGGTGCCAAGCCTAATATACTCATTCACATTTTACCTGTTCGAAACATCAATTGATGTTAGCCTTGTATTTCAGTCGTATTTCGGTTGGGCACAACAAGAGTTTAATATATTTGTATTTTACCAAATTTTGTTGTTGTTTAATGAATTGTGTTTTATTTCACCTTGCTGTTTAAATTAGCCAAAAAGCATATAATAAGCTGTTTAACGGCAAGTTCCCCCATGTAGTGACACAACATGCCCCATTAGCACAAAGGTGTGTTCAAGAAACTTACTGCTCTGTCCTGCAAATTGAAAGTGAAGATATGGCTGTATGAAAGCAACAAATTCAACATTGGCTGAAACTTTGATGAAATTTGATGAAAATGATATGAATATTTACATGATCACAAGCAGTGACAACAGGGGCCTTTAAAATCCCACATTAAATTTGTAGTTTCTCTTCAAAATATCAAAATGGGTCTGTTTTTGTTCTGGCTCCCAAAAGGACAGGAACATGCTACAAAGAATGATATATTTTACTTTCATCGCTGATAGTGAAAAGCTATTAGTAACCCTTGAAAATGTTTTTTAAAGCCCCTGATACAAGTGTGATGTGAGGATAGAATACATCCTGAAAAATGTGCTTCTGGGTATCCCATTTTTGACAGATAAAAGGAACGATTGAAAAGATTATAAACAACTATGTATCTTCCTGAACTACAACACATTCCCTTTGCATCTATTTTTTTTTAATTATCATTATTTATTTTTTTACTTTAGCTTTCTTTTTTCTCTGTTTGATTAGTTTTTATACATTACATTAGCTGTTTCTATTCTAATATAAAAGTTTTTTCATAAAAATGAATGAATAAATAAAATGGAAGAGAAGAAATGAAAAAGAAATGACAACTTGAACTGAACAGTCTCAACATGGATGAGGGGACGTATGTTTCTGCCTGTTGTGATCTGACCTTTGATGCTCCCTGTGAGGTTAATGCCCAATCTGGGCATCAATCTCCAACAAAAGACCAATGAGGCGACAGCATTTTAGTTTCTGCTTGATAAATCATGTAATGCTCCATTCAGAATGGATAACTGAACTTTGAAAAACAACCACCTTCAAATGCACAGAGTGACGTTTAATGCTGACTTCACTGGACACAACTCAACAGCTGTAAATATGAAGGATGGACAAAATTTGGGCCTTATTTATGAAACACGAGCCAATTACTGTGTAAATCTCACAAAACAAATTCTTTGTAATTTGTCCCATTGAATTCAATGCATGTACTGCATTTATGAACAAATTACACAGAAATTTGCTTTACTTGTGAATATGGTCCAATGTGTGTCTAATGCCATGGCCTTGATTCTATATGCATGGCGAGCACCGAGTTAAGCAGAGTTAACAAATCACTTGTTAAACCAGTGATCCATTTATTATTTTCGATATCTCCATTTTAACAACCAACCAAACAAAAAAAATCAATTAACTGACATTGTATCCCACATTCTCACAATCCAAAGGCAAAGGACTCTAAATTGAATTAAGCACGATGCAATCCAAGCCACTCTCAGCAAGGTTAAAGCACAGAGTGCAATATAAATCGCCACCCTAAAATTGTCTGCCAAAAATAAGTGAACAATACTGTTCCCAGGCTGTAAGAGACAATTAGCAATTGCTCACTTGAAACAGGGTGGTCTGCTGGTTGACTGAGCGCTATTTAAATCTCTGATCTGATGTACTCAAACGCACCTCTGTGCTCCAAATGCATTTCTCTTCTATAGATAAATGGCTTTTGCCACATACTTTTTCTGTAATTTAGTGAAACCTACCAATTAATTGTACTTTCAGAAAAATGTTTTAAAATTAGTACAAGGCTTGCAACAAATGGCAATTGATTTTTTGAACAGATAAAATGGGGACGAGTAAATTAGACTTGGTACCATAATGGTTGAATATGGGATTTTTTTGAAAAGAAAAAAGCAGGGGAGACAGAGGCTAGTCGTCACACAGGTGCTAAGCCTAATATACTCATTCACATTTTACCTGTTCGAAATATCAATTGATGTTAGCCTTGTATTTCAGTTGTATTTCGGTTGGGCACAACAATAATTTAATATATTTGTATTTTACCAAAATTGTAGTTCTTGAATGAATTGTGTTTTATTTCATCTTGCTATTTAAATGAGCCAAAAAGCATATAATAAGCTGTTTAACTTCAAGTTCCCCCATGTAGTGACACAACATGCCCCATTTGCACAAAGGTGTTCAAGGAACTTACTGCTCTGTCCTGCAAATTGAAGGTGAAGATATTAAAAAAAAGTTAGTCAACACATTAAGGTATGTGTCTATACAGGAACTGACCTTCAAAATGAAACCTGAGAAACATTCACTGGAGTAAAGAGAAAAACAATTAAATGTGACTTGCCACTAATATATTTATTCATTCATTTTTTTTTTTTATTTATGAATAAAAAAAAAAAAACTTGATTCTTGAGCGAATGACTCCAGCCTGACAAAAAAAAAAGAGGGGGGAGATGGGGGATAAGAAAGTATGGTACTTGGGTAGTGTCTACAAACTCTTTGATTTATTGAAAACAACACGCCAAAGCCAAGGCTGCAGGAAAACACCACAAGCATCTCTATTCATGCTGGCAGAGTTCCAGACCTTTCAAAGTGGTCAAATGCGAACTGAAAAAAGTAGGAACAGAAAAAAATCTATCTATGGCCCACAAGGCTTTCATGCTACCCTCCATCCATCATACGATGGGAAAATGTCCAGACGATTTCATCACGGCTTTCTGAACATTTAAATGGTCCTGAGAAAGTTAGGTTGTAAAACACAGCTTTCCAGCTAAAACCTTGGGTGATTTTGGCCCTGCAGAAGTTTGGGAAAATGTATGAATGAACAGTCAAAGAAGGAGACGTGAATGTCGGCACGACCAGGACCCTCTACTTTTACAAACTGCCCCTTGAAAGTACCTGGATAAGAACAAAACTTCATTATAGACTTGAGTAGGCAGATGAGGAGAAGGTGAAACTTTGTAAACCTAGAACATGGTTTGTTCGTTTTATTGCCTGTATATATCATTCCACCACAGCAAGAGTCATTCGCAGAGGCCTTGACTTGAGGTTAGGAAGAATTTTCAGCGTTTTTTGTTTGCAGTCAATAGATCTGCCATTTCAAGACGAATTGCAATGTTAGCGAGTTTGAAAATCCAGACATGGCTGAAGTGCTGTCCTAGCTGTCATTACAAATGTAAGGGAGAGAGTTATCAATTCACATATGTCATGAGTAGGGTTGAGAAGCATTTAAAAAAAAAATAAATAAATGAGACCAGTGAACTTCGATCCCTGTCCGAATGACTCGGATTAGCCAGATTATTTTTTTTTTTAAAGTGAATCAAACTCCGATTCTTGAACGAATGACTCTTATGATATGGTTCTTTTCTAGTGAAGTGTGTATAAAGCACATTCTGTATGGCCATATTCTACATCCCTAATCCTACCCAATACCTAAACTTAACAACTAACTTACTATTTATAAGCAGTAATTAGGAGTTTGAGGCAAAAGTCTTAGTTAATAGTTAGTTAATAGCGAGAATTGGACCTTAAAATAAAGTGTGACCAACCAGTCCATTTTAATGAATCAAAAACAGCGCAAGAATTGAAGTCCAATTCTCGGGCGAATGGGTCTTATGAGCTGGTTCTTCCAAGTGAATAAAAAAAATTACAGTGTAGCCAGTGAAATGTTCTTGTACTAATGAGTCTTATGAACCAGTCCGTTCGGTAAGTCAAAAACATACAGCTCAACCTGTAAAATCAGATTCTTAAGTAAATGAATCCTATGAGTTCATATGAGTAGATCAAAAACATGACAAAATACAATTCCCAAGCAAAAGACTCTTTTGAAACTCTTTTAAGTTATTAACTCCCTCTTGTTCCAATTTTTTTGTTCTATGCTTTATATTTACTATTGAAATTATCTGCATTTCTACAAATTTATTTAAATATTTCTTCTTCAAACTCAGAAGAATTCATAGAACTGGAATTAAGACAAATCAAAATGACTTACTTCCTTACTATTACCATGCCTATTCACGCCACTCTCTGTTCATCGCCGAATTGTCCTCTCCACCCTACACAAGCAGCATCTCTCTCTTTCTCTCCCATACATTCACATATTTTATACAGTGATTATATCCCTGCACACATTCACAAACTCATATTTTCTCTCCTCGATGTAGCTGTTGTGGGGGTGCAACTCAAAATGTTGGAATTAAACTGAAGTGTGGCTATAAAATCCACAAGTGCAATAAAACAGACACTGTTCACCTTTACACACACACACACAAAACTAACAAAGCCCATCATGCAGTTCCCTATAAAAGTGTAAGGGCTTTGTGAGGAAGAAGGGATGGATTGGGAGCTGTTTGTAGGGGGCAAGGCCACAATAACACGCAAAAAAGGACAAGGGAGGAGGCCAGGAGCAATCACACAGAAGGCCAGGAGAGGCAGGGCAGTCAAAGGAGCAGACGCCCATGCACTCTTAGTCTTTCTCTGATACAGCGACAGCATCACCACAGGCTGTGTACAAGAAGCTGAGCAGAGTCACACCAGAATACTAAAGCTAACTTGTGGACCACAGTGTTACGACAGAGACTCAACTAGGTGTGGTACAGTGGTAGGAGAACCTTGGACACCTGACAAAATGTTCAACCCCTCATCACATTCAACATCTAAACAGTTTTAAAAACTACACTATCATTTCAAAAGTTGGCGGTCTTTTTGAAAGAAATCTCTTATGTTCACCAATTTGATCAAAAACACTAAATCAGCTAAATTTTTAAACAGAAATATAAATATAAAAAAAACAATAGAAATTGAATAGAAACAGCATTTATTTGAAATATCTTCTGTAATAATGTAAACATTTTTGCTGTCACTTTTGACCAATTTAATGTGTCTTTGCTGAACAGAGGTGTTAATTAAAATAAATAAATACAAATAAAAATACTGACCCCAAAACTTTAAATTGTAGTGTTTATTAACCAATTTTCTAGTGATATGAGGGTAAGCAAATGGTGGCATACATTTCAGTATTATGCAGAAGGCGCAACTTTATTGGACACATTAAATATGAATTGGTGATTTCTTCCACACTTTTTGCTTGTAATAATTATGCAATTTAATTATAAAAGATACCATGATTTTGGAAGTTTCATTTAAAATACACGTGGTTCAAAAATATGGTAGTTCTAATGGGCATGATGCTTCTGGTGGTTGCAGTGTTCACAGGAAAGGAAAAAAAAACAAAACATGCAAGCTGTCACTTTTTAAATATTTAACAACTCTGTAACAAAAGCCTGACAATGAAAAGCTTTCATCTTTAATTGAATTTTTGGTTAGTGATGTAAGACTTGCAAATGCATTGCATCTTTTTAAAATCAATTGCAAATTTAGCTGATTATCAATTATGAAGTCAAACTTGTTTGAAGGAGTTGAACTGGTCAATGTTCAATTTATCTTGATAAAGTAAGTAATCTCAGCAATGCTCGGCTTCAAAATTAAAACCTGAAAAAACCTGATAATGAGCCCAGTAAAATAACAATGTTTGATGGAGCAAAAATAATAATAATATTGATAATGATAAAACAGAAGCAGAACTGCTGCTTATCAGATATATTCAAATATTTTGGATAACTGCATATGGAACAGTCATTTGTTTGTGAAATCCCTTGACTTGTGAAGCATGAATAAACAGAGTAAGAGGAGAGTGCAACAGATGTAACATACTTTGTAACATTTGTTCTTGTAACACCTAAATGTCATAGAATATAAAAGGTATTACAGCATTAGCAAAGACACATTTTTGCTTTTACCTTGTTTAGGTTGCTGGCTGTGATGATCCACACACACTGGGAGTTGCTCTCATACTGAATGGGGAAATTCTGTGAGGTGAAAGTCCCTGATGGACCTTGAAGATTAGATCCACAAGTTTTCACTGTACAGAGGAAGAGAGAAATAAAAAAAAGAGAAAACAGTCAGAAAAAAAATCAGGAAAGTTCCTTTTCTCTTCAAAAACACATCAAAGTCCTAGCTAATTGGTTTCAGCTGTGGTCAGCGGCCACTTAATGTTTTCTACTATTGATTCGATAATTAGGAAAAAAAAGTCTGCGACCCTACCATGTTGAGGGATTGAGTTTCACTTACTGCTCATAATGTTTTTGTGGGATTTGCACGGCTCATATTGGAATATAAGCCACAAGCAAAAACTCCACCAGTCATCCATGACCGTCTTAATTTGTCAATGATTAGCAATCCAATCAAATCTTCAGATGACTAACTTCATGCCTTCATGCTAAACGAGTTAATTCGAAGCAGGCTTAGCCAAACACACTTGGGCCTGATTCGTCATCTTAATATAGAAACGTCAGTTATAATTTGCTAAGTAGACACGCTCTGGTGTTTCTCTCCCAAAGCCAGTGACAGTGATATCTTAAAAACGACTACGGGTTTACGCCTTCTCAAATCCAGTCTCTTGTATTTTTGCTGTATTTATCATGGTTGATGTCAAAGTGACAGGGCTTTGATGAAAAGACAAGGAGGCATTATTTCCAATGGCAGCAGGTTTCACTATCGGCTCCTGACATCTTGATTGCTTTTGAAAATGAATAACTCATTATCTCAGGCAAGCGCAGGGGAACCATGAGGCTCCTTCAGGCCCGAAAGCATTCTTTTTCCTCTGAAAGTCATTCTTTCATCAAGGGGCTCCTAATTAGAGAAGTATCCTGTGACAAGTCCTCTCCAGTCTGGCATCCGTAATAAACTTTAGCTTGAACTGATGAGATGTTCGCGTGAATCACCTACCAACACAGTCATGCGAGGAATACCAATAAACCTATGTGCAGCCAGTTAGAGCTGAGGGCAAAGAGTATGTGTGTGTTTATTAATAATATACAGTATTATGAAGCTTGGCAATTTGTAAATTATTACCTCATGTTACATATGTATCCTGTGACTCATATGCATTACATGAACTGTATAAAAAAAACAAAAAACAGACAAACAAAAAAAACACCTAGTGTCACAGTGCACACACACGAGGAACACGGGAATGAAGGAGCGAGGAGACACGGAGTAAAGTCACTCAAAAGGGTTTATTTGAACAAAGGCTTGGGATCACAGGACTCGACACATGAGGATGACAGAATGATGTTTAACGACTGACAAAGGACAAGAACCAGAACACACTTTAAATACACAGGAACTGATGAGGGGAAGACAAAGGACACCTGGAACTAATGACAATTAACATTGGAAACACCTGGGAACAATGAATTCAAAACACGAGACAGAGAAACTGGATGACGGAGCACATAGGGAGCAAAGACACACACAAAACCTGGCCCAGAGTCTGACACCTAGATTTCACGTTGGACAGCAAGTGGTACATCAAGGACCAAAAGTGTTCATCATACAAAATTGAATCTCAATGGCTTCATGCTCTCGACAGCCAATAATTCACTGCACTAAAAACATTGTGGTTGGCACAAATCATATTTATCCCTGTTGAAAGCAATCTCTTGGTCAATGTTGTCTGAGTCACATTTTCTCATATTTTTCACGGCCCAATAATAAAAATAATATGTGTAAAAAATAATGCATGGTATTTTAAAAACAATTTCCCCTAGATTAAATAATTTGTTAATAAATAAAACAAATGATTTTAAAAATCTGAAAATTGTTTACTTTTGTAATGAAACACATACAGCAAATATTTTTTTTCCAGCATATTAAACAAATAAACCATAATAAACCTTTTTTTTGTATTTAAAAACTAAGGCTGTCAATGGCATATAATAATTGTGCTAATAATTACAATAACTGTGATTAATCTCCTGATTTCTAACTAGTCTTTAGAACAGAGTGATACAGAAATAATATCATATTTACTGTACATAACAAATATCTCAAATAGTATTTATGTATTTATGTTGCCATCCTAGGTATGCATGATTAATGGTTAGTTAATTTTATTAATTGAATTTTACATTGTATCTTCCCTGCTGTCCATGACCGCATCAGAACACATTTCTGGGTCACGACCCACCAGTTGCGCACGACTGTTACAATGTTAAGAGGTCTGTTCTAGTAAGGCTTCACAATTACAAACTTCACATAACAACAAATTTCTCTGTTTTCTCAAAATATACTTTTTAACAACCCAAAAAAAGAAAGGGAATGCAAAGGAGGATGTCAGGTGTTGGACCCAATAAATGGATGAACTAAAATTTATGATTAACTCGGCGTACCCCTGGGATGTCAAAAAAAATAGCATAGATCCAGGCAACTTTCTGCATGATTTCATGTAGCATCTTCTCAATTAGTTTGTGCAGCCTGTAGCTTCAGGAACAAACAGGCACCCAAGTGACATGAAGGTAGTGATTTAGTCGCGAGCTAAAGGTTAGGGACCCGCTGAGAGATAGTCACACAAACTTCACATGTGTGTGAGAGAGACAAAGTTGGGGGTGTGGACTCATGCAGAAACACACTTCTCATCCATACTGAGTGGGTTCTGGAGTGGGTAACATTGCAGAGGGAAGGGGGTTTTGTAAGTCTGCGCAGTAGGTGGTCATGATCTCTGAGCGTGCAGACCTCCAATGAAGAAGGCAGCTGTCCAGATAGCTGCAGGCACTCCTTAACACAAATCTGACACAGCTAGCAAGTCACTTGCTTGTCACAGGATGATTTCTACCCCTGGCTACAAGTTATTTGTGGTTAAAGGGGTCATATGATGCGATTTCAATTTTTCCTTTCTCTTTGGAGTGTTACAAGCTCTTGGTGCATAAAGAAGATCTGTAAAGTTGCAAAGACTAAAGTCTCAAATCCAAAGAGATATTCTTTATAAAAGTTAAGAGTCAGCCACGCCTACCTAAAA
>NW_015544192.1:1256746-1283345 GCF_001515605.1 Sinocyclocheilus anshuiensis | reverse complement strand
TCATCCCTGGTAAAACTGATCGTGTTTGAGAAACAAAAAACAGGAAAAACGAACAAAAACAGTACAAACACTGGAGAGCCAAACATTGAGGCTGCCGTCTGCGGCGCCATGCAACACCCTTCCCTCTTCCTCTCATACAGCACTGATTTATGAACAGCTTTTTGTTCAACATATAATTTCATGTTCATTGCACATTTATTGTCAATGTGACAATAAATGTGCAAAACGTAGCAGACCAAGCAAATTTGAAAAATGAATTTTTTTCTTTTTGTCCTAAAAATCAAGATATAGATTTATCAACATAAAATATAAAATGTTTCTTGAATTTTTCTGTTTTAGTAATACTTTCTAACATAAATATTTAGCTCTCTACTAAATTACTACCTTCTTGTCACTTAGGTGCCCGTTTGTTTTTTTATGGCTTTAGACAGCACAAACCAACTGAGACAATGCTACATGAAATCAGAATACAGAAATGATATAAGAGTAAAATGCTGATTTTTAAGCAGCACAACTGTTTTCAACATCGATAATAATCAGAAACGTTTCTTAAGCACCAACTCAGGATATTAGAATGATTTTTGAAGGATCATGTGACACTGAAGACTGAAGTAATGACTGCTGAAAATTCAGCTTTGTCTTCACGGGAATAAATTACATTTTAAATATAATTATTAAACAGATAGAATAGAACAGTTGTTTTAAAGTTTTACATTTTAATTTTAAAGTTTTATTTTGAATCAAATAAATGTTTGTAAACGGCAATGTATATATAACATTTTAAAATCAATATTTTAAATTAAAATCATTCGTTTAAAATGCTAGCCCACATTAGCGTCAAACATTTTGTCAACAAACATTTTCAGTACTAATTTGGTAAACACTGACACTGACAAGATAAACACTGCTCTCTGACCTGTTTGTTCGGTGTTCTTGTTTTTTTTTTTATTGGACAATAAATGACAGTACATGCTTCTGCTGTTCGTTTTACCTTTTGTATCTCTCTCTCCATAATGTTATCTCATCTCATAATGTCTCTTAGTCCTTCCATCTTTTCTCAAGACACGTGATACTAAGAGCTACAACACTGATGTGGTGTACACAGGGTGTCCATAAACAATTCACAAGTCCATCCCTGCTGTTATTCCTGTCGCTACGTCTCAGTGTTGCTGTACTGTTCTTACATACTAGCAACAATGACTTATGGACAAGCTGGCGATTTAAGAGCTCAGGGAAGCGGTCCAGCAAGCTACATCAGTTCTCACAGTGACGTATATCTGTGCATGCTTGTGCCTTCCCTGACAGCTCAATTATGGCCTGCTAAATGAACGGCCTTGCCTTGGCTCTCTCGCCTGTAGCAAAGCAGCCAGAGAGAAATTATCTATAAAATTAAAGGACAGGATGAGCAAACAATTCATTACTTGGCCAACAATAATCTGTCACTTTTTATCCCACCTTCACAAAACAATGACGGAACCTCTGGCTTGCGTAAGACTGGTATTTGTTACAATCAAATGTAAATGTAAACAGAAAAAGAAAGAAAAAACGAAACTAAGGATATAGACTTATATATGACTTATATATAGACTAAATTGACACTACAAGCTTCATAGAAAGATAAATTTAAGCAAAACCATATGAGCAAGAATGCTGTCGCAATTGTGCAATATTGTAATAGTTCAATGTTGTAAACAAGAAGTTAACATTTAGTAACTTACATTTTAGGTTACTATTTTATTTTGAACATGGTTCTCTGAGAGGGATCGAGAAACTTCGCCTTCTAGTGGACACTATGGGGATGCAGTGCGAGTTCCCTTGAAGGGGAACATAATTTTTAACGGTTGCAAAGTAATTACTTATTCAAGTGTCTGCTAAGAGTATATGCAATTTCTGACTTGTTTTGCTCCTGTTAATGAATGAATCGGTTGAATGAACGACTCAGTGATTAATTTAGAAAGAAAAGTCACTTGTTGCCACCTAATCTCATAACAATACATCTGCAGAATCACTTCTACAACAAAAGAATGCTTTGTAAATAATCTTCCCTATTTGTCTAAATTCCTCAGCATATCCAATAGATCAGAATAACTTGATGGTGTAACAAAAACTATTAACTCTATCTTTTCTTGCACTTTAGACACAGTTGCTCCTTTATGCTTAAAGAAGATTAAGGAAAACAGTCCGACACCATGGTATAATGAGCACATTCGCGCCCTAATGAGAGCAACCCGGAAAATGGAGCACAGTTGAAAAAAAAAAAAAACAGAATTAGAGGTATTTCGTATTGCATGGAGGGAAAGTACTTCTACATACAGAAAAGCCTTAAAAACTCCTAGATCTGCTTTTTCGTCTCTTTTTGAAGAAAACAAACACAACCCCAGGTATTTATTCAATACAGTGGCTAAATTAACAAAAAAATAAAGCACCAGCAGGCGCATACATTTCCCAACAGCACAGCAGTAATGACTTTATGAACTTCTTTACTTCCAAGATTGATACTATTAGAGATAAAATTATAACCATGCTAGCCATCAGCTACAGTATTGCATCAGACAGTGCACTATATTCCCCGAGGAACAATACCACTCATTCTCTGCTATATGACAGGAAGAATTGTATAAACTTCTTAAATCATCAAAACCAACATGTAAGATCCTATAACAGCTAAGCTACTAAAAGAGGTGTTTCCAGATGTCATTGATCCTCTTCTGAATATCATTAATTCATCATTGTCACGTATATCTGTGCATGCTTGTGCCTTCCCTGACAGCTCAATTATGGCCTGCTAAATGAACGGCCTTGCCTTGGCTCTCTCGCCTGTAGCAAAGCAGCCAGAGAGAAATTATCTATAAAATTAAAGGACAGGATGAGCAAACAATTCATTACTTGGCCAACAATAATCTGTCACTTTTTATCCCACCTTCACAAAACAATGACGGAACCTCTGGCTTGCGTAAGACTGGTATTTGTTACAATCAAATGTAAATGTAAACAGAAAAAGAAAGAAAAAACGAAACTAAGGATATAGACTTATATATGACTTATATATAGACTAAATTGACACTACAAGCTTCACAGAAAGATAAATTTAAGCAAAACCATATGAGCAAGAATGCTGTCGCAATTGTGCAATATTGTAATAGTTCAATGTTGTAAACAAGAAGTTAACATTTAGTAACTTACATTTTAGGTTACTATTTTATTTTGAACATGGTTCTCTGAGAGGGATCGAGAAACTTCGCCTTCTAGTGGACACTATGGGGATGCAGTGCGAGTTCCCTTGAAGGGGAACATAATTTTTAACGGTTGCAAAGTAATTACTTATTCAAGTGTCTGCTAAGAGTATATGCAATTTCTGACTTGTTTTGCTCCTGTTAATGAATGAATCGGTTGAATGAACGACTCAGTGATTAATTTAGAAAGAAAAGTCACTTGTTGCCACCTAATCTCATAACAATACATCTGCAGAATCACTTCTACAACAAAAGAATGCTTTGTAAATAATCTTCCCTATTTGTCTAAATTCCTCAGCATATCCAATAGATCAGAATAACTTGATGGTGTAACAAAAACTATTAACTCTATCTTTTCTTGCACTTTAGACACAGTTGCTCCTTTATGCTTAAAGAAGATTAAGGAAAACAGTCCGACACCATGGTATAATGAGCACATTCGCGCCCTAATGAGAGCAACCCGGAAAATGGAGCACAGTTGAAAAAAAAAAAAAACAGAATTAGAGGTATTTCGTATTGCATGGAGGGAAAGACATACAGCATACAGAAAAGCCTTAAAAACTCCTAGATCTGCTTTTTCGTCTCTTTTTGAAGAAAACACCCCAGGTATCAGGTATTTATTCAATACAGTGGCTAAATTAACAAAAAAATAAAGCACCAGCAGGCGCATACATTTCCCAACAGCACAGCAGTAATGACTTTATGAACTTCTTTACTTCCAAGATTGATACTATTAGAGATAAAATTATAACCATGCTAGCCATCAGCTACAGTATTGCATCAGACAGTGCACTATATTCCCTGAGGAACAATACCACTCATTCTCTGCTATATGACAGGAAGAATTGTATAAACTTCTTAAATCATCAAAACCAACATGTAAGATCCTATAACAGCTAAGCTACTAAAAGAGGTGTTTCCAGATGTCATTGATCCTCTTCTGAATATCATTAATTCATCATTGTCAAAGTCTGGAGCTGTGATAAACACCTTGTGCACAGCTATGGCATATGACACAGCGCTGCTCACATGACTATTGCTCCTATAACAGCTAATTTTTAACAGTTCGTTTGAGTCGTTATGTTTCTCACAGATTTCTGCTCGTTCTAAATCAGATACAGATAAAGTAGCACAGTAAAGATTACATTCATATGAATGCATTAGTGAGAGCGATTGTGTGTCTGAATGAATTCTACCTGGCAGTGTCTCTCTACTAGTAGTGAAGCTGTGGGATTTAGTTATTCGCGCGGCAAATATGACGTCATCGCGGTGTTGGCGGAAGTTCGCTTTGAGTGCGCGTGAACTAATTTCGCGTGGCGGTGTGCACGGCATTTTTTGTAACATTCCGTGCAGCTCCGCATCCAAAGGTGCACAAGTTCAGGGTGATTCTTGCGGAACATGCACGTCTGTGCCGGCATTTGTGTGAAACAGAAGCAGTTTGATGTGAAGTTCAAACTGCATCAGGTGCTTTTTGACGCTTTGACGGAAAACAATGCATAATTTTTTTGCATAGTTTGTCCAAGGCTTTTTATTTGAAGTATGTTTTATTTGTATTGTATAAAAATATAATTATAATTCATTTAGATACTATTTATACACTATTTGCTTAAGGTTGTCTTGTGTTTGATGCAAAATATAGCCAATAGTAATGATTGTTTTAATCAGTTTGTACATAAAGAAATGATGAATTCATCAACTCATTCATCACGTGAGAAGTCTTGTACCGGCAAATGACTTCTTCTCACCGGTAAATCCCGATGGTTTTAGAGAACAATTACTCCTTGCCGCCCCCTGTCGTTTCAAAGAATAGTACAACGGCGAACGCGACAAGTATAAAAGCCTTGTCCGTTTGGGAAGATGCGCGCGCAGTCAGCGGAGGCTCGCGAAGCGGAGCCAGGCGAAAGTATAAATCCCGCTTTACAGTGCAGCAGCGCATTAGATTAGAACGGCGATTAATTGACCTACATGTACAATAAGCGGTTTAAAATGTGTATTCTCCCGTTCAATTTCGAACATCCAGTAATATAATCTCGCATGTTTTGTGGAGCGCTTTCAGAGCATGCATTTATTTGTCATTTTAACTGGAAACGGAGCGTAAATGTGGACGTCCTTCAAAGATTTCTTATCCTGTTGCGCCCTCTATAGGACCAGCGACTAGTCGACGTCAAGCTTAAAGCGTCATGGCAGAGCATTGAAGTTGACTAGTCGATTAGTCGGTGCAACCCCTAATCATAGTACAGAGAATGCTCAGTGACCTGTTAGAAAGTTACAAATTACCTGCTCTTAACATCCGATCGTGGTTGCATCTCTCTATTAGTGCTACTGGATCTTAGCGTTGCATTCGACACTATCGGTCACAACATTCTTTTGAATATAGAAAATTATGCTGGCATTAGTGGAATTGCATTGGCATGGTTCAAATCATACTTATATAACCGTCATCAATTCGTAGAAGAGAATGAAGAAGTATCATATCATTCACAAGTGCAGTATGGAGTACCACAAGGCTCAGCACTAGGACAGTTGTTTTTCACGCTTTACATGCTACCCTTGGGAGATATCATCAGGAAATATGGTGTTAGCTTTCACTGTTATGCTGATGATACTCAGCTCTATATTTCTTTGTGGCCTGACGAAACATACCAATTCGCAAAACTAACAGAATGCATAGCTGAAAAAAAAGGCTCTGGCTCTGCTGTCAATTCTTCGGCATCTGTTAGGAACCTAGGTGTGCTATTTGATAGCAACCTTTCCTTTGAAATTCATGTTTCTAGCATTTGTAAAACCGTATTTTTGTGTCTTGAATACATCTAAACCTATGCTACACCTGATGCACCTGACCTATGCTCTCAATGTCAAATGAAGAAACGTTAATGACCTCAAAGGTGGCACACACACTCTGTCAGTTTAAATCTAGATTAAAACCCCATCTCTTTAACCTGGCATACACATAACACACAATCTATAATTCAAATCCGTTAAAGGATTGTTAGGCTGCATTAATTAGGTCAAACGGAACCGGGAACACTTCCCATAACACCCGATGTACTTGTTACATCATAAGAAGAATGGCATGTATTAGTCTGTTTTATTCTTATTCCGAGGTCACCGTAGCCATCCAGATCCAGTCCATATCCAGATCAGATGGTCACGGCAGTCACCTGGATCCAGTCCGTATCCAGTCCAGATGGTGGATCAGCACCTAGAGATGACCTCTACAGCCCTCAATGTCAGCGGAGACCATGTCAACTAGAAGAACCCTAGAAACAGATCCCCTGTGAAGACCTCGTCAGCCAGTGGCACAAGACCATGAGAACCAGATGAACCCTCTGCTCAATCTGACGTGTGTTGCAGCCTGGAGTTAAACCACAACATGCTGGTTTTGTCTGGCTAGAGGAGAACTGGCCCACCAACTGAGCCTGTTTTCTCCCAAGGTTTTTTTCTCCATTTCTGTCACCGATGGACTTTTGGTTCCTTGCCAGAGTCACCTTTGACTTGCTTAATTGGGGACACAATTTCTGGCAACATTGTTGACTTGACTGCACAGACACTATTGGAAGAGAACGAGTACCCTTAAAAAGGTGGTATTGTGTCTTAGGTGGACTATTAATGTGAGTTTGTGTTTTGGCAACATTGTTGACTTGACTGCACAGACACTATTGGAAGAGAAAGAGTACCCTTAAAAAGGTGGTATTGTGTCTTAGGTGGACTATTAATGTGAGTTTGTGTTAGTTTAGATGAGTGTAGTGTGAGTTTTGTGGCTCAAAGGCTGCAGCATGCAGGAAAATTAAGGTGTGGAACAGTGTTCAAGGTTTAATGATGTCATTGATCATTCTGGGTGGCGATTGTTTTTTAGTTCGGCCTGTTCCAATGTCTTGAATCTCCTAATCTTTATGTTTGGTGCTGACTTGGCCCATTTTCCCTGCAGAGGTCAGATTCAATGCCAGGACGTGTAAAACAGCAAATATGGCTGGATATACAAGGGATACATAAAGGAGGTTGTTTTATCTGGTGCAATAGGCAATTATCTTGATTCTTAGAACTAAAAGCTGAATGATAAGCTTTTTTTGCCTCAGAAAAACAGCAATGTTCTCGATTTAAAAGATTTGGTAATGGTAGAATCACACTAGGCAGTCAGGGTAATGTACTTTTAAACCAAAGAGGTAGAAAAAAATTGGTAAAAGAGGAAGGAAATTTTTTAAGTGTTTATCTGGTCCTTAAATTTGTTTGGCTGAGCGGTGTTCCAATAGTATAGTGGGGATTTTTAAGTAACTCTTTCTGCAAGTCAAGTCAAATCACCTTTATTTATATAGGTGAATACAATACACCTATATAACGCTTTATACAATACAGATTATGTCAAAGTAGCTTTACAGTGTGCTGTGCTGATAATGCAAGAGGACCATAGAAAATGTATCAGTAAAAGTCAGTTCATTGTTGATTCAGTGATGTTGTCGTCCAGCTCAGTTCAGTTCTTCTACATAGACCAGTTTATTTATTCTTATTCTTATTTCAAAAGACAAGAATTACTGCACTTGACTCAATAATAAAAAAGTTTTTAAAGAGCCACCTCTCTGTCTTTTTCTATCTGCTGGTAAATAAATATAAAAATTAACTGCTAAGACAAACTGTAAATTGTAATGTTACAGCTGTGATTTCCCTAGGTGGCCACTTGGGGTCACACTGTCTAGGTTCTAAGGCCCATAACACCTGCAGAGAACATTAGCATTCACTTTCATATCAATGGCAGTTGCATGGCTAGTACAGAGCTCTCTGGAAGGTTGAAATATGCCATCTTTGCCCACAGGCACTCTTAGTTCCAGACAGAAGTTTTTGAGCCAATAGAGTAAATGCCAATGTGACTACTCTGGAATTTATGAAAAATTATGGCCTGACTAGCTGAAGGCAGCACAAGAACATGCAAGTCCTTTCATTAGTGGCTATCCAAAGCTGTGACTGAAAAGAAGAGTCATGTCACACATTTTAATAGAGATTGTTCACTGGGAAAAAGTCTACTATAATAATCTAATTAAATACATAGGCGGGGCACATAGTAACATGACCATATGACAACTTAATATCCCTTGTTATTATATCCAGTTTAATATTTTATCTGATCCAATTAAAAAGCATGCAAGATAAATTAAAATGTCAATAAAAGCCATTTATAAACCTTTGTCATTTAAAATAATTATGATTTTACATGCATAGTAATTCTGTAGCTCAACAAAGCCACTGCACAGGTCAAAACAATGCACACTAATACATGATTTTATTCATACAAGGAAATTATATAAATTACATTGCATTGAAACGCATCATTTGTGCTAATAGCGGTGCAGTTTTACAACATTTCCACCCCTGTGGAACTGGGATTTAAAGCTGGCTAGTCACTTCTGCTGGCTTGCTGAGCATTAAAAGATGATGCAAGCTGATAACTAACAGAATCAGATTGGAGGCTACAATGATAGCAAGATGCCCTTGTTTTAAATAAACACTAAAACAGAGATGAGAATTAACTTAATGCTATGGCTAAATAAATTCATGACTATTCCAAAAAAAAAAAAAAAAAAACGGAACATCCAGTGATCCTTAGAGGCTGATGAAAGTGTCCGTGTCACTCCACTTCAATTTGAGCTATAATTAAAGTGTCCTCCTGAATGATGGAGACAGTCCAATTCCTGTTTGTTTGCCCAGGGCAGCCAACTGACACTTAAAGCCATTAGGGCTGTGAAAAGCTAGAAGTCACTGCTGGCATGCAAATTTTGCTCTGAATTTTACTAGTTGCCATGGCAATACTATCAGATCCAGTGGGAAAAAAGTTGATTAGTAAGCTTGTCACAAGACAATTGCAAACACTCCTAAAATTAATTAATATTACACATCTAACCTAACCCTTCTAGCAATAATTAATCCTACTAAGTATTCAGACCAAATATCTCCTCATGATGACTGACCCACATTCATAACGCTGAGGGCTGACAACCTATATAGAGACTGTGTAGGTTTAATCTTAAAAGGATAGTTCACCCAAAAATTATTTTCTCACCCTCAAACCTGTATGGCTTAGTTTCTTCAGTGGAACTCAAAAGGAAGGGGAGGAATATTCAAGTTGCTCTTTTTCCATACAATTAAAGTGAATGGTGACCAGGTTTTGCTGCTTAAAATCTAATATGCATAAGTACACATTTAAATATTGTGTGCAGAGATTTATTGTACCAGATTTGATGTCAGCAATGCTAACCACATAGGTTCTCACTTGTTACGTGACTGAAGTGACACTCACCATATCAGAATATGCGCAAAAGAGATTTGAGGGCAAGATTTTTGCAAACAACAACTTTAATTTCAGCCTGTGGCAAAGCTACACTGTCAGAAAAAAATGTGCAAAATTGATACCTTTTCACTCAGGCAGTACCCTTAGGAACAACTTATCTACCCCCAAAAAGGTGAATATTAGTACTTTAGAGTATTAATAAGTACCCTTAAGGTACTACTAGGAACATTTCAAAGGGTAAATAAATTACTGTGACTAGCTGTTGTACACCTAAAGGTATGATTTTTGCATATTTTTTCTGAGAGTATATCGCGTGGTTTCATAAAAGTTGGAACATAGCACACAAGTCGCATACACCAATTTTAAGTTGCTTTTTTGGAATCCTTTTAGACAACATTTGGTACTCATCCACTTTCATTGTATGGCAAAAAGCAGTGTGAACATTCTTCTAAACATCTCTTTTTACAGCACATAAGTTTAGAGCACAAGGGTGAGTAAATGCTGATAAAAGCATTTTGGGTGAACTATCCCTTTAAACTGCAGGACTAGACCACCGATAAAAGACTGATAAAGAGTCTAACATTGATCTGATTTACACTTATTGAGTTTAAACAGAAATATACTCAGACGTTCAGTGTGGTTTGCAGTTAACGGACTTACCTCTACAAGCAGGTCTATGATCAGTCCATGCCGCGAACACCTCTGCCACTCTCTGACACGTGATGCTCTTGGAGCCCTGGAGAACGTGGTCTTCATCACAGGTGAACTGGGCTGTGGCGCCAATACTGTAGGGATCAGGACCCATATGCGTGCATGCACACACACAGGTTGACAAACAAATCAGATCCAACACAAATCCATTAGCATGACTGAATAATCAGGGTGAATGCCATATTTAATTTGATGCACATGAAAATGAGGCTTTTATAGCTAAAAGCACAGTTCATTGGGTTATAACTTTGTGTACCACGGTAGCAGTCGTTCATGCAACATGGCACAGAAAAATACTGTGCATCTTTCCAAAAAATATCAAATTTCAATTTAAATATGCCGTCTACTCTCAGTTCTATGCAAACACGCAACACACATACACAAAGAAGTTTGAGAGAAAAGTATTGCAGCATGCACAAGAGGGGGATAAATAAATGAAGGGATATCAAAAGAGCGTCTTATCCTCCTAGCTAGTGTACAATCAATACTGTGGTACGTCTTGATACTTTATCAAATCTAGTTTGAAGCTTCTTCCATTCCTTCAACACTTCCTTCAATGTGAGGTTGAGCAGAACTCAACCAACCCACTCAACAAGTGCCGATGCTTTTAGCAAATGCTTTAACATTTTGACAATCATACACTTTAATTTGAGGAAACAGCAAACAGTTATTTTGCAACATGTTGTGCGATCTTGTGTGTAAAACCCTCTGCTAACAAACATCAAACGCTCCCATTGAATTTGCTGAGGTTTTTCTGTAATCCTAAAGCCATGTTACACAAAAACCTGAAATAACATCAGTGTCACAATTTGAATTGACTAGCCCTAATTAGCGGTAAAGCCATGCTCATATTGTCAGCTTCCCTGTGGAGCCGGTATTAGCATGACTTCGGGAAAGTCTTGGAAGAGCCTGGTATGGAGAACATGATTTATATGCTCTGGGAGTGCTAAACAGAGGTCACCACAACAAGATATTCAGATGTTACAATATTAATGACAAGTATCAGTGTAGAAGCACTGTATCCATAATACAGGTTTCTTCTCTTCTTGGAAAAGTTTATATGTAAAGGCTGACAGTACATTATCCCAGTTATTACACAACTACTCTTCCAATAAATAAATATTTGGGCGTTAAATATTGACTTGAGTTGAAATTATTTTATCTTATCTGCATATAATCTTAAAGCTTCTGCTAAAAAATAGTGTACAATACAATCAGTACGGTAAGAAGACTAGCACTGCAATATTACAGTATTTCATCTGCATGTATGATGGCGAATATTAGGAAACATAAAAATGCTGCGACTGACCAATAAGAATGTAATTATTAGCACCTAATGCTGGCTTTCTTGGTGGAGAATGCGGTAATAATGGTCACCAGATACCTTCTTGCGAAGCCAATATCAGGACACACAGTACCTAATGGTGATTACCTAAAGTCGTTGCCAATGCGCTTGCCGTTTTCAGGTTCCCCCGGGTCTGGACAGGAGTTAGAGGCCTGTTTGATTCCTCCTTCGTTTACTGCGAATTCAGAGCACAGTTTGCCATTAGGCACATACATACAGATAAACATCATTTTCCTCAGGCAAGCCTCATGCAAACGGCTTCACAGAACTGCTGACAATGTACATAACACTAGGGTCACAATTTGAAGAGGAGGTGGAACTTACACGTGAACACAGACAAAAACACACAATGCACACATCATCAAATTATCTGATAACTTAACACGTCCCCACAAATGTGTCTTAGTGCAGTTGTCGCTTTGTAAGAGTGTGACTACATCATTGAAAGTGGTGTATCTGCTAAATCCCAGGTCATATTAACAGCTTTTTATGCTAAATTGAGGACACACTTTATTATCAGTAGCATTAATAGTAGATTAGACACTATGTTAGGAACAAAATGCTCACTTAAGAAGTGATTCAAGTGCAACAAGCAGTAACCCTTGTGCAGAATAAATGTGTGTGTGTATATATATATATATATATATATATAATTACATATACTTAACATACTTACAGACAGTATATATATGTATACTACATATATATATATATATATATATATATATGATGTGTGATCTAGTCTACGAAGGTTAAGGCTGAAGGTTAGAGTGGTTGTCATGGGCCATGTGACTAGTCTAAAGATGAGTAATTTTGATAACTGTCTATCTGGGGCCGAGAGGACCGTGTCACCTCTCATTTTCCAACCAAGTGAATGTGACTTCAAATGCAGCCCTTTACATGCACATACGCACATGTAGGTGTATAGTCTGATGAAATTAATGCACAATTAATATTTAATTTAACCATGCAGTTAAAATATGCTGATTAGTACAAAGAGGGGTCTGAACATAATGCAGAAATGCTCACTATCATCAGCATGCACACAAGCACAGCACTGTAAAATCAAAATGACCCCCACAGTATTGAAGACACTTACTTCTTTATGCATCCTGAACTATTAATGAAGCTAAAATGACTCTACAGTGAAAATGCAGAGTTTTACGCTTAAACTTTAAAAATTTTTTTTTTTACCAATTTTATTAGTTGTACATTTCACTACTTTCTTAAGTGGATGTGTTTGCATTTGTTCAACTGTCCCCAAATTCTTAAGATAATCTAATGAGGAACAGTGGCTCTCTCTAATTTCTGTTTACTGATTCAGAATTGTAAACACCTGCCGGACCTTAAATTCCTTTAAGTGAGGCTCAAGATGTTCCTGTCTCTCCAGAAATGGCTTGTGATTGAATGATGGAAGTGTGGTCATGACACAGGGTGAGGAATTCACTAAGACTGAAGGATGCCTACTGATGGCGTAATTTATTTGCACAGGCTGTCCCTGTAGTTTTAGTGCCAATTTATTAAATTATGCAAATGTTGGGAAAAAAATACTTAATTTAAATAATCATGATGCAGTTTTTTTTAGTTTAGTTTTTCTTCTGAAATATTGTGTGCTGAAGTGCTGCAACTGTTTAGTGAATTTATCCCACAGGTCAAAGGTAATGACAAACATTAAATGTCGTACAAATGGACAACACAAGTTAAAGTGGAAAGACGAGACAATATTACATTATTCATGAGTTTGCTAGTTTTAAACATGTGATCATTGAGTGATTCTGAGGAAAAAGAACAAGAAAAAGATGGTGAAAAAGAAGTACAGGATGAAAAACTGATAGACTGTTCTTTGTTCATCTCAGCAAGCAATTTGAAAATTAGCCCTATTTGAAGCAGCAATTCACACTGAAGCAGTTAGAACTTCAACTTAAACATTATGAAACTTCTATGTACTTTTCTGCGAAGATTGTCAGTCTCCTCAACCTGTTTTTGCTCCAAGTATCCATTTTCATGCTTTGTATAGATTAAATCTGGCTTCATTAACTATTAAAGGTTCTGGAAAGGTGCAATGGGAAAATGGAGCATATGCAAATGTCATACCAATACAAAGGTTGATTTTGTCAAAGCATGGGTGAAACTGTGACTAACATCAAAAGTAACAGATTGTCAAAATGTGATTTTCCTGTATTTTGCAGAGCTTTGAACATTGAGATACTCAGCCCACACTGTGACTAAGTTAATTACCATTTTTATTCATGCGATTAATCCATGCTTACTATTTCAAATCAACTCCCACTTTACCTGGCAATTGACATGTAAGTTCATGGACTTTTATCAAGATTTTAGATAGTTGACATGAAATACTTTTGGGAAGTCTCATAGTGTGACATTGTATATCATCTGATACTACATTTTATCTAAAAAAAATAAATCATTTTACATTCATTTATTAACCTTAACACTTTGATTTCTCTATAAAGTCCAAAAATTTGTTCTAAAATATTACATACACAGTGTCTTATGTGGCAAAATGTATCCATTGCTGCTTTCAAATTATTTAAATTTTCAAATTATTTCTAAATAACTAATAAAAAATGGTGCCTGTAAATGTCTAATTGCCTGCTCCAAAAATTGGTTATTTAAAGCTGCAGTCCGTAAGTTTTGCTTCTTTGTCGCCATCTCTGTTTGAAAACCTGCAATTGCAGCTGTGTGCGGAATTATCTTCCTTGCGTGGGTTGTGAGCCGGTATTGCGCCGAATTCTGCATTCTGATTGCCTAATCCCAACCCCACCCCCAATCCTAACCCCTCCCCCACACCTACTCCTAAACCTACCAATACTTGGGGGTGCATAATCTGGCAGGGTGCAAATTTCGTCACTACACCGGCGATCCACAGCGCGAAGTTGATGTATTTCCTCAGCGACCAGCACGGATCAGCTCTAGGCATGACGAAGTCTCGTTCGTTACAAAGAATCGGCTCTTAGAGCCGTGTTGTGCCGAATTCTGCACCCCTGCCAGATTATGCTCCCCCTCGTTGAAGTCCCTACCTGATTGCCTAATCCCAACCCCACCCCTAATCCTAACCCCTCCCCCACACCTACTCCTAAACCTACCAATACTTGGGGGTGCATAATCTGGCAGGGTGCAGAATTCGGTACCACACCGGCACGGCTCCAGCGCGAATGAATCTAATGTTTTGAGGGGTTTTTAACTGTTTTAAATTAATTTTAAATCAATTTCTAAATAATTTAAAACGTTTTTAAGTTCCCTGTTTTATTGTTGTGATTTTTTTATGATTATTTTACTTCCTTTATGTAAAGCACTTTGAATTTCCATGGTGTATGAAATGTGCTATATAAATAAACTTGCCTTGCCTTGCCTTGCCTTCAGTAACATCACTGAGTGTGGGAGTAGTGTGAATGTGTTATAAAAAGGCATTGTTACGTATATCTGCACACATGTGCAAGGTCTACAGACATGCATGGGATTTAAGTTACATTTTCTTGCTTGTGAAGCTAACAAACACTTTGATACTTTGAGCCCTGCAAGTGCACTGGATTTTACTCTGCTTATATATGAAAACTGACACAAAATTAAATTTTCCTCTTATTCTGAAAGCGCAATTACATAAAAGCCTTCAGCTTTTTGTTGAATCCCAGTCAGCTGAGGTGACAATTCATTTTATTGAACATAATAAAGTTCAGTTCATGCCACTAATGCAAATAAAGAAAATTACAAAAGTGCTGAAAACATTATCATATGGGCATTACATGTGTGTGGGCGTACAAAAATTACAATATTTGTAATTCAACACAAATCCTAACTCGAACACTAATGCCTCTGATATTTTAAGAAACAAATAAAGACATTATTTATCTTAAGTCATTTGTTTGAAAAAATGCATGTCCAACAACATATTTATAGATTTAGTTACTTTTTAGGGATACTTATCAGTAATTCTGTCTACAAAAGGGTAAATTATGTGCTTCAAATTTAGACCACATTTTACTGTGTAATGAGGCATTCAGTGACACAGAACAGATTGTCTTTTAAAGGGCTGACCAATATCTTGACCATTTGCCTTTTGGAGAAAGATTGATCAAATTTGGCCCTGCTTTTGGATGTGAGCCAGTCCTGATAAAAAAAAGCCACTAAAATCTGATTAAAATGCCCAAAATGACAGGCTCTCAAGTCTTTGTAGAAAAATAACTCGCTCTCCTATCTCGCCTCACTCGTAAAAATGCCTCATGATTTTCTCAATTTTCTTTTATTTTCAATGTCAATTAGTCATGACTTCTGCAGAATCATTTATTCTCCTGATTGACTTTGTGACCAGTTATAGTCTGATGTAATTCCTCTACTTTCAGTGATGCAATTTGCTGAAACCTCATCATTGTACGGTATCTATAACTGAACATAATGATCTCTCTGGGAACTGAAAAATGCCAAAAGTTAGTAAAAGTACATTTAAAACAGTCACTTTAGAACTTTATCTTGTTATATTGTATTGTTTAGTTGACCTTTGTGATTAAGCCTCTAAGTCAGAAGAAAAAATATAGCCTATAATATAATATATATATATATATATATATATATATATATACACATACTGTATATACATATATATTAGGGCTGTCAATCGATTAAAATATTTAATCGCGATTAATCGCATAATTGCCATGAGCCAACTCGTGATTAATCGCAACTTAATCGCACATTTTTGTCTGTTCTAAATGTACCTTAAATTAAGACTTTTCAAGTTTTTAATACTCTAATCAACATGGGCATGGACAAATATGGATGCTTTATGCAAATGTATGTTTATTATTAGTGAAACCATAGTCAGCATAGAGCATGAAGACTAGACATGCTTCAAAGGTCATAGATGTTTTTCAAAGAACTTGTTCGTGTCTATTAGACATGAAAAAAGAACATACAAATACCAGGTTCCCATTACTTCTCTTTCTTTGCACTGAGCAATTTAATATTTACACAAGCCTGTTTACACTATTCGCACGACAGGGCAGCTCACTTCTTCTGAACATGCAAAATGTGCATTTATTATTTATTATTACATTTGATTGCCTCTCTGTGCCCACATATTTTGATGCAGCTAAATTCTCAATAAAACTGTTTTCATTTATATATGTTACTGTTTCTGTTGTCAGACAACGGAATGAATATGAAATAGTGACTGAAACGTGACCCATTAAGACTACATAACCAGCTCTCCCTTCCAAGATGATAATCTGCACAAAAATTCTGATTTATAATCGAGCAGTCGTCTGATAAAATCAAATAGGCTACGCATAAGATAAAGACAATAGCTGTGCTGTGATTTCGGCTATACTTGCATGTAAAATTAGAGAAGCAACATAATATGTGTTTTAACGGAAAGTGCTGCTCCTCTCCGCTGCTCGCTGAACAGAGCAGATGCAGAGAGACGTGCGTGCGCGCTGGGAAAGAGAGACCTCACGCTCGTGCGGCAGTACCGGTGAGTCTCAGAAACTAAATAAGGTTTGGGCAAACCCTAAAGATTTGTCGCTAGGCGCTTTTCTGAAAAGAAAAAAAAAAAGTCGCTAAAGGGCTCTGAAAAGTCACTAAATCTAGCGACAAATTTGCTAAGTTGGCAACACTGTGCATCTCCATTTCTCCTAATATGGGCTAGGCCACAGGTCAAACAGAAAATGCGCACTGCGTTAATAAAATTAGTGCCGTTAAACTGAATTTGCAGTTATTAACGAGTTAATTTTGACAGCCCTAATATATATATATATACTGTATATTACAGCTGCAGTGTACTTTAAAGCTACAGCATACGATTTTGGAAACAGCTTAACTGCAAATAAAAGTGTACTGAGGTACTAGTAATTACAAATCGAAACTGTTGGTAAGAAACATTCTCTAATATTTAATTCATCAAAACACATTAGCTTGAAAACAGCAGCATTTTGTTGAAGAAAATGAAGAAAACTAATAGGACCCAACTGGCTGTGTGAAAAAACAAAAACATGTTGAGGTCAGGGGACCATCTTGATGTTTAACTTGCTGTTCTCTTCTAATGGGCTCTGAGCTAAAGCATCATGTTGCTGTTTTCACCATCCATCAGCCTGGGAGAATTTAGGCCTTTCTGCTGGAAGTTGAGGGTTACTTTAGTGCAATTCTTTTTTTTCTCAACGTCCTCCTTTAGAATTATCACTCTGCTATGTTTAGAAAAGTTGCCTTTTTTCGCACATTCAAGGCCAGTGGAGTATGAAACCCGCAGGGCTTTTAGAGCTCAATCAACAGTCAGTATTGCTACATAACTACAGAGAAAGCATAAAAGGTCAATGATTGCTCAGTCGACTGTAAACATTCCATCTTAATTCTATTAACTGCATGATGTCATGGAACACCAGCATTTATGAACACATTTTGTTCCTAACAGAAAATTCTTTAGGCTTCAGGCTCATTTGCTTTCTAACACTAGATTCTGAATGCAACAAGGGAAGTTGCATTAACAATGAAACAAGATGGGCTCTTTTTCAGAAGCACATATTTAAAACATATTCCAAAAGCATTAGAGGGGAGTCACATATAATTTCCGTACATTCCTAAATTTTATATATTTTTATCACTTCACTTGGCTTAAGTACAATATAAAATAAACAATATATTTTTTTTATAATATCAATATAATATCAATATCACTATTTTTCTCACACGGTGTAAATAGGTCTTCATATGTGAAAATACATCTGCCTTTTTATTTTATTTATTCTGTACAATAATATTTACCATTATATTTAGAGATTATTGGCATAACCCCCCCTCCCAGGGAATCGAAAGAGCTATTTAAATCTATAGGGCTGGCTCCATCTTGGTGCAACTGTTTTAATGATTGAATATACAGTATACTGAATTAACTAAGCAGTCATTGAAATAAAACGCCAATTTTTCATGTTTCAGAGACATGTGAGTGCATGTCGGAGCATTAAAGTGAAGAAACATGAATTTAAGTTTCATGTCACTGTCTTGTTGAATCAAATTACGCAATTAAGCTTAAGTGAACTATGCTCATAAATGTCTGATGTCTGTTACGTAATTCACAAGGTTAAACATTTTCTATACTTAAAAATCCATAATTTATAAAACTTAGACCAATGGCCATAGAAACAAATCTTTGTTTTTGAAAGTAAAATGAAGAGAAGCTAACTGGATGTTAATATAAAAATGATAGGAATTTACAACGCATAAAAAGCGTTGCACAGATACAACAAGCCACAAGATCACTCCCTCATTACGTGTACAAATCACAATTTTACGGTAAACTGCCATTCATGCTTTTGAGGAAATAACTCTCAGTGGGGGGTTAAATTAAATCGTCTGGAAACTTCTGCTTGTGAGATATTCGTGGGAACTGAAATTCAGCCGTGATTTCGCCGATAAATGCTTATCAGCACAAGCTGATCTTGCAATGATCTTACAGTCACTGTTTGCTGTAATCGACTCCAAACGAGTAACACAGATTTACCATAAAATAGTAACAAAGGGTAGACTCAAACTTGTTGAACTTGTTGCTGTTGTCTTTGCCAGGGAATAATTTTACTCCTCTAGATTTGAAATCTACAACTAGTTAAAGAATAATTTTACTCCTCTAGATTTGAAATCTACAGACCTTTTCACTAGTTAAAGGGGAAAAAATGAAACAAAAAAACATGAAATCAGGTGAAACAGGTTTTAAATAAACTTGTAAGCACTGAAAAAGAAACCATCATCAAGCGCATGAGAGAGAATAGCAGAAAAGTATAGCAGTGTCAACAATTTCCAAAGTGCTCTGCAAACAGAAAATATGGGCATGTGTTGAATAAAAGGCAAGGGTGAAAAAGGAAAAAGTGAGGAAAAAAATTAAAAAAGGAGTGGAAGGACAGGACTTCTGTTCAGTTGTCACAAGGAGAAAGGAGAAGAGTTCAGCTTGCTCTGCATGTCTACATCATTTGATGTGAAGCAGACTTTCTTTAATTATTTGTTTAATTAAGTAGTTTGGGCCACAAATGTCTGCCAAGGTATTCCTACGGGAGATAAAGTGGCTGTTTGACATGCATGCAGACAAATGGCACAGTCCTTAGGGCTAATCCAGACAAGCATGTAGCCCAGCATGTCAAAGGTCAAACAGAAGTCTTGTTGGGAATGTAAAAGCTCATAATAATAATGATGATGATGATGAGGATGATGATGATGATGATGATAACTAGTCCACTCTGAATATTTGAAAACATTGTGGAAAATGCTTTACTTGCATTAATGCCTCTTTTTCCCATTGTAAATGGTGCATGTCATTAAACCAGCTAACTAATAAATGCATAATGAGTGCAAAGCAACACAAACAATTCCTGGTCACCACATTAGTTATGGGAAGACCGACCTGAAAATGAACCCTGGCTTTGCCATCAGATGGAGTCATGTGACATTCACTAGAACTCGGTAACAGCCAGGTTAAACGGATGAAAATTAGAGATTCCACAAGTTGTGTTGTATGAACGAATGTATGACATTAGTGTGATTTTCTGTCACTAAATTAGTCTTCTGTCAGTTAAATATGTAATCATTTGAACACATCGAGCTATAAGCAAACAATAGCCTTCATTTATATTTTAAAACCGCATCTGTGTTATTATTGGCAATGGGATTTATACATTTTCATAGAAAATGAAGTTTCCCCAATAATAGAGCTGTATATGTTTGTTTCTTCAACTGAAATGGATGACACAGGGAAAGGAGAACATGTTGGGGCTAAATGTGTAAATCTGAGATGTAGCATTACTGAACAGAGCCATGCAAATGCACACTCAACAATGGCTCTACTTCCTATGGAGATACAATACATTCCTCTTTTGGATAAATAAATATTAAATTTTTGTTAAAGAGGGGCCTAAATTTGACTGTTCAGGCAGCCTATGAATATGAATGAAATACAATGTTTGCCCACCCTTACATAATCTTTTACCAAACACATTTCCAACATTCGTAACTTTAAATTCTTCAAAACCCTTATATACTCCAGGTCCATATGCTTCCCAAATACCACTTTCACAGCTAGAAAAGGTAAAAGCAGTGATTTTTTCAAAATTCTAAACACATAATACATCATCTAAGTCCAATGCCAATCAAATCCAACAACAACAACAACAACAAAATAAATAAATAAATAAATTTATTGATTGATTGATTACCTACTAAAGAATATTTGAAACAGGGTATATCTTATGTGGAAAAAGTCAGAAGTAGCAGATGAAAATCATGTATTATACACACTCTTAAGCAAAACTGAAATACAGATATTATACAGTTATTATACAGCTGACCCTGATCCATTAACATCCCCTGGATTTAAAATAGCAAATTTCTCTTGCTTCCTGAGATGTATCATTATTTCAAAGTACACTTACAAAGAACATTAATGAAAGAAATGGTCTGGGTACAATACGTTTTAGACAGTATTTGAGGTATAGTGTTGCTAGACACAGAATATAATTGACTCAATCCATATCTTTTGTTAAAAAAAATTAAAAACAAAAACAAAAACACACACACGCACGCACGCACGCACGCACACACACACACACACACACAATCAAATCACAGTTGCAGCAAAGCATTTACGACACAAGTAGAAGTAAACCAGGTCAACATTCCAGAAGGTTGAAAAATAGTAATGCAAAGCTTGCATTTTTGTTTAAGATTCAGTAAAAACTTGTTTATTATTTGAGCTATAAAGTTACCAAAACCACCAGTTTAGAGGTGCTAATAAGGTGGATGAGAGCGAGTTGAAATAATTTTCTTTGGTAATCAACATTGTGCCAGAATTAAAACATACAGGCCCAGAGCATTACCCTTTCATATTTCCTGAAGTTGACGTGTTTAAACAGTTTTTATAGATGGTCCCCCCTTTTTTTTTTTATTAAACCGAATGCATCTATATCTGGAGGAAGCTGTTTAAGAATGATAGGTGATTATAACACACCTACAGTATTCAGTTGAAGATGGAATCATTCTATCAACTCTTAATGGAACCTCACTTTCATTACTGAGCACCCATTAACCACCCACTGGATCAGCCCATCACCATAAATAAATAAAAACCAATGGAAAACTGATTTAGAAAAACCTTCAACATGAACCTATTCAGCATTCATTTGAATATGCTATTGACATAGACACACCCAGATCCAAAGGTTTAGTAAATTATTCTGTAGATGGAAATTTGCTTTGGCACCTGTTTCTACTTAAAAGGTTTATGCTGAATAAATCATTTGACACGAGGCCTGCAAATGAAATGCTCTGCTAGTGACAACACATTAAAACTGAGGAAAGGACTGTTGACCTTAGTCAATGACAAGACATTAAACCACTTTTAAAGGTACATTAAAGCACACTGAAATTACACATAATGCTAATTGCCATAATAGTTCCTTTATTTCTACCATAAGGAAACAAATCTAACCTTAAACTTCAGTTATAATCACAATTCTTTTAAGCTGTGGAACATCATCCCATTAACACTACCAGGATGTTCTGTCATTATAAACTTGAGTGGAAACACTGACATAAAATCATAATAAATGTGATTAATTAGAAATTTTGGCAGAAATGGGCAACACATCAGAATGATGGTGATGGCGACACATTTCTGTTTTGAAAACGAAAGCCATTTTCACTGATTATTATCCCAAATGATGTTTCAGCATGTCTTTCAATCACTTACGTCACTTTAGATCTCTCAAGTAATTTGCTTATCGCTTCCCGAGTATCGTAAATGGCACAACATTTTGTATGCCATCAATAAAACTAAGCACAGACTATAAACACACCAGACAACACATTAAAACACAAACTCATTCGTTACAATGCCCAACCAACAGCCTGGATGCAACATAAGCAGTCTGTATTGGCAAATGCACATATGTATGCTAAATACAGTATATTCTAATGCACTGTAAAAGAAGCTGTTCTGCATTCCTTCTACCCCAAATATGCATCTATATAGGCAATAAAGACCAAGCTTTCCGCAATTACTGTCTATTACCTGTCAAACCAAACTTTCCTCAAATTCTTTATGGCACCGAACTGACATTTTACATCTATAATTATTCATTTAACATTTTCCTGAGCCTCCACATGTGTGACAAAGGCATTTCAACACCTATTCGGGCTACGAGCGCTTTTCAAACACTAATTAATTGAAAAATCGAGCAGCTGTCAGCAGCTAACCAAGGTCAACATATTCATGGTTTCTTGGAAATGACTGCTCCACTGAGCTGCGCAGGATGTGATGGGTACAAATCAAATCTTCAAATCCCCATTGCAAGGAACTCATCAACTCAAACCCAAATACTTGTGATGGGTTCGAAGGTCTGCTATCACAAACATTTGTTTTTCTTGTTGACGTACTTGCGGTGAGGGTTGCTGCAGACTTGCACATTCACCTGTTTGTTCTATTAAAGTTAAGCGAAGATTTCAAAACCCAATTAACAAGCTACAGCATCAAAACTCCAGCTGAAAGTGCTTTCAAACCACTTCATTTTATATGTACATTGGCTCTTCCAGGTATCTTTGATGTGATCTCAGACATGTCCTTGCATTGCCACCGTATCTCTCTGCTGAGTCCCTTGGCAACCTATCCCCATGTCCATCTAGTCAAGGATAGATTACAGTAATTGTTTTCCGCCCTGGATATCAGATTATTAGCTGGACCAAAGTCGAGAGTGGATCCTGTGCACCATTTGTTATCGGATAGGAAATAGTGATACTATCATATTTCCCTGCCATACAACTGACCTTCACCTTCTTACTGTCAGGCATATGAGGGCATCATTACATAACATCTCAGTTATGGCTATACCAGCAACAGGGCCACACAGGTTTAGCATCTGATTAATATACTTAAAGTTAAATGCAAAATGCAGTTCGTCGACCCACTTGATTGTGCTTTTCATTAAACAACTGTCTGTAATATAAACGTTAGGATAAATGATGAACAGAGCATATGTATAATAATACTTGTGGAATATTGCCGCTTTCTGGCCATTACTTCATCTGAAAGCCTTCCTGAGTGAATTCTGACATAACTCTTTGATAAATCTCCTCTGCTGAGACCAAGCGCACTACTCTTGTCTAGAAGTAATGGCAACACTGAGAGCCATTAGAGTTGCAGATATATTTTTCTCCTGGGGATGTTTACCCTTTAAAGACTTATATACCCCTATGGACTCAGACGCTTACCAAATCTGTGCATTATCAATGAATAGTGGATGGCATTTTCTTTAATGAAGATTTTCTTCTGTAGATTGAGGGTGAGGGGGTGGGGGTCTAATATCAGCTGTGGTTGCTACGGGAACGTAAGCGGAGGCCTGCAAATGAACTTACTGAACCCTGCAAGCACAAAACTCTATCACAATAAAATGTATATTTCAGTTCTTGTATAAACAGTTACTAAAGTCGTTCGAGTAAGCGAGAGGAAAACTGTAAATGACCTACGAGGTGAGATAAATATTGCTTATGTTCTTAAATTGAGCGGTTTGATGAGCCACTGTTGCTAAGGGGTAACTTTGGTTGTTATTTCTGCTTCTGTGAATAATCTATACAAAAAAAAAAAAAAAAAACCTTCTGAGCCCTTAGGTTGCTTATATATGAGTAAACATTAATAACCACAGCTGACCAGTAAAGCAAATAGCTTGTGCTTTTGTTGATCCATTGCCACCTTTGACAATAACATACTGGCTATGATAACCATATCATCGATCTTTCCAGAGAATCATATGTAAGAGATGATCCATGACTAGGTGTGCATTAAATTATTATGATATAAAAATAAAGTATTAACCACTCTACAGTCAAAGCATATTTTTATTTTCTCTCTTTAATATCATTCATATCATCTGATTTCCTGCTTTTCTTCTAAATGATTCTGTTTAGAGAACCTCTTCATGCTTATTTAGCTTGGTTATCAATTAGACTGCAATGTTCCTTTATCCAAAATAACTAGATAAAAAATGATTGATTTCAGGACATTTTTTCCCCACTTAGCAACAGCTCACCAATTTTTAGAGCAGAAATGAAAGGTAAATTCTGCTCTAAAAATACTGATACTGCCGTTTATTTGCATGGACTGTTTGCATTGGTTTTATCCACCGTATTTTTAAATGCAGACGTAAACTATTTCCTGTGAATGTTCGTGACGTTTAGTTATAGGTAAAAAAATAAAATAATAACCAAGTGAAGTAAACAGTAAAACAATTTTGTGCAAGAACCTGTTTATAATTATGACAATAAATTAAAATAATATAACAAATGCTAATTCGCAACATCAAGCTAAAATGTTTCTAATCATTTTATGAACAAAAGTCAATGCAATGGTTTTTCGTCCAAATCTTTAGTTTCTCAAAAAGTGCAATGTTTGCCAAAAACTAAATATAGATAGTACACATAAAACTGAAATTCAATTGAACTGAATTTAATTACCTACAAAACAAAGTTTGAATGGAGCCTCCAACATTAAATCATGAAGATGTTTAATATTCACTGTTTGAATTAAGTTTAAGTTTAAGAAGAAATTAAACAACAAATATATATAAAACAAAAAATGTTGCCAATGAAGTAAAAAAAAAAAAAAAAAAAAGCGTATATTATAACCTTAACTTGGATCTCTGACAAGGAGTCTCAATGTCTTATGCAATTTTGCTTCTTTAGTATTTATCTATATATTTCTGCATGTATGTATGTATGCATTTATTTTATTTTTGATTTGCTAAATGCTAATTACAAATTAAAAAGATTTTTCCAGTGTTGACTAGAAAGCCATAACCAGAATGTCTGAGGAATATCAACACAGTGCTGCATTGCTTGCCCTGTACAGATGGTGATGGGCAGTTTGGCACTGAAATATTCAGTAAGAGGTTCTGGGATTCCACTCTGTTGCCTAAAACTGAGACAATGGTGTGTGTTTCTACTACATGTCAACTGGTTTTTGCCTAAAGCCCAGGCGCACGCAGACCAAAAGACTTTGAAGTGAGAGTTTGAGTCTGAAATCTATTATTTTAGACCTAGCGTTGCTCGTCAAGACACTATGCTACAGTTTATGAAATACTGATAATGTGATATTCTTTATTTAATTATATTGTAACATCGATATGTCAACAACTTTGGCCTCCATATTAGATTAATTTCACATTTCCAATTCTCCAATTCAAAGGCTACATTGCTGAAAAGATTATAACATAATGTTCCACTGACACATTTAAAGTGCCCAACTTAAGTACAGCAGGTAGTAGTGTGGAGCATTGTCTTCATTATAGACTGTTTGCTGGAGTTTCTGTAGCACTAATGGCATTGAGTTAAGGAAATTCCTGAGGAATCGTGTTTGACATAGACCTCGTAGGGTCCAGCCAAATGATTACTCCCTCAGGCGAACTGTGTGAATCTAGTACGAACATGCATCCACAATCTTGCAACCAGTTTAAATGGATGGTGGCAGGAGAGACCATCAAAGGAGGACTTTATTAGATGTGGCATCCACTCCAGGGAAGGCATGACAGAGGACCTGTGGCCACATACGGATTTCAAATTCTATGGCTAACTGACCTACTCTTAAAAGTGAGCAAGAAGTGTTGCAGAGTGCTTGCTGTGTCATCAAAAGCTACAAGACTAAGTTTGGTAGAAGAACTCCTTTTGCACATTTGCAATTCTTATTGGCGTTATGAAAGCTGGCTCCCTTGTCCCTTTGCCAACATCTTTGCCCTAGTTTACATTACTTATCTTGGATTATTCTTCATTACCATGCTCACCTCTAAATGACTTAGGCTTGAAGGAGAAGTTTGCTTTGCAAATTTGAAACCACTACCATCTGTACATGCAAACTACTGTTTTTATGAAGTTGCTTTAGGGGTTGAATGATGTCTTACTCTTAACACAATAAGGCATTTAATTCTTGCAAGAACTGATACACAAAGAGAAACAAGCTGCCCAAAAAAAAAAAAAAAAAAAAAAAAACCCTTAAAAAAA
>NW_015544192.1:1229589-1256293 GCF_001515605.1 Sinocyclocheilus anshuiensis | reverse complement strand
AAAAAAAAAAAAAAAAAAAAAAAAGAACCTTAAGAGAATCTAGGTGATAGTACACTTTCCATTATAACCATTCTCTTAAAGGCTAATTCACTGGTAGACACCAACCAGTACATTCTCAGACATTCCAGACATGACAAATGCCAAGATGCTCATTCACCGAAAACAAGTGCAACCAATGCCAACAGAGGCAGATGGGGTAATACACCGATCTGCCAAAACCTGACGGATGTGTCTGTTGCCATTGGTCGGTGTCCATCGGGGCAGTATAAACTGACCTTAAGAAGTTTCTTGCAATTGAGCACACAATCTATTATTTAACATTTCAAATTTATTTAAACAATTTAATGAATATATTTCATGATATGCCAGTTTATTAAATTAACTGCCATAAATTGCACATATCAATATTAGATAAAACCCCACAAATGAAGAGAATTATAGTGTCATGAATAGACAAAATTCAGAATCAAAGGCAAACTTTAGAATCAAAGAACTGGCTCCTTTTCAATCCATGAGTGTAAATTTGAATTAAAATGGCCACAACCAACAAGAAATTTAAATAAAATTTGAATGAAAGGAAGAGGAAATGAATTGTAATTCAAAGAAATTCAACAAAGGTAACACATTCTGAGAAATTAAGAGTTCTGTCCTGGTCCACAAAAATTAATTTATTAAATATGATGAAATGTAGAAATTAAATTTTTACAGGTGGAATTTTATGCCAAAACATCTCACGTCAAAGACATTTCAATTCTATCTACAGTATATATTGTTTTATGGACCTGTTTTAAGGCATGTAAAAATCCAAACTTGAAGGCTTTTAAAACTTAAAAAAAAACATAAAAAAAAAAACTTTGTCAAGCAAATATCCAAATTAATTAAAATATTTTTTTATACTTTATGAATTTATTTCATTCAGGATTATGTTTCCTTACATTTAAACTGCAATTCTACATTTTTATAGAGTTTTTGTTAGTTATGCATTTTTGAAGATACTATAGACCTCCCACTCATTCAATTTTGCCAAGTTACTGTACTCCGACACATTATTTCAAATATAATTATTTCATCAGTTCAGCTCCTGGTGCCATATTGAGAATTTGATTACATTTTATGAATGAAAGACCTTTACTAGCCAGCTTTACTAGCAGGCCTTCCAGCTAGCACCACCAAGCCTTTACGGGTGATCCAGAAAACAGCAGCATGTCTGGACTTCAATCAGCCGAAGAAGAGCTATGTCATACACTTTCCACTCGCTTTCAAATTCTCAAGACACTGATTTCAGCATAAAGAATTTACATTCCCTCTCGTTCCCTGCGGTCAGTGAATCAACAATTCCTGGCGGAACCATCACAATGCGGCACAAGGCCACTTTCAAAAACTTCACACTCACTGTCACTGCCAACCCTTATTAGAGGAATCCATTCCAATCTTCAGAAATCGTCTGAAGACACCTTTCCTGGGAGCATGTGACTAATAAAATAAATAAAAAAAACCAAAATAAAATAAAATAAAATAGGAGAACCTAAATATAAAAGATAAAAAAAAAATATATATATATAATAAATAAAATTATTCCTCATTTACACTTTTACTTTATCATGTACTTTTCTCTCAAAGGAGTAGTTCACTTCCAGAATAAACATTTCCTGATAATTTACTCACCCACACGTCATACAAGATGTTCATGTCAAATTAAGGTTTTTGAGGAAAACATTCCAGGATTTTTCTCCATATAATGGGCTTCTATGGTGCTCAAAAGTTTGAACTTCCAAATTGCAGTTTCAATTCCGAATTCCAGAATTCCTACATTAATTTTTGTGGTATAGTTTTATGATGTCAGATTAAATATATAATAAAACCCACATCATCCAACTTTATTTTAATTTTTTTTATTTATATACATATATTTTGTCTTATTACTGGTTCAGAATCAATAATCAGGAGAAGAAGATGTCTACATCATACTCTTGCTCCTGGACTCTCAGATGGAAACCCGGGTAGTCTGTGTATATTGAAGCCAAACAGCCCCTGCCAATAACAGCTTTATTTTCTGCAGATGAGCATTTCCATCAACTGGCATCTTGAACCAGCAACAGCTGGTTAATGTGTATAAGAGTGGAGCGGGCCGAAATGGAATGGCCTTCCATTCTGATGGCATCTCTTTCAGATGAATCAGTGGGCTAAATTGGATTTTGCTAGGCTGTGTCCTGAAGCGCACTGTAGATGTTGCTTTTTGAACCCGATCACTTGTGCTGGTGATGCAGTGAGTACCTGCTATTTCACAGTCAAAACTCATGCCAGCTCAATTCAATGCAGCAAGCTTCCAATTAGCACTCTTGGATCTTACACAAATCAAACAAGTCCAATCCTATAGCCCAACTTCTGCTCACATTTTCAATTATCCAAGATGATTGCATGTCTGTTTAGAGGAAAGGACATAGAGACATACTAACCTAACAAAAGTCTCTAAAGTTACACAAAGCCTTTCTATGGAAGTACATTTTCAGCAAGGGATAAAAAAGGTAAATGTGGTAATTGCCAAAGTCAGAGAAGATGTAAATATTCATAATTGCAAGATAGAAATCCAGAATTCTGACTTTTCCTAGCTATTCCGAGTTTACATCTCACAATTATGACATTTTCCCTCAGAACTCTGAGTTTACATCTCGCAATTCTTTTTTTTCTGCCACAGAATTAAAAAATATCAACAGTAATTGCAACTTCATATCTCACAATTCTGACCTGTCTTCTCAGAATGATGAGTTTATATATTGCAATTGCAAGTTAAAATATTGCAATTCTGACTTATTTTTCTCAGAATTGCTAGAAAAAAGGTCAGAATTGTGAAATAATAATTTGCAATTACCTTTTTTATTCCTATGGCAGAAACTAGCTTTCATACAAAAATCACATGCAAATGAGGTTTGTTTTACTTGAGGCTCAGAAAAGAATCCAAAAGACCCAGTAAAGACATATATGAATTTCCATATAAAACAACATTATATAACACTTCACTAAGATAATAGCACAGATATGTAAGGGTTGGCAAACAATTTCATATTTCACTCCAGACCTCTACAGAACAGCTTCCAGTGAACGGCTGTATAGATACTGGAATTGGGTTTATGGTAAATGTGTGTAAGTAGTTCACAAACACAGTATGCAGTCAAGCACATGAGAAAATGATGGCTTTGGATGACCTGTCAAAGCATAAAACTTAAAAGCGGCTTGCTTTTCGCTGTTCTTTCTTTCAACCCCCACTATTTTATTACATTTGAGCGTCCTTTTTTATGAGAGAATCAAAAAGATAGCTGCTTCCAAAAAAGACAAAACATGATTTTTTGTTGAAATATGAGTTAGTTTGGAGAAACGGCACAAAACAAATCATCCGAAAAAGGAAAGAGGCATTCAAGCATTGGCAACAAAAACAACACTTTTCTGACGCTGAATGTTGAAAGTTATTGCAAAAAGAGCCATGTGAGCTGAAGTCAATGACAATCAACAGTTTTGAATTATCTTTCTCATGCTTGCATTAATTAGACGTCTGGAAGAAAATGATAATTGATATCAAAATGTGTTTAACTTACAAAAAAATGTTGCACCTTTTATGCAACAGAAATACTTAAATCAAAGATAATTAATCATGTAATTAATTATCCATAGAGGACAATTGAATAGACTTTCACTACAGTGTTCACAAGAGCAATACTAGCCATGGAAACCATGCATTTGCAAAGACAAAGCGAGCAGTTTACCTTGATAATGGGCGCTGAAGCCTTTGTATCGATGGTTGCTGTCAGTAACAAAGTGTAACCTCAGCCAGTTCTTGTTGCTAACAATAGGAGATGGGACATTCATTCCGGATAGCCTGTAAAACATGAAGGAAAGCTCTTTACATTTGTTACGGAACGTCACCCATTAACAGCGACAAGAACAAAACATTTATAATAACATGGCATCTTTCTAGAGCGGCTGTAAAACTCACGTTTTGTAGATGAACAATGATAGATAGCACTGTCAAAACAAGTTTAAATGATCTGTCTGTTTAGGCCGTGAAAGTAGATGTTTGGATAGTCAATATTTTATCTTCTGAAGTATAAAACTTTCTGAGAGCTCATAATATACTACCAAGGGCACTGATCTAATACGCTGACATTTAACGGAGTTGCAAGCACCTTAACACTTAGTCCACCGTTTACTCATGAAGTGCAAGCCGGGCCAGATGCGGTCAGCACACTCCCTGGACACGTTTGAGGGGCGGTGCACACAAACTGAACATTTTGACAAGTAAAAAACATCATTGTGTGTGTGTGTGTGTGTGTGTGTGCGCTGTGTGTCGTGAATCAGCGTGGTGCTGCAACAGAGGACAGAGGTCATTGTAACCCCAACCCTCCACCCATCAAAATGCTCCATCTTCATCCTACATCTGTCTCACTTTATTGATGACTAACTGGAGATGTCATTAAAGGACATGGCCACATGAATCACACTTTAATGGCCTTCACAGGCTGGAGCGGAGCCATATCATTACTGTTATCTTTCTGTCTCTCTCTCTTTCGCTCCCACACACACACACACACACACACACACACACACACACACAGGCAGTATAGGTTCTTTTGCTTAAACTTAAAGGCAAAGTCTGTCATTTCTGCGCCACTAGTGTCACCACACAGAATTATAAACATAATGATTCTTAATAAAAATGAAAAAGTATTTCCAAACTATGTCAAACAACTGTGGCGTGTTCGAGTCTGAATGAATCCGTGTTTTGAACAAATCAGCTGAAAGAATGATTCAATAACAAATTCAGTTGTTGATTCAGGAATAAGTTGATTCAGATAATTCACTCATTTGTCACCACCTACTGGTGCACCGATGTTACTTGCAAAAAGGATGCTTTTTATTAAGTAGTTTATTCCATATTTGAATTTGTCAGCATGTATGTTGATGAATAAAGATATAAAAGCATAAAAATAATGTAAAGATAATGAGATGATCAGCAGTAAGCATCTTGCTTAATACACATTTCACCACATACTAATATCTGAAAAGGAAATCATATATTTCTAATTAAATCATATATTTGGAATAATATCTCTTCATTACAACAGTTCGTCACAGCATTTAATTTTTTTTTTTTTAAAGTTACTATACATGCAAGAATTTTTTTTTTAATCATCGCATCCTTTTTCTTACGGCAATTTCCAAATTACTACATGTCCCAGAAGAGTCCTACGAGATAGCAGAGGAAATTAAATTCATCCTGTTGACTTAAATATTTAGATTCAGTACACCAAAAACACAGATTCATTTTGTGCCTCTTTCAGCAAGTTACTCCATTGCACCAGCAGGTGGTGTAAAGTATACTATCAAACATTATGAATGATTCTTTCAAATGTTCACTCAACAGATTCATTGAGAAAAAAAGTTAATGACCAAAAAACAGCACCATTTAAAAATACAGAAAACTGAGACAGCAGAACGATATCCTGACATGTGTACTGTATTATAAATCATAATAGTGTAAAATATGCTTCATATTGCACTTTATTATACATTTTTGTTTTGTATGTTAAGTATTTGTTTCTTTCTGACAGGTGGTTTTATGGCCTACAATATTTGAAAATCCTATTCAAATTCTTACAATTTGTATTATAGTCACACACATCTTTTGCTTGGTATGATATGGTATTTCACACAGCTCTATAGACTCCCAAAGGGACAACTGATTTCCTGACTTTTGAATAATTTGTCCTTGATGTAATCAGGACTTATATGAAACTTGCATGAATAAGCTTGCCACATTCTTGTCATGCAGTGCCAGTCACAAAACAACAGTTTTTGCACATATAAACCTTTCCATGTTCATGACTTTACATGTCTCAGTGAGTTTACATTTAAAGGGGTCATGAACTGCCTTTTTTATTATTTTGTACTGTTCTCTGAGGTCCACTTATAATGCTATCTAGATTTTTACGAAGGAAAAAATCATAATTTAGAAGTAATAGGGTATTTTCTGTCCTGGTTTGACCACCTCTCATTGGAACGCTCTGTTTGAATAGGCGTGGTGGATTGTAGACTCGGAAGTAAACACCCACTGATTGGCTAACAGTTGTATATGTTTGACAGCCAACATCAGATGAACAGATGAACGCTGCTGTGATTTAGGTTAAAAACGTATAAATACTCAGTACATATAAAATGATCTGTAATAACAGACAAAGCAATAGTGACCAATATAGTCGCACAGCATTGTCTTTCAGTTTCAATCTTTTTTTTTTTGGCAGATTGGCTTCAATATAAGCTGTTTAATGAGAAAGTTTTGAGTTCTGAAACTTACAGGATGTTTTTATAGTACGATGACATCTTATATGTCAAAAAATCAAGGGAATTTCGATTTCTCAGTTCAAAACCCCTTTAAATCAGAAATGGAGTCCCGTAAAAAAAATCTGCTCCCATAAAGATCATACATTAATTATGAGTCAAAGCAAAATGTTTTCTTCAGTTTTATGGGCATAATCTACTTTAGGAAATGAAGTATGGCAAATGCCCCTTAAATTTAAAGGCATAGCATTAAAAAGCTTTAGTTTTATCCCTTTTGCTGCCAATAACCTATATACTCACAAAGAAGTCCATGCCAAAATAGGCTTCATACTCATCTTGATGGTTAAAATACAGCATGTGTACTAAGGCTTTAAGGACAGACACATGTTGTACTTCTTTTATTCCATCTAGGCATGACAAATACTACAGAACAGACTCTACAGGCCAACACAATCATGAACTCTGCTCCATCAAAATGAGTCTTAATGTGGCCACTTTAATTTAGATTTTTTGTTGTTGTTGCTCAAAGTCTCTGATTTAAAAAAAATTCATACCTTAAATGTCTTTGTTATGCTCTTTAATGTTGAGTGGTGGGGTGGGGGGTCTGCCCCTGTTCCCCTTGACGCCCAAAGTGCCCTTTTGTCAAGGCAATTTATTTTTTATTTTTATTTTATTAATTTTTTATTTTATTTATATTTTATTTTTGACAGCTTTAGTAATTTAGCGCACTACCAGATGCCTTGAATAACGTCCGCGGCTGCCGGTAAGTGGAGTTCTCAGCATAGCGGTGTGCTTGTGTACTTATATTATTAAATTATTATTATTTTACAAGAATGACGTGAAGAGAGCATGCACATCTGTTGTTTATATTGCTGTGTGTAGCCTGTGGAAGTAACGTTAGCTGCAGCAAGGGGCTATAATATTTTTGTTCAATATTTTCCTAATGACAATTTTATGATTAGTTTATAAAGGCTACTACGAACACCTTTTTCCAATTTTTATCACAAAAGGCAGGAAATATATTTTATAGTTTCAATACTAAATGATATGTCAATAATTATACTGCATTATTCATATAGTTTATTTATTTATTATCTGGAAATACCTTGAAAAACACACATAAACCATATATTTTCGCAATCGTGAGTTTATTGTCTTCATGTTTCATTAGTAAAAATGTTTCTGCTTTTTATTCAGCTCAGCTAAAGTGATAACCGGATGATTTTGTACATATAATTTCCTGCACGTCATAATTTGTAAGTTTTTTTTATGTTATCTGACTAAAAACTATTCATACTTTGAACTATTATTACAGTATTTATTTAAAAAAACGTAGAGTGCCTTAAAAATGATCACCACACTGGTAAAACAGGCTCATACTGATTTTCTCATCCTCCAAATTATACTTATCAATCCTGTTTTTATTATCATTATTATTCAAAAATGAATAAATTCATAACACGATTAGAATATAATTCTATTTTAAATAAGACAGAAATATTTTTTTCTACAACAGCAACAGTAGTGTTTACAACAGCAAAACCACCATGCCCTGTAAACTCAACAATAATAATAATAATAATAATAATAATAATATAATTCAGTTTCTAATTCCAGAGTAAATAAGAGGTGCAAACTTTTCAACTTAAAATTGTCTTTTCTGTACTGTTTCTTTTTCAAAACTGCGTCACAGCATTTGCTGCTGTATCAATACAGAAGCATCCGTTTTGATACACGTATCAGCAAGGAGCACAGCCCTATTTAAAGCCGTGTTCCATGTGCCCCTTTTATACTTTGAGCACCTGTCCCTCCAAAGGTCTCTGCATGGCCCTGAATCATCTTGTCTGCTTTAATACTGGATGCAGCATGAAAAAACATTAAACACCAGGGAGTATGGTTAGAAAAACTGAACTTACTGAAATGCATCAGTGTGCATTAAATATATAAACCTGACATTACATTTGTATAATATAATATATATACTATATATATTTGTAATAATATTATACTATATATATTTGATTGTGATACTTAATACTTAGACAGTGAAAACAACTACAGTTAATAATTGGTTTAGTTGAGTGATGCAGAAATTGCTTTCAGTTTGTTGACAGAAATATTGCTTGTCCTGTTAGGAAATGTTACAAACACTAACAGAAATCATTTCAAACATGCCTCAGACATCCAGCAAGGAAAGGTCCCTCAGACAAACACTAAATCATACAAAATTACACCCCAACTTGTACCACAAATAGGACAAGATTATATAGCAGCTTTAATGTAGTGTAGGTGTGTGAGATTTCAGATGCAGATGATATGAATGACCCAGTGAAATCAATAAATGCAGCAAAAGACACACTGAACTACAGAGCATGCTCAGACTCTAGACAATGAAATGTGGCTTCAAAACACATCGACTTCTCTAAAAAAAACTTCAAAAAGGGGGATTGAGACAAAAGGGAGAGAGCCTTCTCACGAGGCAAATAAGAGCACATCGTCATTGAGCATAATGGACTTGGCGAGCTTTTAAGCTTTCGCTATGCAAGTCACATCCCTTTCTCAGATCAATAGCTCTCAGTGGTTATGTGCAAAATTAGGAGCGATTCATTATTAGCAAATGACAGCCGTCAGCATGTTCCTTAATCAGGGAATCTGTCTTAATTGCATAGCAGTAACATAGAGACCCTCTTCTTTTTGGCACACAAATCCACAAACATTATCTATCTATCTATCTATCTATCTATCTATCTATCTATCTAATAATAATAATATAATTCAGTTTCTAATTCCAGAGTAAATAAGAGGTGCAAACTTTTCAACTTAAAATTGTCTTTTCTGTACTGTTTCTTTTTCAAAACTGCGTCACAGCATTTGCTGCTGTATCAATACAGAAGCATCCGTTTTGATACACGTATCAGCAAGGAGCACAGCCCTATTTAAAGCCGTGTTCCATGTGCCCCTTTTATACTTTGAGCACCTGTCCCTCCAAAGGTCTCTGCATGGCCCTGAATCATCTTGTCTGCTTTAATACTGGATGCAGCATGAAAAAACATTAAACACCAGGGAGTATGGTTAGAAAAACTGAACTTACTGAAATGCATCAGTGTGCATTAAATATATAAACCTGACATTACATTTACCCATGTTGTTAAAAATGGTGGAAATATATTGTTAAATGTATGCACAACATTATAAATGCATTCCTTTATTTTTAATACGTAACCTGCTACTGAATCCTAGTTCTGTTAAAAATGTCTTGAAATGTTTTTTTATTTATTATTTTTTTTTATTCAGTGCATAAAATGCGTGTTTCAGCATTCAAATGACTCAAAATGATGGAGAAAGTCTCAAAAAACTTGTCAAAATTCTTGTCTGCATCATGCAAATTAATTAGAAAAACAGCCCAACCACGCCCTTGCAGGTGGGCCCTCCATTGCTACATTGAAAGTATTGAAACCTCAGCTAGAATGTGAGCTAAAACTTAAAGGTGTCATAGGACAAAATGCAACTCCCTCAGATGTCTTTAGATGACAAAGGAACACACCCGAATGTAGCTTTTCAGTAATGTCCTTGTTGTATATCAGCTCACTTCTGAAAAGAAATACAGCTTTATTCTTTAATTGTAAAGTGAATTTCAGTGCACCGGCGTATTTGCTTTATTGATGTGATCATCTCTGCTGCGAATTACCCTCCTGAATAGCACGTTTCCACATTTGTAATTGCCTGACAGTTTAATTAAATAAGTGTGAATTTTGCAGTAACATAATTTCTCGCAAGCTGGAGAGGCTGGCAGTGTTTGAACCACAACACCGGAACTCAGATTCCTCCACAACGCCTCTATTTTGGGGCAAGTAATCAAGATTAATGGTCAGTGATGCACAGCATGACCATGTAAACCAGTGACGATCATTAGCTCTTTGGATTGACTTCCCCCACCTCGACGACAAAGAACAGACTGAGATTCCTTACAGACTTTTAACCTCTGGTCTACACAGAACAGCAAGATATATAGATGCTTTCAAATGCAAATGTGTAAAATGGATCACTCAGCACATGTGATTTAGAGATGTAAGCCGTGTGTGTGTGTGTGTGTGTGTGTGTGTGTGTGTGTGTGGATGTTTGTTGGAAGGCAAGGTCAGGAAAAGGAAGAGGAGGTTATCAAACACATGTATGAGCAAAGAGTGGTATATGAGCAAATCCTACCATGTCAGTGCAGTTAAGCCACATGGGATGTAGAAATGGTTTATAAATAGGACTAGCTGATATTTTTAAAATATATTAAAATAGAAAAAGAAAAGAAAAATAGAAAACAGTTATTTAAATTGTAATAATATTTCACAATATTACATTTTACTGTATTTTGATCAAATAAATGCAGCCTTGGTTAGCATAAAATAAATCTTTCAAAAAAATCTTACCAACCCCAGACTTTTGAATGGTAGTATATAAAAATGTATTCATAAACATAATATTTTTTTTTTATTTTAGGATGAAGCATTGCTTCATCTCGATTTACTGTTTAGTAGTTTCAGAAGAAGCTTTTATAAATAGCACACCAATCGTTACTGCTTCACACAGAAATGAACACATACTCTTTCTGAAACTTCATCAACATCCTGTATACCTGGGCTCTCATGGCGAGAGAGGGGGGCAAGACATGGAAAGAGAAAAAGAGAGAGAGAAGAGCAAGAGAGGGAGCGAGATGAAAGCAGGCTCTACAGCATGGGTCTCACACCAGTGGTCGCCTCATCAATCACAGGCCGCCGTAGCCCAGACGAATGAGAGGCCGCTGGGAAGCCGCTCGCGTCTCTCCATCAAACTGATGTTTTGAAAGTAAGTAATCAGTGTTCTCCATGGGCACTCCTTCTGTGGCAGAGCACCCTTCCTTCCTTACATTCCTCCCGTCCTCCCTCCCTCCTCCCCCCATTCGTGATGCACTCTCCGCTTGTTCTCTGCTACATGGAGTCAAGGCATTGGCATTGTGGGAGCCATACTTTATCCATCTCAGCACAGTGGGAAGGGCCTGATACTATCCAAACTGCAAGGTGCTTTTTGTGAACAATCATGCTCAACAGACGGGGAGAAAAAAACAGATGATGTACACAGGAAAAAGTGGTTGCCATGTTCATTATTTCTGTGGATGTGTGTGTGCTACAGTAGTATATGAAAAACACAGAAAAAAAGTTAATATTTAAAATAAAATTTTACTAATTAAAATATGTGTGTCGGTGTGTGTATTACTATTAGAATAATAACAACTGTTGATGTCTACTTTAATGTTTCAAACTACTTTTGTGAAAATAAAATATAGGTGAAATAATGTTCCATTGACATTTAGCAACATATATATTTATATAAAAATGAAACAACACACTGATTCTGACCTGTACTTCATATTGTCACGTTCGCTACTATGAGGGAGCACGGAGCGAGGAACGAGGAGATGTGGAGTATACTTCGAACAAAGAGACTTTAATGACATCAAGGGAACCAGGAACACACACGTAGCGGGGAAAGATGACATTCAATACCGGACGAGGGAAACTAAACAGAACAGAGCTTAAGAAGGGAAATTAACGAGGGAATTAAACAGACACACCTGAATCAATGAACAAACACCTGGGAACAATAGAACACAATCAGGGAACAGGAACGGGAAGGAAACCAAACATGGGCATAAACTAAACATGGAGCACATGGGGGAGGAAAACGCAAGACACAGGACTGACATTACTCCCCCCTCCCCGAAGGCGCATCCACGCGCCACACAACATCCAATGGGGAGGGGGGGTGGGCGCTCTGGGGGAAAATATAAATCCCTAAGGCCCTCCGTGGGCCTGATTCGGGTACTGTGGCCCTCCCAGGGCTGGACTTGGGGACTAGAGCCCTCCTTGGGCTGGACGTGGGAACTGGAGCCTTCCTTGGGCTGGACGTGGGAACTGGAGCCCTCTCTGGGCTAGACTCGGGCAGAGAACAGAGCTTAAGAAGAGAACTTAATGAGGGAATTAAACAGACACACCTGAATCAGTGAACAAACACCTAGGAACAATAGAACACAATCAGGGAACAGGAACGGGAAGGAAACCAAACATGGGCATAAACTGAACATGGAGCACATGGGGGAGGAAAACACAAGACACAGGACTGACACATATATATAAACGTGATCATACTAAATGTTATATTTTGAATGATTAAAAACTTCTTGAAGATCTCTTTTCAGCTTTGAACCATACATATACTCTCTCTCTCTCTCTCTCTCTCTCTATATATATATATATATGTGTGTGTGTTTGTTTATAGATGTAGAGACACACACATATAGTGCTTTCGTATGCTGTGTGGATGCTACATACTTTGTCATCAATGCTGCTGTCTCAGTACAGTGGCAATAATTGAGTACTTGGAAGAATTCTCTGTGAGTGACTCTGTGGAGCTTATGTAAATCAAAGACCACCACATTGAGACATCTTGCACGCTGGTCACATTTCCACATGAATATCTTGTTTGGCCCGTGACCAGAACCTCCATTTTGCGGATCAGATTGGGAGTGAGGAAGGAAGGCAGCGTGGCACACTGGAGTATAAATGAGCCTCGCGCGCCAGCTAATGACCTCGCAATGCTTTTACTCAGGAGCATATTTCACCGCTGGCTTGGTATCCAACACCCCCAAAAGCCATTTCAATAAAGCCTGTATTTACAGTGAACAATGCATGATGGCAAATGTCATTTGAGTTCGGCAGGCTTATTCCTCTTCTAGAACATGATTCACAGAGGTCTTTGTACTTTTTTTGTGCATATGTGCTATTTTGGGTATGAAGCTTGACTACTGAGAGCACAAAGCAATGCTGTGATACCCGAGTGAATGTGATTATGTGCACTCAGACTGAAATGATGGTTTAGTGTCTTTAATCACAGAAAATAGTTTATTTTTTATTTTTATTTTTTTATTGAAATTGGAATTTGGACTTTCAGCCGCACAGTGTGATGAAATGTGTCTGGGTAAAATTATGCCTAATAAATCCTATGTAACTTAACCCTAAATCGATTACCCTAAATTGTTGCATTTATTAAGCATCAATCACTCAATCAAATAATCAATCACAGTCAGGCATCAATTAGTTTGCCATTAGCTTTGTAGACATATTGGATTCACATATTAGAAAAAAAAACATTATTTGGGAAGGTGACAGTAATAAATCCCATCATAAGTGCCATTCGCTTGTCATATAAGAGGGCTAATTCCCCAAAGAGGAACGGATTGTAATGGATTACACAGCTCTCTCTCTCTCTCTCTCTCTCAGTTCTTCATATTTCCCAAAGGTTTCTCAGCTAAAGGGCTTCTCTAATCATGCAGCATGACAGAATGTATGATTAAGTATTATAACTCAATGAATAATAAACAAAACTCCGCACCGTAGCCCAGGCAATGGACACACACTACCAGCTCTGCACCTCTTGTGTTTAGGTAACATAATTACAAAGGTACCAGAATTATTTGAACACTTAAGTGATTCCTAAAATGACATTAAATGTGCATTAGAAGCAAAATATCATAAATTACATTGATTTTTAAGATACATGGCAAAAACATATATTTTTTAAAATACTGATGTTATGAGATCTCATTATGAGCTAAAATATAGCCCCAAGACTGTTAAAACTGTATACAGTTAGATACATCTGAGGAAATTTGTATTACACCAATGCATAATCAAAACCATGCGAGTTTAGTTGTAAAATCTGTGTTTTGTCAATATAAGAATATAAGCAACATCCCATCCTGAATTGAAAGTAGACTAACTTAAAAATAACCATGATCAGAGAGTCTAGAAAATCTACACCACATAAGCCATCATCAAGCTGCTTTTGACATCCTGTCTAGACACATCAAAATGTGATTTGCCAACCTAATTTCATAATTGTTCCCTAATGAACAGCCCTATTGAATATTTTAGGAACAGACAACTGGATAGAGTCTTAAGCGTGTCTGTAGTCACGTCTGTAGTGTCGCACTCTGGTGTTTTGCTCTGTTCTCTGTCGCTATGCAGCAGCTGTGTTCTGTGTGGCGGCCCACCTGCTCATCTCCCTCATCCTTTCCACCGCGAACCTGTTCTAAATCCTAAAAAGCCCATCACTATCACAACACATTCAACTTTAATCACTTGGACTGTTCCATCCTCTGATGTGGCTGTTTGTTTTTGCTGTTGTACAGGCTTCAGCGCGAGTCTCGATGTGTAGGGCGCTGAGAGGATTGTAAACAGGTTTACAGGATCTTGTAGGAACAGATCAATTCTCTACACTCTGTTGATCACAGTCTCCAGACCTGTCACTCAGAACATACTGTAGGAGGGCAAATGTGTTGCATTGAACTCCTTTACAACAGTAGAACCATCTTTTGTGCAGAGAAAGGAAAATAATAAGGAAAAAATGATGAAACCAAAAGAGGGAACGGTGTTTTGCAAACTTTTAGTCAGGGACCCCCACAACCACATCAATACGGCTCAAGTACCCCTTCATCAACACCAAAATGTGTTTTATTTCACTGAAATCATACTGGATGTCATTTAGCATTAGTAATATTATCTTTAAACTGGCCATTTTAGTTAAAATTATTCACTTTAAAAATAAAAATGAAAACGATCAATATTGTGTGTAAAGAACGTCTCGGTTACGTACGTAACCCTCGTTCCCTGATGGAGGGAATGGAGACGTTATGTCGAACGACATATGGGGTCTCACTTGGGAGGCCAATCATCTCTGAGTTTAAGAGAAAACGCCAATGAAAATTGGCTAGTGGATTTTGCATGCTGAGCCACTCCCCGTGCCTACGGGTATATAAGACGACAGCGCGCATCCACTCATTAGGTTTTACGCTGAGGAGCCGAGAATGTGTCCCGGCAACAGCGAATAGTTCAAGGTTGTGGCATGGGGACATTACGTCTCCGTTCCCACCATCAGGGAACGAGGGTTACGTACGTAACCGAGACATTCCTTATCTGTCGGTCACTATGAGTTATGTCGAACGACATATGGAGTCCATGGAAAACGCCGCAACCTGAACACCATCACAACCCTGTGGTGCCGCAATTTCACTGACCTTGGTACCGAAGGGGACCAACTGTGAGTACATCGCTGCTGGAGAAGGCCAAGCTGCTGTTCCATCCACAAAAAAGTTTTTGGAAGGGATTTCAACCTTCAGGGAAAGATTGCTTCAAATCATTCCTATTTGTTCTTTCAGTCTGGCAGAACAATGGGGAAGCGAGTCTTAAGGAAAAAGGTAGCTGCGGAGACCACATCCTACCCGTAGGGAGGTGACATGTGGAGATACTGATATGGACTGACCCAGGGGGCAGTACTACATATGGAATGGGTCTCTGAGGCAGGTCCTACCTTAGAGTAGGGATGGAACAACTGCCAGAAGAGAATGACAGAGCGGGTCTGTCAAGGTAAGACATGGGTTTACCGTGGAAGAATACACATATGGGATTACCCGTAGGGAATCAAGCCATATGGACACCTAACCCAGTACAGGGGCTGACCAGGACTCTGGGCATGCTAACACCAGTACTGGGCCTGGCCTCAGACTGCTCCACCAAGTCTGACTGCCGAAGGTGCTGGAGGATGCTCAACCAGGGTTCGCCAACCAGGGAACTCTACTGGGAGAAGAAAGGCACTCGCATGCCTGTGTGAGTTAACCGAGGCACCCGATTGTCTCGATCAGTTCCTGTCCCGCTCCGTTTAGGAGGGGGAATGGCACAGCAAGCGTGACATCGAGCCAGATCTTCCCGCCAATTACCTGTTACGCAACACATGGGAAGAAACCGGCTCTACATGAAGGTTGTAAAACCTCACAAAGATATTAGGCGTCACCCAGCCCACAGCTCAACAGATGTCTGCCAGAGAGGCGCCATGCGCCAACGCCCAGGGGGAGGCAACACTCCGAGTGGAGTGGGCTCTAACCCCCAGGGGGCAAGGCTCGCCTTGGGATTGGTACGCCAAGGCGATGGTATCCACTATCCAGTGGGCCAACCTCTGCTTGTAGACAGCCTTCCCTTTGTAGAATCTCTGTCTTGAACAGACATTCCAGAAGAATCAAGGTTCCCCCTCCTAACTGTTTGCAGTCGTAAAACTGATCAATGGTTAACCGAGGCGCCAAATTGTCTCGATCAGTTCCTGTCCCGCTCCGCTTATCTCCTCAAGAGAGCCCTAAAGCAATGGTAGACTTAGTCCAATCAGGAGGAAGAGAGAACTTTTCCCCATCTGGAATGACTTAAACTACAAAGGGATGATTTTCACTCATGATCGCTTCGCTCACATCCATGGGAGGAACCCCAGAAAGGGATGATTTACAGGAACAAGCTCCAGGCCTGCAAAAACAACGGATCTAAAGAACAGTGACAATCGACCTCTGTTTGAGACTATCCAAGGACCAGATGGCAGTGTAACTTTGACCAGCTTCAGCATAAATCGATAATCCAACCAACAAGAAAGACAGATTTACAGCTCCATCGTCTGAGCGGGAAAATCAGCAGATCTACACCGCATGACTTTTTTGCAACCTCCTTGACCTCAGGATTGTCTCTGTCCTCCCCCTTTCTCTACATTCCAGAAAAACACGCATTTCTTCTTTTTATAGACACAGAAGTTGCATGGAATAAGTTCAACAGACAATCATTTAAAAAACTCATCATAAGTAGTGAAAACTATACTCCCAAATAATATGTCATGTCTTATATATGCTTGATGTGTTTATTGTAACCTAACTTTAATCAATGTTTTATAACCCTTTTAGCAGATAAAGATATTAATATGTGTGTAAGATATGTGAAGTTTAGTGTTGAATGAAAACTTGTGATAATTGCAGAACATTGAAAGGAATGAAAAGCTGTGGGTGGGTGTTGTACGACACTTTATAGAAGTTATTAACAAAACCTGCAAAGACATTTCCCCAGTGATGAATTGAACAGCATATTAATTTATGCATGAAGAGGAACCGTACGGGGGTGAGGCTAAGCCCTGCAACAGCGTCCGATTGGGACAATCGCTTCTGGGATAGACCAAATCGGCTCGCTTAAAAACCCAATGCCTGAACAGATGCTCGCTCGCTCTCTCGATCTTTGGCTCTTTCGCCTGTGTTCGACTGCGCTCCAACTGGTGCTCACACGCTGCATCATCAAGCGATTGGGTCATCCAAACACTCCATCGGAACTTTGTGACCGCAAGAAATCTTCAAAGTCTAAAGCCAAGCAAAGAAACTCTCGGAAGAACTTCAAGCATCACTCTCCGTACCTAAAGGCAACCGACTTCTGAAGCTCCTACGGCACAAGGCAACCAACCATTCACCACGAAGGCTCTCCCAAAAGACGTCATCATCAAGGAAGATTGCCAGCCAACCAGCAACGGGACTCCCTCAGGCAGAAAGGAAACCCCACTTTCCAGCGCAAACACAAGTAACAAACAAAATCTTCTATCTGCTGAAACTGGTGCTGAATCGATCTTAAGCAACTAAAGATAAGCCAAATCTCTGCTTTTGTGATTTTCTTGGTGCGATCTAAGAACGAATAACTTACTAGACTTTTGGGACTTCCTCAGAACTCCGTTAATCCTCATCCTTTGAAATGTGTGTGTGTGTGTGTATGTGTGTTTCCATTAGCGTAGTACCATGTAATTTATAGAGTAGCTCAAATTAATTATTGTTTCATTATAAGAATCATTGTCTTGTGTCATGTATTTAAAGTTAAACTTTGCCCAGATCTTGCTACCTAGCTCGTAGCTTATAAATTATCACTAGCATGTATTAACCTGTGGCCAGGGATAATACAAATATCCAAGTTGTTAAGATATACTGATGTTAACGTCTCGCTGGACAAACAGTTGATAAAGTGTAACTATCAAATTTGGAATCAGTTCAATCAGGTTGATTTTGAATCTTCAGATTCGATTCCCCTCTCAAAACCTAAGAGTTAATTTCCTTACACCTTTCTGCTGACCTCCAAAGCAGACAAGTTTCTGAAACTCTGGGTGCAGTCCACGTATATGCGTAACGCTCTTACGGGACACAGCAACGCCAAGGCTGGATCTGCCGCCTCCGGGGGCAGCGCTTGCAGGTTCACCGCCTAATCTTGGAAGGGAGTGGTGGGAACCTTGGCCACGTATCCAGGCTGGGGTCTCAGGACAACGTGAGAGTTGGCCGGTCCGAACACAAGGCACTCTTCACTTACGGAAAATGCTTGGAGGTCCCCGACCCTCTTGATGGAAGTGAGCGCAATCAGGAGCGCTGTCTTAAGAGACAGGAACTTTAGCTCAACTGAATAAAGCGGCTCAAAGGGACCCCTCTGAAGTCCAGCGAGGACAACAGAGAGATCCCATGAGGGTATCAGGGGTGTCCTAGAAGGATTCAACCTTCTGGCACCCCTCAGGAAACTAACGATCAGGTCATGCCTTCCCAGGGACTGGCCGTCCACTGCATTGTGATGTGCTGCGATAGCAGCAACATACACTTTCAGGGTGGAGGGTGACAGCCTACGCTCCAACCTTTCTCGCAGGAAAGAAAGCACGACTCTGACCGAGCATCTCCGGGGGTCTTCTCGGTGAGAAGAACACCAATTCGTGAACAGACTCCACTTCAAAGCATAGGCCTGCCTCATAGAGGGAGCTCTAGCCTGAGTGATAGTGTCTACCACCGCTGGTGGCAGATCACTTAAGTCTGCCGCATCCCGTCCAGAAGCCACACGTTGAGGTTCCAGAGGTCTGGACTCCACGACTCTCTCTGCCATATGGTGCCTAGCCCCTGAGAATTACCGAAAATGCTTGGAGGTCCCCGACCCTCTTGATGGAAGTGAGCGCAATCAGGAGCGCTGTCTTAAGAGACAGGAACTTTAGCTCAACTGAATAAAGCGGCTCAAAGGGACCCCTCTGAAGTCCAGCGAGGACAACAGAGAGATCCCATGCAGTCCACGTATATGCGTAACGCTCTTACGGGACACAGCAACGCCAAGGCTGGATCTGCCGCCTCCGGGGGCAGCGCTTGCAGGTTCACCGCCTAATCTTGGAAGGGAGTGGTGGGAACCTTGGCCACGTATCCAGGCTGGGGTCTCAGGACAACGTGAGAGTTGGCCGGTCCGAACACAAGGCACTCTTCACTTACGGAAAATGCTTGGAGGTCCCCGACCCTCTTGATGGAAGTGAGCGCAATCAGGAGCGCTGTCTTAAGAGACAGGAACTTTAGCTCAACTGAATAAAGCGGCTCAAAGGGACCCCTCTGAAGTCCAGCGAGGACAACAGAGAGATCCCATGAGGGTATCAGGGGTGTCCTAGAAGGATTCAACCTTCTGGCACCCCTCAGGAAACTAACGATCAGGTCATGCCTTCCCAGGGACTGGCCGTCCACTGCATTGTGATGTGCTGCGATAGCAGCAACATACACTTTCAGGGTGGAGGGTGACAGCCTACGCTCCAACCTTTCTCGCAGGAAAGAAAGCACGACTCTGACCGAGCATCTCCGGGGGTCTTCTCGGTGAGAAGAACACCAATTCGTGAACAGACTCCACTTCAAAGCATAGGCCTGCCTCATAGAGGGAGCTCTAGCCTGAGTGATAGTGTCTACCACCGCTGGTGGCAGATCACTTAAGTCTGCCGCATCCCGTCCAGAAGCCACACGTTGAGGTTCCAGAGGTCTGGACTCCACGACTCTCTCTGCCATATGGTGCCTAGCCCCTGAGAAAGGAGGTCCTTTCTTGTTGGCACAACCAACAAGACCTGTTCCTCGTCCTCCCTGACCTTGCACAATGTCTGTGTGAGCACTGGGGGAAACACATACTTGAATAAACTTTTTTCTACCTTTATAATACACTGACAACCACTTTAAAAAGAGAAAGCTACATGATAATATAAAGATTTTCCACAAGCTGATGTAAATACTAATATATAGACGGTGCACGTTGTCATACACACAAATGCAAAACACCATCATGGTAACACAACAATAAAATAATGCAATAACTATTAATTTAACAACATAAGTTGTAACATAAATCCTAATGCACATAACTGATATGAAAAAAAAAAACCTAACAAGAGACTTATTTAAATGAATGAATGAATAAATAAATAAATAAAATGCGAGCTGAGTAGAGAATTATTGTAATGTCAGTTTATAGTTTTTCACTGTAAATTAAATTAAAAGATGACTTCCCAAAACTTAACATTTAACAGTATTTTACTGTAAAATTACATGAAATGTCCCATTAGATCTATTGTGGCTTTTCATCATATAAAGAAACCTGTTAAACAGCCTTTTTACAGTCTTTTACTGCTGAAATCATTTTTATATTCCACAAAAAATGTAGACACTTATGCATGTTGTGTAAGACACATTAAGTTCTGTTCTCTTTTGAAAGGGTATGTGTTTTGTGGAAAGGCCGCATATGGGCATTTCTAAATTATCTCTCTCCAGCACAGGTACATAATTGAAAAGCCTGGTCCCTTCATTGTCGGCCCCTGAATCATAGTTTCACATTGAGATCTAGGACACCTTCCTTAACAATCAATAACAATAGAGCGCTGCCTCTTCATTCAGAAGGGCCAGTTGTTGGATAGATGACTGAGAGGGGTTTCTCTTTTGTTCGTCACCTTGCCTCGGCACACTACAGATTTAAGAGATGAGGGCGCTGGTGGCAGCATCTGCTCATTTGTAACGTTTTGTTCATCTCGAGCTGTCAGGAGCCGCACTCAGAGCAGGAGATGCTGCTGTCTCTCACTGCCAGCTTGCAATGAGAAGTGCTTGTTGCTTTTTTTATATATCACAGTATTATGTATGTATGTATATATGTTTATATATGTATGTGTGTGTGTGTGTGTGTGTGTGTGTGTGTGTGTGTGTGTGTGTGAATTCTGTACGTTTAAGATTTGTTCAAACATACTTAAATAGCTATCTCTACAGCAATTTATTACTTTATAACTATGAATTTCATTATTATAGTTATGTTAATAGTTATATTGTAGAAACATTTCAATGAGTTGCTTGGGAGAGTCTCATTATCATCACATAATTATACTACAGACTGAAGAAACATTTAGCATCAAATTCTGTTAATCTAATTCAACCATAAATTATTTCACAACAGACATAACTCAATATGGTAATTATCCTGAATATTATCAACACAATCAGCACAAAATAACATGCTAATGTCTCTAGACTAATCAACTGTAATGAAAGGAAAAAAAATCATCAATACAAATGATAAAGGGGACTATGAGGTCTAAAGGCTGGATTTTGTTTTCACAACACACACACACAAACTTAAATAGGCTGCAAAATATTATGACTTTTTTCTGATCTGTGATATTACTGCATGTTACAATTATATAAGAATTAATTTGTGATCAACTATAAATTAGTCATTTTTAAATGTTGTAGATTTATGTAGCTAATGTGGATCCTTAATTACAGAGGCCCTTATATGTGCTTTTTTTTTTTTTACATAAGGGTGCTTTTTTATCCAGTTGTACCAAACATTTCAAGTATTTTAGCTCATTGTGCACACAATATAAAGCAAACTTTTAATAGGTTTTTTTTTGTGTTGTAATAATATAAAAAGAGGGAAGCTTTGAAATGCTGCAAATAGTCATCTTCAAATGAAAGTGGATTTTTAATAGGATAAAACTTACAAAATGGTAATGCATTCCCACAGAACACTCCTTTCTAGGAACTGTGCCCAGTGTCCACAATGGAAAGGCTTTAGCACTGGACATTATTACAGATGCAAAGAGCCCAGCTAAAACATCAACTATTACACTGCTGGAGAACAGCAGAAAGTTACAACCTCCACAACACAAAGGAGCCATGTTTAATATCTATCTTGACTGGGACTCTCAGAATGTTTAATTCATTAGTGAAGAATTCAGGCCACCTGCTCACAAAGCCCTGACTGCAAAACACACACACAAACGCATGCACGCACGTACACACACACACACACACACACACACACACACACACACACACACACACACACACACACACAACAGCATGTGTATAATCACACATTAAAAAAACTATGTAAAAATACACTACTATTCAAAAGTTCGGGGTTTGTGAGATTTTTTTTTATGTCTTATGCCTCTAAAATACAGTAATATATTGCACATTAAAATAATTTCTTTCTATTTTAATATAATTTATTCCTGTGATGGCAAAGCTGAATTTTCAGTAGTTATTACTCCAGTCTTTAGGGTCACATACTCCTTCAGAAATCATTCTAATATGCTGATTTGGTGCTCAAGAAACATTTCTTATTATCATCACAGTTGAAAACAGTAAAAATTTCAGGAATATTTGATGAATAGAAAGTTCACAAGAACAGCAGTTATTTGAAATATTTTTTGTAACAATGTAAAAGTCTTTACTTATATTAATGAATCCTTGTTGAATTTCCTTTTTTTAAATATATAAATGTATATAATAGTATATATGTATAATATAATAATATTTAATATAATATATGTTTAATAGTGCTCAATAATGGTGACAATCAACTAATTTAAAAAGATGAACTCTTAATATAACCACTCAACAAATGACTATAAGTGACAAAAAAACAAAAACAAAACAACAACAACAACAGAAAAACAGCAAATGGCAAAACATAATATATTCCTATAACAGTATGTGCATCATTTATTCATGACGCAAAGCATTTTGGCAACTCAAAAACCCTTGACAAATTGTTCAATATGAAACTGTTTGTTCCGGCAACACTGTCTAGTTGGTACAACATCTGGGGGAATATTGTTGGTCTAATATGTGATTTTCTTTTTAATGTAGATTCAAAATAATTCACATTTTCAATGTGTGACTCAAATAGCTCTGCATGCTGAATAAAACGTAATTGCCTTTTGACAGTGCACAAATACAAACAGTCACACAAATAAAACAAATGGATACCTCCAAGAACACAGAGTTAAGCCAATCCACACAAAAACAACACATGATGCTACATATTTTGACACATTTCCATGTAACTGATAGGTAGCAGGTTGGTAGAGCAGCTGCCCAATATGTTCATGAGGAATTTATCACACATCTCTACCTTACAAACCACCATCTGGGAGTATGATTAAAATGTGAGTTCAAGGCGACTTTAAGCTGAACACTTTCCTTCCAACCCCACTCCTTCACGACATCCTCATACGTCTCCACTCTAATGGCTTCCTTCATCCTTACAGTCATCGGCTGAGGCAGTTTTCAAAAACCCTGAATTTAAAGTTCCCGGGGGACAGAGATCTACAATGAAAAGATGTTCTCTGTCCTTGAGCGAGAGAAGTTAGACACAGAAGACAAACAAAACACAAAAAACCAAAGCACGTAAAGTGACTGTGATGTCCGATCAGTTGACTATTTCTGCTTTTAAGGGCCTTTCCTGACTGGCAGCCATTTTGGCTCTATCGCACAGCTCCGAATGAAATTCATGCCACAGCCTGAGCCATTGTGGCACGTGCTGCTGCCTTTGGGTAAAGAGAGAGTCAATGTGCTGATTTTAGAATTTTTTCAGATTTCTGCTTATGGAAATAAAGTTACTCTCTAAGGCAAAACAGCCTTGCATACATATACTACATGAGATAAACAAGTAGAGAAGATTTTGACAGATATCAGCAAATGCTTTGTGCTTGGCTGCATAATAATTAGCAGGACTAACAATAACATGTAAGCTGCTCCAGGAAATGATTCAATATTAAATAGTTTAGTTAGTCACTTAATCTTGTAATGACACTATAAATGTAAAATAAATAGATAAATACATTTAAAAAATAAACTAAATATAAAAATAACAACATCATTAATAAAAATATATGTATTAAACATGCATTTATTTTTTAAATAAATATTAAATGTAATAATCATTCAAATTTGATGTTAACAAACCTGTAGAATTTTACATGCAGTAGACACAGAATCAGTCTTGTAACATTTAATAAATTAATACATTTATTTAATTTTAAATGTAATTCATTTTAAAAATTATAAGCTAAACTAAATTATAAAATTAATATTGTTCTTTAATATCCCAGAACATTTGTTATTGAATATATATATATATATATATATATATTAGGTACCTCGGACGCCCCTTGAGGGCTTAGTGGTCCGAGGCCTGTTTGCAGGTGCATTTGTACAGAAGCTGAGACAATTAGTGTGAAGCTAGTGGCTCACTGAGAGGGCTTTGTACTGAACAAACCTTCCCTTATTTTATCCCTCTTTCAAAAGAAAGCTTGTTTTTTAAATCAGTACTTCTCTACACAGATTTTACATCAGTTTACACCCAACACTCTCAGAAAAAAAGGTACAAAAGCTGTCACTAGGGCGGTACCTTTTCAAAAGGTACAAATAATATGTACACTTTAGGTACTAATATGTATATGCTTTTGTACCTTTTTTTCTGAGAGTGTACATAGTAGAAAGATAGTTTATCATATAAACGTAGCTATATAATGAGAATATTATAGTATAATAATCAATTTCTACTATACTGGAAATGTTGTTCTGATATATGACATTTATTTTGTTACAAGAAAAAAAATATTATATATATAATATGTATAGCATATTAGGTTTAGGTTAGATTAATCGTGCAGCCCTAATATATATATATATATATATATATATTCCTATATATAACCTAAACCTAATATGCTATACATATTATATATATAATATTTTTTTTCTTGTAACAAAATAAATGTCATATATCAGAACAACATTTCCAGTATAGTAGAAATTGATTATTATACTATAATATTCTCATTATATAGCTACGTTTATATGATAAACTATCTTTCTACTATGTACACTCTCAGAAAAAAAGGTACAAAAGCATATACATATTAGTACCTAAAGTGTACATATTATTTGTACCTTTTGAAAAGGTACCGCCCTAGTGACAGCTTTTGTACCTTTTTTTCTGAGAGTGTTGGGTGTAAACTGATGTAAAATCTGTGTAGAGAAGTACTGATTTAAAAAACAAGCTTTCTTTTGAAAGAGGGATAAAATAAGGGAAGGTTTGTTCAGTACAAAGCCCTCTCAGTGAGCCACTAGCTTCACACTAATTGTCTCAGCTTCTGTACAAATGCACCTGCAAACAGGCCTCGGACCACTAAGCCCTCAAGGGGCGTCCGAGGTACAGAACGAGTGGGATCACTAGCCGGATTAGCAAGGATCCCACCTGACTACAGTGACTAAGCGTGATGGGGACTTGGCAGGAACTGCTCTGGAAGACCCATTCTGAAGGACTTTGACGCTCCAGCACACTGCAGCTCCTGCCAGGCACTGCTGTCCGAGCTTCTTATCTCTCACTTGGCAAAGCTGACAGCCTCTGGTTGCCTGCCACCTCCACTTTAGGCCGGCTGCTCTCTGAGCTGCCGGAGGTCTGTGGAGCCGCTGATAAATGCCCTAATGCTGCCCATCCCAACTCACTGAATGTCACTGAACTCTGAGCTCTAAACTCTCCTCACTTTCTGAAAGCACTTTAGGAGAAGGCCAACTTTAATGGGATATAGCCCATCTGAGTTTTTTTTTTTTTTTTTTTTTGAAGAGACCCTTAGTTTTTTTTTTAAGCTACTAAAGGCTTTTGAAGGACACCAAGTATGTACAGAGTATAAGTGTGTTTTGAGCTAATACTAATAGGAATGTTTTGTTACATTACAGGACAGAAATTACCTGAATTTGAATGGAATTTAAGGACAGCCAGGATTCAAAATCAAAATACACATTTTAAGAATTAGTATATGCATGTATATTATTATTATTATTATTATTATTATTTGCAAAAACTACTGTTCAAATGTTTGGGGTCATTACTTTTAGTTAGTTTGTTTTTTTATATTTAATAATTTTATTCAGCAAGGACACAATCCGTTGATCAACACTGACAGCAAAGACTTTCTTTGCAAAGATTGATTTGAACTTTTGAACTTTGTATTTATCAAAGAATCTTGGGGGAAAAAAAATCAAAGTTTCCACAAAAATTAGGGATGCACCGATACCACTTTTTCCAGTACTTGCCCGATACCGATACTTTTATTGTTGGTACTTGCCAATACCAATATTTTTATTGCATTTGTAAATTTTTTAAATATTGAGAACAGAAACCAAAAGAGTATGTATAATGTTAGTTGGTTAACTTCATTTATCAAATAGATACAGTCAAACCAAAATTTATTCAGACACCTTCAACATTTCTCACATTATCACATTTTATTCGCTATAGTTTAGAAAATAGTAATACAATATGACAAGAACGTCTCTAGGTTACGTATGTAACCATGGTTCCCCGAGGGAACGAGACGCTGCGTCGAGATTCGCTTTGGGAAC
>NW_015544192.1:1228436-1229452 GCF_001515605.1 Sinocyclocheilus anshuiensis | reverse complement strand
GCAGACCCCCCTGCCGATTGATGTAGGAGACCACCGATGTGTTGTCTGTGCGGACAAGCACATGATTTCCCCTTAGGTCTGGCAGGCAGTGTGTCAGAGCTTGAAACACGGCCAGCATCTCCAGGCAGTTGATGTGCCAAGTGAGATGATGGTCTTCCCACAGACCCTGGGCAGAGCGGCCACTCATGACCGCCCCCCAGCCCGTGAGAGAGGCATCTGTCGTTAGCGTTACACGACGACAAGGAGCCCCTAACATTGGGCCTTGAACTAGGAACCAACGTTTCTTCCACATGTCCAAGGCACGTAAGCATCGCCGCGTGACCTTGATCATGCGAAGCGGATTCCCCCTCGGGGAAAATCCCTTGGTCCTGAGCCACCACTGCAAGGGTCTCATGTACAGCAGGCCAAAAGGTATACCATTAGACACCGCTGCCATCAAACCCAACAGCCTCTGAAGCTGTTTGACAGTGAGTGACTGGCCTTCTCTTACTCTCTTGACTGTCATGAGGATTGACGCGATACGAGCAGGAGACAAACGTGCCTGCATCGTGGTAGAATCCCACACCACGCCTAAATAAGTGGTTCTCTGTAGTGGAGAAAGTACACTCTGCTTGGCGTTTAGTCTTAACCCCAGCTCTCTCATGTACATGAGCTGCGTACAGTGGTGGCTCAAGACCAAGGGGTCTCCCCGAGGGGAAACCCACTTCGCATGATCAAGGTCACAGGGCGATGCCTACGTGCCTTGGACATGTGGAGGGAACCTTGGTTCTTGTCTCAGGGCCCGGTGCTGGGAGCTCCTTGTCGCCGCGTATGCTAGCGACGGTTGCATCCCTCACCGGTTGAGGTGCGGTCATGAGTGGCCACCCTGCCCGCGGTCTGTGGAGTGGTCGCCATCTGACGTGGCATTCAATTGTCTGGAGATGCTGGCCATGTTTCGAGTTCTCCCAGACCTAAGAGGTCACCATGTGTTGGTGCGCACCGACAACACAGCGGTGGTCTCTTACATCAACCAGCAG
>NW_015544192.1:1214762-1228362 GCF_001515605.1 Sinocyclocheilus anshuiensis | reverse complement strand
TTAGAGCAGCGGCTTAGTACTGTAATCACGTGCTTTGCTGTAATAATGCAGAGGACCACTCGTTATAAATCTCCTAACTGTGATATTTTCAGAAATAGAAGTCGCGATTTTTCATCTTAAACGTGCTGCGATTTATATTCCAAAGCCACTCATATAATGCAGAAACACTCAAGCAAGGAAAACACGCGCAACGCGTGCATGTATTTGTACTGGTGCAGAATGGTGCAGGACAAGTACAGTACAGCCTAGCGCATTTCACACAGGCTGCTAGATTCACATTCGCCAAAAAGTCGTGTATGCCTAAGGTTGAAAATAAATTATGTTTATAGTGAATGCCCCTATAAATGGTCTTATTTTTACGATTTAGTTTGAATCCAAATGATACGTTTGCTCAGTGAGTGAACATCAAAGATCACACAACAGAAGTGCGCTCTTCCTTAATCTCTTATTAACTCCATTCTGCTGTCTGTTGTTCTGTTGTCAGTGTTTCTTTGTCTGAATATGGCACTTATCACATGCTGTTTGTTTGGTATCGGGGCATTTTAATGAGTATGAGTACGAGTATAGGAGCTCAGTATCGGGCCCGATACCGATACCAGTAACAAAAATATTAAGCAGCTCAAATATTTTCAACACTGATAATAATAATAAATGTCGAGCACCAAAACAGCATATTAGAATGATTTCTGAAGGATCGTGTGACACTGAAGACTGTAGTAATGATGCTGAAAATTCAGCCTTGTCATCACAGTAATAAAATACATTTTTAAATATATTAATATAAACAACAGTAATTTTCAATTGTAAAAAATATTTCATAATAACACAATTTTATTGTATTTTTAATCAAATAAATGCTGCCTTGGTAAGCATTAAAGACTTCTTTACATTAAAAATCTTACCGACCTCAAACATTTCAACAGTAGTGTAATGTATGTATGCATATAATATCAGTTTTTATCAAGTAAATGATTGCATGAGAGTGTATGTTATACAAGTGGTTATGCATACAATTAAATCCACATAACTGTGTGTACATGCTGAGGGAACCTAAAGTCCATGTATCCCAAGGTCACACCGAAGGCACTTCCTGCTCAGAATGCTGCTTCCGTCCGAGTGCTGTAGATTTCCCAGAAGTGAGCATTGGTTAGGGTGCCAACAAAATTGATTGGAACGTGGAATGCATAACATTGCTTTCAATTGATGTTCAATTCACTTTAGTCTCCACCGACCCCCTTGTTGTTATTTAAGCTTTTGGCAAAAAAATGAAGAAAAGCACAAATTATATGAAAAGCACCTTTGTGTGCCAGTCTATTACAAAAGGAAGGGCTTTTCAATGACATAGACATGATAATGGATTAAAATGAAAATATCTTAATTTCAAGCTCATATCCTGAAATAAAGCAACTACACAATATCTATATTGCCTCTGATCATGTACATTTATTAAAAACATGCCTCAAGAATTTTAAATAAAAGTTAGGAAAGATTTTCGAAAAGACTACTGTAAAGTGTTTCTTAAAAAATTTTTAAAATAGATTTAGTCCTGACAGTATGAAAATACTTTCTGCCTTTTCGCTGGGTTGATAGTTTGTATCATTTTTCATCATGATTGGGTAACTTTGTATGTGTAGCCTTCAGATGCCAGGTTGCTTTACATGTTCACAGAATTAAAAGGGCACTGTTAATTATCCTCCTGCTCCTGTCTCTCATCCAAAAAACAGAGTAAGCTGGAGGGGTCCTCTGCTGGCATTCAAGCACAGTCTGTGTATGTGTCATGGCTAGACAGAATCAGCAGCCGTTTTCACATTCTCTGCTCTGATTTTGGGGAAAAATCTGTGTAATGTATTTCAATGTGGTAAAATGTGTTAAACCGTGTGCTGCATTCTGTAAGTATTACTATACAAGCCAAAATGTTGATGTAATGTTGTAATGATGTAAGTTGATGTTCCAAATTTCTTTTGCACTTGAAAAAAATAAAAAAAATAAAACAAAATAAAATATTAAGCAGCACAATTGTTTTCAACATTGACAATAAGAAATATTACTGTTTATATGATTATATTAATTATATTATATTATTATGCAATATAGAATATATTTATTAATATATTTAAATGTTATTTTTACTGTACTTTTGATCAAATAAATACAGCCTTGCTGAGCAAGAGATTTTTTTGGAAAAAAATCCTACCAACCCAAAACTTTTGCCCAAAGTTAAGTTTTGAGTTATGTTTTGCCTAAAGTGCAGTTTTGTAAACCAGACTTTTGACTTCCAGCAATTTTTTTAATTTTTTATGAATCAATAATGTACATACAGTTAGATGTATGAGAATGCTAACAGATAGCTTTCCATTACATCCTTCCACTTCTCAATAGCTTCCTTTGCTATATGCTAAACAACCAGGTTACATCATGAAGGTTGTGTTTTTCTAAAATTCTCTGCATACTCATCCGTCAAGGTACTGTATGATATTCAACAAACAACATCATCTTGGTACAAACACGTTAAGGCAAACTAGCCTTCACCTCACAAACACAATCTTCCAATGCTCAAATAACCTGCGCTTCAGATAAATAAACCACGAGTTATAACACACGCTCTACAACACGGCCCGGAGAATGAAAAGGAAGCATCTGCGGCATTGAATTATCATGACTACAATGCACTGGACTCCCATAGTGCAGTAAACTGTAAGCGAGGTTGCCTTGCCCTTTTTAAACATGGTCAATACACTGCCTTCCAGTGAGTGATGGTAAGGGACAAAAGTGATCTAATCCAATCATCTCCAATAGAAGTAGAGGATAAATTGTGATGGGAGGTAATGAGCAGTTGTCTGGAGTTAATCCCACTGTCTCCCCGGTGAGAAATGGCTCGTTCCTCTTCATTTCAGGCCTTGATTTGAATGGCTGTGTGAGACATCTATTTCCGTACAGGAGTTATCTGTTGGGCCACAATTTTTTTTTATTACTTTAAGCCCTGAGATGTAGCACTTCTAAAATTGTACTTTGGCAGATACAGCAAATACAACTTTAACGGAAAGGATACAATGCTACAACACGTTTATGGCAGCCGAGCTGTCACATTCTGGTTTCAATCACATCTGCTCTCACAACAACACTGGATCTAATCACCCTCATTGCATTCTGACTCACACAGCGGGTTCAGGGTGAAGTGATGACTTTCTGAGATGCTGACAGGTCAAACAAGCTCACAGACCAAGAGCTGCTGGAGATATCTGTACTCCAGCCACATTGCAGCTGTCAGAGCAGCATCATAAGCCGCGTGGCTGCGTAGCAGACTGTGGCCCTCTTAAAGAGCCGGGTGACGGATCCAGAGGAGGAATGACGATGCAGCTATCAGTGGAAGCTCAGGGGAACTTAAATCAGAGGGAAATTAATTGAGAAGGGAGAAGTAGACTGGTAAAGTGAGCAGCACACACCTTAATGCCTGCAATGGTTCAACACTTCAAAGGGATGAGCAATTGTAAGCCATCAGATATAAAGCAGTGGGGTCCAAAAGTCCAACTTTAGAGTTCAAAATCTAATTTAAATCAGGAAATAAACAAAAAGTTTTATTATTTAAAAGTAAATAAAACAAATAAATGACCTAAAATAAATGAGAACTATACACAATCCCGAAAGCTAAGAAATTTGTTACCTTTTCACTGAAATTGTTATAATAATAATAATAATAATAATAATTATTATTATTATTATTATTATTATTTCCACAATAATAATTTTCCAATTCAACTTGTTACTCAAATTGTTATATTAACAATAATAAAATTAATAATATTAATAATTGTTTCCACGATTGAATAAAATAAAATAAAAACATTAAATTAAATTAAATTAAATTAAAAATCTCATTTTAAAATTGGGAAATAAATCAAATGTTTAAAGATCTAAAAAATACTTATTACATAAAATGAGCAAGAACTATATGTTAATATGTCAGAAATATGTCAATTATTCAAATTCAATTTTCACTCAAATTTTGTTAAAGCTGCAGTCTGTGAGTTTTGCCTCTTTGTCGCCATCTCTGTTTGAAAACCTGGAATTGCAGCAGTGTGCGGAATTATCTAGCTTGCGTGGGTTGTGAGTTGGGACGGCTCCAGCACGGATGAATCTAATGTTTTGAGGGTCTTCGAATTTCATATTAAGAAATTCTTTTAACCCAAGAAGCAAATTATGCTTCCTTCGAACTGGATTTCTTAAAAATACAAATCTTTGTAACCCCAGGCTATCTGTAATCAGAAGCACATTTATAACTGGAATATAATTTAATTTCATTCACATGTGTTTCATAAACACAATCCTTTCTGGATTACAATCCGCCATCAAAATGATATATTTAATTATTCTAGCTGTTGTGAGAAAAGGCTATAAACGATCCGCTACCTACAGGATCCTCACCTGCGATAGCCTAGTAGCCGGGACAACTTCTTTATGTTTACAGACATGATGTAATGACGCAGTGCCATTCTCGAATTTCCCGCGAAAACCTACCCATACACTCTAAAAAATGCTGGGTTAAATATAATCCAGCGCGTTGTTTTTAACCCAACCGCTGGGTCAAAACAACCCAATAGCTGGGTTTGTCCCTTTTTAACCCAGCGCTGGGTTATATTTAACCCAGCATTTTTAGAGTGTACCACTCAAATTAGAAAACATTATTATAAGATAACCGTTGTGAATCGGGCTAAAATAAGGCGATAGTTTTGAACACTGTCTGGTTATGTACTTGCTCAAATATTGATTTCGGATCATTTTTAACGAAAAAAAGTTACGGACTGCAGCTATAATAATAATATCACATTTGACATCATTTTTTTCTTTGCTGTTACTTGCAAAGATTAAATTAAGAATTAAACCCTTCATATTCATGCAAAAATAGCAAATGCCTCCCTTTCTAATTATCATACACCATTTACAACATCATTAATTGACAATTAGCTGCAAATAATTCCATGAAATGCGACAATAACTGTTGGTGTAATTTACTAATTAAACGTTTGTACTAGCAAGAATAAAAAATGAAGCATTTTAGTTGTAACCTCATATAAGATACAGTACGTGCTTTGAACTACCACTCTTTGTTTTTCTAAATTGCCTTTACAACAGAAAACAGGTGCAAAATCGCCAATAAATTATCATATTAATATATCTACATTATCATTTCAATTTCCAGCACAGCTACCCTTAACCTGCTTGAACTCTGAGCTCCGGGGCATCATGGGCGCTGGCAGGGTGACCTGCCCAAAATGCAGAGATACTTTGAGCAGAAAACATTTCAGTAAACAAGCTGCTCAATCAGAGAGCACTAAGACTGCAGCACAGAGAATGAAGCTCATCCTTTATTAAAGATATAAATTATGCGTCACTGGAGCACACCGAACTGTGGTGCTTTATTCAGGAGTTTCCAATGTCTCCTGGCTTTGACTAATCCAATAAGAGGTAATCATTGAAAGGCGGTGACCCAGAAGCACGTGAGAGAGATGTCAGGACACTCTGTAAACGACAGGCTAGATCTGTGATGAGGTGAGGGGTGGCGTCACCTAATCCGAATTCACAAAAAAAGGTCAGGCACGCACAAGTTTGCAAAACAAATTAATTATACACAAGACAGATTAATGCGCAGTAAAACTAATGCCAGATATGATTAAGTGATGAGGCAGGTTTATCTGTTGATCTAGTCTCGGATGAATGAGCAGTGCAATCACGGAGCAGTGAAGCTTGTTGCATTCACATCTACATGTATCAGCAGCTCCCTCAGATGTCCGCTGTGCTTTGTTTATGCAACAATCAGCATTGGAGAAGGACCGGCTCATTTACATAACATGCATATTCAAATCAGGCTCTCTGGCTCGCTTTAAAAATCCTCTTTGACATCCCCTCGCTTGCCGCAAAGAGACTGTCTTGAATAAATCACTGTAAACAATGTGTTAACATGTCACCGCTGCATGCCTGAAACCATTACGTACCCCCTCGACCACTTGCTTCACATCATAGGAAATCTTACGAGCATTTAATGGAACTGCTAGGGTTGCCAACTTCCACAGAGGAGAGTTAGGGATACTCTTGCTGTCTTTTTAGGATGATGTGGATTTCTTTACACCAGATTTGAGTTTTAGGTAAACTCTTGATGGCAGATAACAAAATGAGTACAGGGTACGCTAAAACAAAATGCTACAAAGTCACAGGGCCTGCAGCAAAAATAGTCACTGCATGACTGAGTTAAGTGCTAAATGTATTTGAGATGCTTGACTTTGGTTTACTGACATGCAACTTTTTTATTTTATTTTTTTTAAATAAATAATTTTAGTGTGATAAAGTGTCACATGCTATTACACACACATCAATTACATTAGCTTTTAACAAGATAAATTATAACTCCAGGGAAAAATTATTGTACATTTATATTTTAAGATGAAAAGACCTAAACTTAAAAGTGCTTTGTATTTTAGACATTTTAATGAACAAACCCAGTGAAGAATGCACACCAATGATACGCATAAAAAAACATGGAAGGACATTTCCAGCTCAGAGTAAAAATTTGTATCTCAATAGAATGTATTTAATTTAATTTTTTAAATTGCCACTTTAAATCCCACAAATGTGCCTTGATATCTCAGAGTAAGATTTTATGTCTGACAATGTGTTATTGTCAACTAAAACTATAAAAAATTTGGTAAATGAAATAAGGCTGAAAAAAAAAATGTAATTAAAAAGTTAGAAATAAAATGTTACTTTGGCAATGAACTGAAATAAATTGAAGTACTAAAAATCACTAAAACTACAATAATTTATGAATGCTATATCAATACACACACACACACACACACGTATATATATATATATATATATATATATATATATATACTATATATAACAAACAATAAAAATCACAAGACAAAATTCCTAAAACTTAAATCTAAAATTAAAATGAAAACTGAAAACATAAAAATAAAAGATAATTCCATATATTATTAAATACTACACTAAACTATAAATAACAATAAAGTAACACTGATTTTTTACATTTGACTCACAATTACCTTTTATATTTTTACTCTGAGGCTTACAAAAGAAACTGACAGAGAGTTTACAGACTGTTTAATTTAAAGTTAGCTATGTAGCTGTTTGGGTGGAAGATGTTATAATATGGAATAAACTGAGCTTCATGTGGATTTAATATGGGACTATATTCTGTTCCCTTAAGTATGTGATGATTCAGTATCACACGGGGCAGTTGGCACTCCTAAAACAGCAACATTTGAGCACTCAATGCAGCCCTATATGACACTGACTGATATAAAAGCCATACTTTCAAAATGAGATGTAATTAAAAACTTGGCTTGAGTTCAATTTATAATGTTAAAGTGAAGAGGAAGGGCATTTCAGGCGATCGATACTCATGTTCATTTCCTTTAAGAGCTGCATGCAGCACAAGCACGCAATGGATTTTTCCCTTTTAACAAATGTAGCACAGCGTACGAAGAAGAAAAAAAAAACTTTTAAGATTACCCATCTTTTACCCATCATCACCAGGGTAGACATGGTTGGAAGGAGTGAATCAATAGCCCAATTTGAGCCCAATCAATAAGCAGCAGAGGTGAAATATTATGATGATATAAACATTAGAAAACATTAGACGCTTCCATTATGACTAACAATTACATCCTTAAGGTTTAGCTGGAAACAACACATGATGCACAGGCACGGCAACAACACTAAATGAGGAAACGCTTGCTGTTAAAACATGCAAGATTACATTTAAATCACAGACTGGTAGGATAACACACAGTTACAAAGGTGAGATCACGGATGGGGGCAATGGCTCATTTAAGATGTCAATGGGATTAGGCAAAGATTCAACAAGAAGCTGCTACTGTTTGCACCAAAACACCACAAGACAGATGAGCATGGGAATAAACACCGGTGGGCAAGGCATTTGGACTCACCATATTGTTGGTGGCTCGGACCCCTCCACCTCCAAGTAATCGTACTTTTCCTCCGTCTGGAAGTCTGTAAAAATGATGGAGATGGTGTCTCCGGGATCAGCAAGTATGGTCCACGTACAGTCCGCACTATTGTAATATTCACTCGGGAAATTGGGACTCGTAATGATGCCACTTGAACCCCTCAGAGTATCACCACATGTGTCCTCAGCTGTCAACCAAACACGAAAAGACTTGTGTTAGGAATCGGCCTTTAATTTCTAGACATACTTATACAGTAGAAAATGACAGCTGAACCTTTTGGACTAAATCGAGGGCACTTTTCACAATGTTTGTACACCAAATTGTTGCATGTATTTTGTTGCCAATTCACATTGAGGATTTTTACAGCCCATTGATGGGAGCTAAAAATAGCTTTATGGTGAGTTTGTTCATTAATGAGGGTATGAGAGAGAAGCCATGGTTATCTGGCGGTGTCGTTCATTAATCGGGCACACACTAGTTTAAAATAGACTCACTTCAAGGCTGTCCCATGATTCCTTTTATCGTGTTTTAGTGAGGCAGTGGCTCTTGCGTGTGCTTCTGAAGCTTTGGCTCTCTCATTTAGTTTTGTAAATGGATTCCGTCATGACAAGGTTTTCAGAAAAACAAGGTCCCAGCTGCATTTCCAAAAAGACTCAGAGCTCATCTCTGGTCCCTTCTGCTAGTAGGTGTCCAATTAAATTTGAGTGCGATCTTTTTGAATTTACCAATTGCAAATTGTAATTTTGCCTTTGGAAATAGAGTTGCAAATAGAACTATGTACAGATAAAGACACATGGACTAGTCTGTGCAATCATGATAAATTATATAGAAATAATTTATACAAACAAGCATCCATTCATATGTACGTACAGTCATGGCACAGAGCCATGTGAACGTTCATATAGTGTGTACATAAATATGTAGAAAGCGATGCTCCGATGTGGAGAATCACTTTTACCTGGGATTGCAACATTGTAAAGGTGCAAAAATTGTTGGCAACAAGAAGAGTTACATTGAAACAATTACGAGAGACGCATTGACATGTCCGGGACGGAAGCCATGTCGATGCGCACAAACGCATAAATTTGCATATATTAAATGTTGAGAACGTACATACACGACATGCATTCACAGGCAAAAATACGCAAGAGCACATGCACTCAGAAAGACTAATGGAAATCTTGATATCGCCTATATAGCTAATGTTTAGCAATGAACTACCTTTGGAACACGGCTCTCTGCAATACTGCATTCTAATTGGACAATCATGGAATTCAGCAGTCAGATATTATCTTAATATTCACTGTCATCTGTGGTAACGGATATCATTGAATTTCATCTCAATTATCAATTGTAGAGAAAATGATCTTGGTAAACGTAAGTATTAATATCACTGTAAGACTGTTATCGGCATGACCTATTCTTTCATGAAACAGTAAAGGAGATATTTAGGAGAATGTTCAAGCTGCTTTTTGTCCATAGAATAAAGGTGGATGAGGACCAGGGACCATCATTCACTTCCATTGTTTACAAAAGAGCAGTTTGGAAATTTTTCTAATTATGTCTTTTTGTGTTTGAAGCAAGAAAGTAAGTCGGTCAGGTAAAACTTTAGTATAGGGACCAATTCTTACTATTAACTAGTTGCATATTAGCATGCCTGGCCGACTGGCTGTTTATTAGTACTTATAAAGCACATATTCTGCATGACCATATTCTACATCCCTAATCCTACCCGATACCTAAATGTAACAACTACCTTACTAACTATTAGTAATTAGTAATTAGGAGTTTATTGAGGCAAACATCGTAGTTAATGGTTTGTTAATAGCGAGAATTGGACCTTAAAATTAAGTGTGGCCATCGGTCACACTTTATTTTAACATCCAATTCTCTGTATTAATGAACTCTTAATTAATATGGTCATGCAGAATATGTGCTTTATAAGTACTAATAAACTAATAAGTACAAATATGCTAGTAATATGCATGCTAATAAGCAACTAGTTAATAGTGAGAGTTGGTCCCTGTACTAAAGTGTTACCAGTAAGTCATACAAGTTTGGAATGGCACAGAGTGAATAAATAGTAAAAGAAGTGAGGTAAATAAGCTCTCATTGAACATTAACACCATAATAAACTAAATGAATTAACCTATGAAACAAAAGAAAATGCATGATATGGTTTGAAGTATGAACAAAGGTGTGAGAGAAACAAAAGAGGGAGTCAAAAAATACATGTTTTGTGCATTCATGTGGTGTTTCAAATGCAAGCTTGTCCTAAAACATTTCTACACTCTGATGGCTAGGAAAAAGTCATGAGACATAAAACCTGAACTACAGTAATATCAATGCTAATGTCAGTAAAAAGCACGCACACACACTTACGCACAACTATTAATGTCACTGAGTATGTGATCGACAGCCTCATAAAAATTCCATTACATAAAAGGAACTCAGGAGACAAAACGGACAAAGGTGTGTTTTGGCAAGTGTGAGAGAGTGTATTTCTCTCCTTTGTTTACACTGAATGTGGCTGTATCTCACTTAGATATGTAACGAGAATTATTATTATTATTTTCTTTTTTTGCACAGCTCGTACACATTTTATAAAATTGATGCAAATGAAGTTTGACGTAATGCCTGTGGGTAGGTTTAAAATTATACTCACCACCAAAGTCATTGTTGAGGTGGTCTTTTGGTGTGTTGCAGAATATGCAAACACTTATAAACCAACAAAAAACCAATTCAGAAAAATCGACTTAAATGATAAAAGGGAAAAATTATGGTGTGTGTTTCAATAAATACTAAAGCAGCTTGGCCTTGACATTTGCATTGTAATGTGGAGCGACGGACTGTGGGCTATGATAAATTCCCACAGGGAAATATTTGTGTCAGTCATTTGTAAATCAATTCTGCATTTATATGCATCTTCCAGTGTTAAATGTAGATGAGCTAGCAGTGCATTTCATACAAACTGGAATAATAATGCAAGAACATATAGAGTCAAAGAGGGAAAAAAAAATCTCATTCTACAGTTGTTCATGGGCAAACAGCCAACATGACATCCAATCCATATTGTGCTGTTAAAGGCACATTGAATTATTATTATTTTCTTTTTTTGCACAGCTCGTACACATTTTATAAAATTTATGCAAATGAAGTTTGACGTAATGCCTGTGGGTAGGTTTAAAATTATACTCACCACCAAAGTCATTGTTGAGGTGGTCTTTTGGTGTGTTGCAGAATATGCAAACACTTATAAACCAACAAAAAACCAATTCAGAAAAATCGACTTAAATGATAAAAGGGAAAAATTATGGTGTGTGTTTCAATAAATACTAAAGCAGCTTGGCCTTGACATTTGCATTGTAATGTGGAGCGACGGACTGTGGGCTATGATAAATTCCCACAGGGAAATATTTGTGTCAGTCATTTGTAAATCAATTCTGCATTTATATGCATCTTCCAGTGTTAAATGTAGATGAGCTAGCAGTGCATTTCATACAAACTGGAATAATAAGGCAAGAACATATAGAGTCAAAGAGGGAAAAAAAAATCTCATTCTACAGTTGTTCTTGGGCAAACAGCCAACATTACCTCCAATCCATATTGTGCTGTTAAAGGCACCTTGAATATAGTTATAAATATGTCAAAATATGGGGTCAATAGTACAGTTGTGATCTATGCATAGCTGGTTCTGTACCACCAATATAAATAAAAATAACTCTCTCCTTTGTCTTCTGTCAGACAATGGCCATGGTCGATACGTTTAGGAGTGCTCAAGTACCAAGTGTGTTTATCAAGGCGAAATAGACCAAGAATATTTATTTAATTACTAAATGACACAGTTATGTAATGCAATGCATTTTTCTAAAAAACCCTGCATACCTGAAGTTATTGTTAAATTTATTGATACCTAAGCAAGAAATATTGCGCTAACCTTTAAAATCTTTTAAAATCTTGAAAATTCTTGCTGAAATGCTAAAAATGCTGAAAAGTCTGATGTGACAAATTTACACAAAAGCGAATAATAATTGAATATTATTACATAAATACAGGGACATGCACAGACATTTTGAGGGGCAGGGGCTCAAGTGGAAAAAAGGGCACTTCTCATATTTATTTAAAATTTTCTCTAAACGAAACATTAAATATATTAGGGGTGTGCGATATTGACAAAAATATATCTCAATATTTTCTGGGATTTTATCGATAATGATAATTAGTAGGGGTGTAACAATTCACTCGTTTTCTCGATGCATCGATAACAAACCCTGACGATGCATATGCATCGATCTTGAAACATGGATTTTGAATCGTGAATCATCAATTTTGGACAGTAATCGATTTAAAACGCTAAGAATAGAATGAATCGCGATTTCTATAGCGATTCAATGCTTTCAAAATATATACATTATACAAATTAAATTACTACAAGCACGAATTAATGGAGACCTTCAACAGTGTTCGTGCCCTCGCATCTCTTCTTCACGCGCTCCACTATTTAACGACTGTGACTGTCACAAGATTGCACTCGCGCTCCGTTCGTCTCACTGACACATTTTTTGAGCAGCTGATGCATGATCTCTCCTTAGTACTTGCGGCCAGTAATGCTAAAGTGAAGTCGTTTTACTTTTCTGTAGTTTTTTAATGGCTCTCGGTCATGCCGACGACATTAACTGAGCAGTCGAAGGCTGCGCATTTATTGCATGGACGGGGCAAAAATGTAAGTGTCTAGAGCATACGCACAGTTCCATTGAATGATAAATGTGTTTTAACAATGTTGTTAAACCGAATGTACGAAGGAAACCCTCGGTGCATTAATAACAAACACTGACGATGCAACGCATCGATCTTGAAACATGGATTTTTGAATCGTCGATTTCGGACAGTAATCGATTTAAAACGCGAAGAATCGAATGAATCGCGATTTCTATAGCGATTCAATGCTTTCAAAATATATACATTATACAAATTAAATTACTACAAGCACGAATTAATGGAGACCTTCAACAGTGTTCGTGCCCTCGCATCTCTCCTTCACGCGCTCCACTATTTAACGACTGTGACTGTCACAAGATTGCACTCGCGCTCCGTTCGTCTCACTGACACATTTTTTGAGCAGCTGATGCATGATCTCTCCTTAGTACTTGCGGCCAGTAATGCTAAAGTGAAGTCGTTTTACTTTTCTGTAGTTTTTTAATGGCTCTCGGTCATGCCGACGACATTAACTGAGCAGTCGAAGGCTGCGCATTTATTGCATGGACGGGGCAAAAATGTAAGTGTCTAGAGCATACGCACAGTTCCATTGAATGATAAATGTGTTTTAACAGTGTCGTTTAACCGAATTTACGAAGGAAACTGTTAAAATAACCACAGCATTAACAACCTTGAAATAAAAACGCGAGGTTTATCTGATAATCAGATGCATATAGCGTTTGTTGCTATAGCAAACAGACATCGGGCGCGTTTTCTTTCAGAATCATCATTTGCCGATGGAGAGGAAAAGTTAAATACTATAGCATTTTATTTTATAAAAATGAGATAAAGAAGTTTTCGCACTGAAAGAGAAGTGATCTCGCGCTCATAGAACTTAAGACGTGCCAGGCTAT
>NW_015544192.1:1183214-1214292 GCF_001515605.1 Sinocyclocheilus anshuiensis | reverse complement strand
CAGCAGTGATAGAAATTAATCTTTTCCAATAAGTTTAAATTGATTTTTACCTTGTATGGGCATTTTTACCTTCATAAAGCCATTTTTTCTAACCTGCAGTTACAAATGCATTAATACTGTTTTGATTAAACAGTACTAATGATATTAGTTAGATGTCAGATATGTTAGCCTATGTATTTTTATGCTTCTCCGAAAACAAACTTTAGACAACCAAAGAAAATATGTAATTTGAGTTTCTGACAAAATGTTTTAATGTTATAAATGAGTCTATTTAGAAATGTCTAAAATGTTATAAATGAGTCTATTGAAAAATATTTATTAATTTAAATGAATTCATTATGTAGCTAAAAAATAATTTGTAAAAAAAAAAAAGACTTGTTTCGTCCAGAGTTTTTGAACGAATCTCTTTAATGATTCAGACATCAAATAGTAACAGTCACTGTTTGCCACCTACTGGCATAATGTAACACATACAATCTATATTTGAAGCGTATCATTAGTTCCAAAGATTAATTACTCGTTTTGATCGCGGCTGCAGCAACATCAGAGTCTATATCCAGATTAAAAACTTTGCAACACAGAAATGTAGCCTACTGTGTAAGACTGTTTGTGCAGACTGTTTCAAACATAAAGCTTAGGCTACATGATGAGCGCTGCTCTCTCTGCATCAGCGGCTGCGCGAAAGCAGGTTTAAGTATTCCGATGTGATTGTGTTTTCAAAGGTTTAATAGACAGTGGAATCACCGTCATTTAGGAATAAGATCGCGTGTGTTTTAATCGAGATCGCGATCTTTTAATGATTAAACGTGCATACATATGAGCCTATAGCCTATGTTTGTTTTTTTTGTAGCCCATGTCATATTTGTACCAGATCTCAAAAGTAACCCGGGCGGCCCCCCCGCTTCCGCGACCCATGCGGCACAACTATTATGAGCCTATAGCCAATGTTTTTTTTTTTTTTTTTTTTTGTAGCCCATGTCATATTTGTAGCAGACCTCAAAAGTAACCCAGGCTCAGGCCCGTGCGGCCCCCCCGCTTCCGCGACCCATGAAATTGGACTTATATTTGTTGGCGAAATAGAGCAAAAACAGGTAACATTGTATCTAAATTGGGCTGGGTATCGAGTTCGATACTTTTTAGGCACCGACCGGGGTTACACTCAGAGATGTGGCGCACACGTGAGGCTGTAATGTGAATGCGTCCCAGCCCCCATAGATGTAAGGCTACATTTACATTTTATGTTTTAAAATGAAAACGATCCTCGTCATACGGGCATTTCCACTGCGTTTCAAGCCGGCTTTACACTATCTCTGACAAATGACAAGCGACAGACCGGTCATTCATTTCCAATGGAGAGTAGCACGGGAGCTGCTTGGAGTTACGATCATATGCAGATGTCCGTTCATACTAACGTTACACGACCGAAAGCGCGTGTTATGTGACCATTCATGCAAACTGTAGCATCATGCTACATAAGACAATAAAAACCACCATCGAGTGTTTGTAATAACTTCCGATTGCCGTCTAACAGGGCCGGATTTACGCATGTTCATTCTAGGCACGTGCCTATGTTCGCTCGTCCAGGGGGGGCCTAAACACAATGAAGAGATATATAATATTTTTGTTATACTTTGGGCTATCTACAACAGTAAGAGAACCAAACCCCAGAAGACATTGAGCAAATAAATATAACAAACAATAGGGTAAAAAATGACAAAGTATTTCCATGTCTTCCACCTTTTTTATGTAGGCTACGGAAATCACGCTTTCTTTCTCCCAGTCTCTCTCACAGACACACACACACAGTGCAGACACGCACTCGCGTGGAGACGCAAACAGAAACTTATTGTCAGCGCTGCACCGCGAATTTATCAGTAAAATAAAATTGGTATCGAAAAAAGTATCGTTCAGGAACCGGTACTGAAGTCAAGGTATCGGTATCGATATTGAAAATGTTTGAACGATACCCAGCCCTATATCTAAAACATAAGTGTCTTAATATAAAATTATTTTTTATTGAACTGAGGTATAAAATCAATATCAAATTGTAATCATGCTGCTTTTTAGTGGGAAAAACGCCAGTCTTCGCTTATGTTGCATTTTGTGATCATTCTAAATGTATTTTAATAAACTGAATCATGCAGTGAAAGAACGCGCACTGGTCTAACCTACTAGACTTCTATTGCCTTAGCTAAACTTTAGCTAACTTACATCCACGGTAGCTCTCATGAGTCATAGAGATGTTAGCAAGACAAATTAACTATATTTGCCTTTTGTCGATACTGTTTGCCCCTGCCTGGACCTTTGCTTTGTACCTGGATTATCTCTCTAGTCTCGCCCTGTTGGATTACGTTCGTCGTCGACTGACCCTCGCTTGTTTACCGGACTACCCTTGCCTTGTCTTCTACATACCAGTTTGCCTATGTCTGACCTATGCCTGTTTATGACCACGTCTTAATAAAAGCTTTGCACATGAATCCGCACGTCTCATGTTCTGGTTATTCCGTAACAGCTGTGCTGTGCACCTGCGCAAAGACGCGGAGGGGAGAAAGGCATCGGAACTCCACAGTCTCCATTTCCCGACCTGACCTGATTTTTTTATTTGTTTGACAGGGAAAGCTGTGCGCAAACAGATACACACACATGCACACATATATTAATTTATATATAAAAAAATAAATAAAAAAACTCCCCTGAAAAAAAGGGCACTTGCTCTTAACAGCTGTGCTGTGCACCTGCGCAAAGACGCGGAGGGGAGAAAGGCATCGGAACTCCACAGTCTCCATTTCCCGACCTGACCTGATTTTTTTATTTGTTTGACAGGGAAAGCTGTGCGCAAACAGATACACACACATGCACACATATATTCATTTATATATAAAAAAATAAATAAAAAAACTCCCCTGAAAAAAAGGGCGCTGGCTCTCGAGGAAGAAAAAGGGCAGGTGCTCAAGCCCCCTTTGATGTCTATGTGTGCACGTGCCTGCATAAATATATTTATAAAGATGCTTACATTTTTAAGTACTGTATAATCAACTAACCAGTCCAAGTAATTTCAACTAAATTACATTAAACCAACTAAAAAACAAAATTGAGTTTCATATAACTTAAGACGAGAAAAATATAAACTATAAAATTGCTCAACTCATTTTGATGAGATAATGTAAAAACATATGTTGCCACGACTTACTGATTTTTTTACAGTGCATAAGTATAAAATAAAGAATATAAAATAAAGAACACATTTTTATTTCTTGTGCTAGCCTTTAAATAAAAAGTTTCATTTTAAAATCTAAAAAAAAAAAAAAATGCTGAAAATTCCTGAGTGAATAAGCTGTGAAATGATTGTTGTTTTTTCAGCTATGCTAAAAATTCAGTTGCTGACTTCCCTGCACGTCTTTTTTTTTCACTCAGCCCATCAGCTAGACTCCAGACACGTCTCTGAGACAGGACTATGGATTGAAGTGCAGGACTGGTATAAAGGCTGATGCTATGATGGCAGACACAGACACAAACATGTTAGCAAATGATCGTTCAGGGGCCCATGGGGTGAGGTGTGGTGTCAGGAACCTGACACTCTCCTGTCCATCAGCTAAAAGCCAGCCTGACTAGACTATATATGTACACACTGCAATGGGCCATTAAGATATACAGTGGGTTCTAAAAGTCTGAGACCAATGACAATCTGGCATATGTTTTAAGTTAATTTAATAACTTATTTTGCCTTTGACTTCGGTTGAAAAAGCCATTCTTTGTTGCAATATGTCCAATATGAGTCCATCACCTGGCCAGACCCATTAAATCACATTGTCACAAAGCCTATTTCTTTCATTTTCTGTTTCCATGCAATGGCCCGTCTACCCACGTATTGTGTTCTCGGGGGGCAAAGCACCTGCCAGCGACTGGAGGTGGAATCTGGGCTTGATGGAGTCTCTGTATAATCCATGTGATGTGACAGTTGAGAGGGGTGGAATATGGTGATTGAACTGCACAGAGCCACGCTGGGGGCTTTGGTCTAATCCAGTCATCGAAGAGCAGGAGAAATGAACACATTCTGACTGCAGAACACTCAGCTGAAGAGTGCATTTGTATGTGTATTATTCATGCATGCTCAATGTCAAATGCAAATAAATTCAAATGGACACGTACTGTATTCATAGGTATGGGTATATTTTACAAGGCAAATTCTGATTTTATTGCACGAAAAGAAAGGGCAAATGAATAATATGCAACATAAAGGCAGGATTACGACTGACATTCACTTGTCCAATCAGGAAAAGGCAGAAAGTTTGAACATACCTGGTTCTTTTTAATTATTACAATTGTATTATGTGTTGCTGTTGTTGTTATTATAGAACAAACCGTTTATAAAAAATACAGTGTGGCACTGATATATCTCCACAAAATAAATACTGTATATAACTTGATCTAAATTTGAAGTGGCAAATTCCAGAAGAACTGGTCGAGGTAAGTCTGCTCTCAGCAGGTTCATGAGCACTGAATGGCCGCTGACACCCTGGAGCTCACATCTCCAAAAACGTTGAAGCAAATTTTCAAATGGACGTTATCTTTATTAACAAACTGCATATTTGAAGTCTAAACAACTACATTATCGCCTAAAACTCTCAAAACTACATTCTGTGACACAAAAAACAGTATTATTTACAAAATCATAGTGGATTTGGACATCCGCCATAACCCTCGCTGTGAGAAATACCGCAAGCAGAGTGATACAAATGGTGAAATGGTTGCAGTGCTGTTATCACTACAATATTGCACCTCTGGAAAAGGCTCTCAGCCAATCAGATTCGAGACCCAGAAAGAGCTGTTGTATAATAATATAATATAATATAATATAATATAATATAATATAATATAAAAGTAAGTAAACAAATAAGCAATGTATACAGTGTGTGCATGTGATTAAAGACATTAGAGATTATTATATTTCTGAATATATAAACATTTTAAACAACATTATGGTTCATCATAATTTACATTTGATGTTATTCTATATGTCTGATTATTATTTAAAAGATTTTAAATGCTCTATCCTGAAAAAAAAGTAGCCAGTGTGACAACTGAGACAAAAAACATTGACGCTGACAAACAGTCGCATCTGGTCACTCAGTTCTAAAATCACATCTGTGCTGCATTAGGGGCTCCTCGCCCTAAAATCAATCAGTTATACAGCATCCTTACTGACATCTCCACAGTCCTCCAGAGCCTTCTGTGGTGATAATGTCATATTCTGTTTTCACAAATATTCATATTTGTGTTGACACTTTTTCCTGAGGGTGAGTGACATGATAAATTAGCTGCCGTTGCAAATGTAGTAAGTATGTTTGTGGGAGGGCAAAAGAAATGAAGCCAATGCACTGAAAGATATCTTGAAGTTCTGAAGAGAAATGAAAAAACGCTCAGCCTGGTGTGGATTCAGGTGAGTTCTCGTCTTCAGGAATGCGCTGGTCCCTCCATAAAGTCTCTGAGGAGATTTGTGAAATGTCAGTCCTGACAACTTCAACAAATGTGGGCATGCAAACATATTTTCACGCTTTGGAGAACCCAGGAGTCACAAACCCATTTAAACTTTTTAATCTCAACTGCTGTGAGGAGACTTTGAAATGACCACGATGTAATAATAAATGGTACCTGTGTAGAGCTTTGGGAATATAAAAGCATTTGAATTTGAATCCATGTACCTGATAACACTCTTTTTTCTATATTTGTATGTTTCTTCAACTTTATACCTTTTTGGACTTGTGGAATTTTAGAAACTAAACTCTTAAAAAAATTTCTAACTCTCATTAATGTGTTTCACCCACTAACAATTTCCAATAATATATAGGGGTGCTTCTTTAACTTCAGGCACTTTTATGTTCCAAGGATTGATTATTGTTAAAATGAACAGATTTAAAAATGAGTCACCTTATTTATAATCTATATAGATAAATTATATGAAGGTCAAACATATTTATTACTGCTTACTGGGTCTTTATCACTTATTTTTGCTACATTCAAATGCTCTTAAAATATATTTTACTCTTGTCCCAAATTTTCAATTAGTTGCTATAAAAGTCCATCATAAAATATTAATTATTCTATATGATTTATTTGATAATCTAAACAAGAGTGAAACAAACATAAATCATTTTAGAAATTACTTTTATTATTGTGAAAATAATCATACATTTTTCAAAAATTATGACCACCCCCAATCGCATTTTTGAGATGAAATATGAGACACACTATATGTATGTATATATATATATATATATATATATGTTTTGGGACAGCCTATCCTGGTTAAATCTATTCTATTCTACGTATTTTATTCTGTATATGACACTCACAAGCAACAGTGAAGATGGCCATCCAGAATGTCCATTCAAATCACAATCAGTCTTACAGAAAGAAGCTACTGAGGGCATTGATGCAACTGCAGCGGCTAAATCATCTGCTCTCGAGCTGTTTGATTCATCACTGCTCTGCTTGGGGGATGAAGACTGTGCTCGCACCAACAGGCCACGTCAAAACAAAGCCTAAGATATCAAGAAACCATGAAGTGTTATGATATCAGAGCCCACGGACTTGTGGGCACAAGCACATATGGCTGTTTCTTCAACAACAGAATTTAATTAAACCCAACACATTTCAACTTTTTTCTTTTGGTTATATGAAAGTCACTATTTTGACCTTAATGGGTGGTTCAGACTACACAATTTTTTTGTCGGTTACGACAGTCGCTGTGTCAGATTATGCGATTTTGACTGCTAAAATCATGTCGTTTTGTGAACAAGAAGCTTATCAGACTACACATTGCTACCCGATCATTCATTGCTTGCCGTCTTTAACGATGTGTGTGCTGTCATTGATATGGCGGGACTAGACAGAAGGTGCCATGAGCGTAAACAAACAATGGCTAGCAAACAGCGTGTTTTGCTCTGCACTCTCAGAAAAAAAGGTACAAAAGCTGTCACTGGGGCGGTACCTTTTCAAAAGCTACACTTTTGTAACTTTTAGGTACTAATATGTACCTTTAAGGTACCAATATGGACTCTTTAGGTACAAATGTGTACCTTTTGAATAGGTACCGCCTCAGTGACAACTTTTGTACCTTTTTTTCTGAGAGTGTGTCTTGTCGTCAGAAAAGCCCAAAAAAGAAAGAAAACCTGACAGTGGACACAAATCTGGATTGCATGAAGAGGACAGTATGGGCTGTCAAAGAGAACTAAGAGGTAAAATAGTTTTTATTTGATCTTTTTTAACTCTGTTGCGGTAGTCCCTCAAGGAAACCTCATAAATGCAGGAGTATTATTGCCATAGCTCCACGAACATTTCCTCCATTGCAAAATTCCACCTAGCAGGACCCATACCATTGTCTATCTTTCGTTTCAGCATGTTTTAAAGCATGTACAAAGGTGCTTCTGTGCTCCTATTGGCCAGTCTCACAGATGTGATGGAACTCATCATTGATGACCGAAAAAAAATTAGTCTCAACACCCATTGTCGTTTACGAATCCCCATGACACCCAACGTCAAGCAGTATATATTGGTGATTTTTTTCTATCAGCTTTGCTTCTCTCATTGTGTATATTGTATTTTTTTGTAACTATTCAATAACACTGATTATGTGCTCATGCTGGTCACAAATGCAGCCCAAGTCTATTCTTTAGGTTGAATTTCATGCAGCCTTCTGGGTTTTGTAAGCAAATGACTGGGGTCAAAATGTACTGTTTGTCTCTGAATATATGGAAAACCAAATACGCAAAATATATTCTGGAGCATAGCTTCTGCTGTGCTGTGTCAGAGGAAACAGCTGACTCATCATCGTAGTGTAATTCCTAAATAGAGAAATTACTTAGCTCAGCACAGCAGCTGTGGGTTTCGGGCCAGTCACCGGATGGCTGGCTGGCTTTACAAAAGATCATTGACACTTCAATCACACCATTAAGGAGGTGCTGAAATGGCCTTAAGCTAATCAACAGTGCATGCTCATGTAAAACTGTAATCTTATGATCAATTTAAGTATAATCCTCATGCACTTTATAAATAGTGGTGCTTCAGAATACCTGCTAGAGCAAGGAAGAGGACGTCACTCGCTATATTTGCTCCTCACACCCACACAGACATGTCATTCAGCCCTGCGGGGAGCTCCGTTCTGAGGCTTGTATTAATTCACTGCACTTAATGTGCGACTGAGCTAAGCATTCAGAGCAATTAGAGCTTGCAGTGTTGTGCAAATTTACTCTCAGGAAGGAAGGACTGTGGGAAGAGACCTTTCAGCGCAAAGGTGTCCTACACATATCAGGACAGCATATCTGATAACTCACTGGTATCCTCCCAATTCTAGACATTTTTGTAAAGCGCAAATTAAACTCCTGACAAGAAATGTTATGCTTGAGCTGCATTTGTCTGCGCAAAGGGTACATTTAAGGAATACTTCACCTAAAAAGAAAATTATATTTTCATTTACTCATGTTGTTGCAAACCCGTATGACGTTCATTCTTCTGTTGAGCACAAAAGTGGAAAAACTGCACTTTTCAAGCATTCACAATGACTGAGGATTGAGGCTTTCAAGTTTTTATCACCCCTCAAAAGGTTTCAAACACATAAAAGTACCATTAAAAGTGGACAATATGAGTTATTTTCAAAGACTTCTAAGGCCATACAATAGCTTTGTCTGAAAAACAAACAAAAATGTAAAACATTTGACTTAGCTCTGCGAATCATTTAGACCAGTTTTGTAAACGGGATCAACAAATTCATTAAAAAGATTCAACTCAAAAGAAAGATTCATTCATGAACCAGGCATCACTACTTCTCTCATGAAAATGGCAGAGTCAGACGTCAAAATTGATGTGAAATATTTCCAGTGAAATATTTGGATAAATGCATCTGTTAAATGAATAAAATGTAAATATTTTGTCAATATTTGTCAGCAGTTTTTCAATGAATCAGTGGATGCAGTTCATAAAACTAGCCTAAATGATTCGTTCATCTCACTGACTCTTGTTATAGTGGTTAACAGCTCACCGGAGAAGAAGATCTTTAATGAATAAGGAGTTACATTTCAAGTTTGTTGCTCAAACAAAACAAATCATATGACTTCAGAAGACTAAATAAACACAATACTATTTAAAAAAAATACTGTGTAGAAACATTTTAGTCTGCCCTCCCCCCCTCCCTGCTGTATGCACCAAGGGTCTGAGAGTAACGCAATTTCAATTCTCTGTGTGTATGTGCTGTACATGTGGAAGAATTGACAATAAAGCAGACTTGACTTGACTTGACTTGACTTTTTCACTAAATTGCTAGTATTTCACAATTAATTACATGGAAATGGCAAGTACCATTGAATTAAATGTGAACATTTGGTAACAAATTAGAAAAGGGAACACATATTCACTATTAACTAAGAGTTTTCCCTGAACAAACTCCTAATTTGCTGCTTATTAATAGGTAGTTGTTAAGTTTAGGTATGCGGTGGATTAAGGGATCTAAAATACGGTCATGCAGAATAAGGCATTAATATGTGCTTTATAAGTACTAATAAACAGTCAATATGCTAGTAATATGCATGCTAATAAGCAACTAATTAATAGCGTTGGTCCTTAAAATAAAGTGTTACCGAAATTTTAAAGTAGAAAGACTGAAATAGTATTTTTGTGTAAATCACATTCCAATGAGCTTTATTTACAACCTTGACACCACATTTGATTCTGTAATGATGCATCTGCATCGTTTTCAAAAAAAATTTTTGCTTTCAGAAGGAGGTAAGTCTGGTTTGGGAAAAAAACATGAGTGTGAGTAAATTATCATTCACAGAATTTCATTTCTGGGTGAACTTTTCCATAAAGCACATCCCTTTTCTTACACATCACTTTTCTTAACCAGGAATTAACAGGTTTGGAGCTGGAAAGCTTTAACCAATCTTCAATTCAAAAACACTGGAAATCCTGATCCTGCTACAACTGCTGTTAATTAGCACACTTAATTACAAGCTTAGCCCTGTCTAACAGGAATGTGATCCATCCCGCGCTAAAGTAATTAAATGATACAGCAACGATTCACTGGTGCCTCCTGGACTGTGGAGAGAAGCCAATGTTAAAAAGCTTCCCTTTTCTGGAAGCTTTGCATTTAGTCTGTTCATTATTCTCTTGCAGAGCAGTGAAGGAATGACATATTTGGAAAAAATTTGATTCAAATAAAACGGCTTGGAAAATGCTGCATCATTCTAATAATGAAACACTTCTAACACACAGCCCCTGAAGTACTTCAAAATGACCGGCTATTAAATTGCCTGTTGCTATTAAGGTCAGTCTATAAAATTATATGACAGCTTTTGATGTCTATAACAACGAACTGAGTATCTAATATCATTGCCATCCATACGAGACCACATTATAAGTCTATTTCCCAACAAGACACAAAATGGACACTAAGCCACAGCCACCTAAGATCGGAAACTAAATTGATTGTTGGGTAATCCATCACAGCCCATTTAACAGTTAACTATCCACATTCGCTCATTATGATTGCAGATTCAATGGTCTTTAGTCAATAGATCTCCATAATAATGTTCTTCATTTCCGCAAGAGAGTTGAGAATGAATCTTTAAAAAGAGTTGCAGGAATTCGATATACATTTTTGATGACAATAGAAGGGGGAAACAAAATCTCTCTCTACTCTTGAATCCGTTTCAGCATAAGTGGCTTTCATTGAAACTACTTACTGGAAAATCCCACAAATATGGTGTCATAATCTAATCATGCCTAACCAGCCATTCATCCTGCCATGATCCTGCACATCGCCTGAGATACGCAGAAGTGGGACGGATGCAGGTTGGACCATTGAAAGGTCACTGCACTGACTTGGAGGGTAATGAGGCACAAGGAAATGTGGGCAGCCAAGAATTTTCATTCCCCAAAAGACACATGATAGATAGTTACATGTGGATGCACCACACACAGGACCTTGAGTTTGACACGAGGCTTCTTTGACCCCATTAGACCACTATGTGTGAATCATCAGCCACTCGCGTGCTCACAGACAGAAACACACACACATAATGGATACAAACATGAGATTATTCTTAAGCAATCTCACAAGCAAGAGTGCACAGCACATGGCCGCAAGCCATTGGAATACTGAATGTTTGACCCAATGTGTGGGATGTGTAAGGTTTTATACAATTCTACAAGTGCTAAAAGCTAAAAGCAAAAGATTTATACCATATATAACCATTTATGTTTTTGAAAGAAGCCTCTTATGTTCATGAAGGCTGTATTTTTTTAAATAAAAAATACAGTAAAAACAGTAATAGTGTGAAATATTATTACAATTTAGTGTCACATTATTCTTCACAAAAGAAAACGTCGATAAAGAAGATACATAATATAAAAAGACATTAACTAAAATGTTATTTTCACTCTATTTTCACTTATTTTTCAGTTCTAGAAAGTTTCAAGAAAGCATCTTTATGCATTATTGTGATAGTACTGCAAGTGGCCACTCACTCACTGACCAGGGAGGACATGAGTGAGTCAATAATAGTGAATCAAACAAATCATCAATTGCATTGCTTCAAATGTGGCCACAAACTACCTCATCATTACTGAAGGCCTCACAGGCCAGTCTTGCTCCCAGCCGCCACCGAGAGTTACCTTCACCCTCTCAGTCTTCTCCAAGCACTATGAATCAGTGCAAATTATATATGCATGCAGTTGATTCTGTACTGCTGCTTGCTAATCTTGTTATTTGAGTGCCCTTGATGTGAGGGTATTGACAAAGTGTAAAGCTTGTTATTGGATTTCAGATATTTCCCCCCCTCCTCTCTGATTCCCTCTCGTTCCACCTGCGATTCTTTGTTTGTATTGAGACTTGCTTCCTTGTTGAATCCCAGAATGCAACATTTATCGAACTCCAATCTTTGTTTGTGCCAGCAGTCATTACGACCGGTGTATCAGTCAAAATATGCATTAGATTAATGGTGTAGATAAGTTAGAGACAACAGCAGCTCTTGATGAGGGTGTGGTGCTGTCAGAATGCAAATGGCTGTGTGTATGTGTGTGCCAGTTTTACTATACTTTCAGGTCAAATTTGCCCAGAGAAGTGAGCCAAATAAGACAAAACCTTTTCTGGAGGACATTTGGGATATCCTAGTTTTGCAAAAATGTAAAATTCTAAAACAATAAATAAAATAATAGGAATTTAATAAAATAATATAACTGCAGATAAATTGCATAAAAAAAATTAAATCAATGGTTAATATAATTTGTATAATATTGCAATACATTTTTTTTTACCTTGACCTGCAAGACATTCAGCTGCCCTGAATTTCTTTTTTTTTTAATAAAACAATTGAATTTATTGCTTCCTCCCCCTAATATTATGCAAGATAAACATTAAATCAATGGTTTAATTAGGTTAGATTGTCAGGTTGGTTTAGAGTTAGGTGACAGTAAATATCATTTGGTCAGTGTAAAAACAATGTCCACCATGGAGAAGGAGGAGGAGGAGGAGGAAGAAGAAGAAGAAGAAGAAGAAGAAGAAGAAAGAAGGAGAAGGAGAAGGAGAAGAAGAAGAAGAAGAAGAAGAAGAAGAAGAAGAAGAAGAAGAAGAAGAAGAAGAAGAAGAAGAAGAAGAAGAAGAAGAAGAAGAAGAAGAAGAAGAAGAAGAAGAAGAAGAAGAAGAAGAAGAAGAAGAAGAAGAAGAAGAAGAAGAAGAAGAAGAAAACTCTCTCTTGTTGCACTTATTCTGTTAAATTTCCCTGAAAGCAGAGTGCACACATACAGTATATTCATTACTATTAGTCCTATTGCCATTTATATATCTATATGTATTGCAATTTCCTTTTGTCTGGCAGTCTGTCTTCTGTCCATTCTTTGATACATACCTCTAAAAAGTATTTTCAGATGTAATTTACTTTGGGACGCATTTCAAAATGCACACACTTGCACACACATGCACTGAGAGCACAGAGACATTGTGGTAATGAATGCTTTCAGATGTGTAATCAGCCATTTTCAACATACTGTGCTAAACCGAGTCTCTCCTGAGAGGCAGTGATTGTGAATTATAACACTTCTCTCTAACGTGCTGTTTCATCACAAACTTAAAAAAAAAAAAAAAAAAAAGAAAAAGAAAATTGCCCTTATGTGAAAGCCAGATTTTTTTTATGATAATCATGTCAAAACAAAAATGCGATACCATTTAAATGTGTGAGGAGCTTTTGCTCTAATGTTCTCACTGCATTCTGCAATTTCCCCAGAAAGTGACACATGAAGACTTTTCATTGATTGTATTTATCTCATCTTTTCCTATCTGAAAATAATCTAAAGACATAAAAGAAAATATAATTTTCAGCCCCTGCACAACAGACTATAAAGCGAAATGTAATTCCATGTATAGGAGCGTCTGAGAGGTTATTTCATTGTCTTTTATTGCTAGAATGTTTGCCTCGTGACTGTTCAGTCTGTCTGCAAATTAATTTATTTAAATTTATGCACGTGCATGAGGTAAGGGACAAGTGTACGTGGGCAAGTGAAAGCTTGCGGCTTACTGAAGTAACACCTGTCATTAATTACCCTATAGAAGCATGCATCCAATTAGCTGCATTTTTAATAAATCAGTAGCTAGGGATCATACAGGTCAAGTTCTGTAAACAGCGCAATTTAATTGCAAAAAGGAGATGTGCTTCTGCTTCAGAAACAAGATTGTTCTTTTGAGGAAAACCCCTACTGTAACTTTTTAAATGCACAATTTGGGATGCGTTGGAACCACGCTGTACAAGGCAATTTAAGTGATGGACAGGTTAACTTTTTGGACTTTTCTTCAGTCCAAATATTTGATGGTTTGGTGTACTTCTGTTCCAAAATATAACTCAGAGTTGTACTAACAGTCTCAGCCATTTCATTTTCACACTGGCAGCTCAAGCCAGAAGGAATATAACTGAGTGATACCTAACTACGCCCCGCTAAAAACTGCTCTCTCCCCTGTCAATTAGCAGCCTAATCATCTTTTTCTGGCTTCTAACTCATACCTGTACACTTCATAACACATACAGTAGCTCTGCCCATAATATTTTGACAAGTGGTAGCTGTACATAACTGCAAAACATACTGCTAAACATTAATATTTAAAAAAATATATATTATTACTAAAAACATTTTTAGTAACAGTAGGTTTTTATTTCATGTTTTTATTGTATTTTATTAATACATGTTTAAACAAAAAAAAAGTAATACATAAAAATGTGCTTTAAAAACAACATAAAATAAAAATCTATTCATAAAATCTATGTTATTTATTTTAGACTCACTAAATGCACATACACATTTACAGACTAGGAACAAAACGTACACCAGAGCAACCAATAAGTATTACCCCATCTCATTCTTTACAATCCCCTTCCATTGCGTCTACATCCTGCATGTTTGTCCTCTAGAGCTGAAGCAGTTCTCTTCTTCTTTTGTCGTCTTTGGCTTATAGAGACATCCTCCAGCTGTCTACATCGTCCAGCTCGCCCTAGTGAAGAATAAGCAAGCTGCTGCTTCCTGTCACCTTTTGGGGACAAACCTCATTGTCTACTATTGGCTGTCAACACAAAGTGAAGGCATGTGACAATCACTCCTGGGAAACCACATGTTCGGTGCTGAATGTCTTTGCAAAAATTTTGATGGGAGATGTGAGACGTAGGTGGCACCAATACAACTGATAAGAAAAAGACAAGTTTTTTCGAACTATAATCTGTCCCACTAGCTCTAGCGTGCCGGCATGTATAATTCCACAATTTGGCATTCATTTAAAATTTACTTACACTCTGAGAAAAAAAGCTGCAAAAGCTGTCACTGGAGGGTACCATTGCAGGGTACTAATATGTAAACATTAGGTACGAAAATGTACCTTTAAGTTACTAATATGCTTAAGGGGTAAATAAGGTAGTGTACCATTTAAAAGGGTGTTGCCCCAGTGACAGCTTTTGCACCTTTTATTTTGAGACTGCATTTAACAAACACTGCAAACCAGGCAAGAAAAACATGACGAAAATAGTATTTATAGCCATTTTAAAAATGTCAGCGATACTACAAGTCACAGCGATACTGTGTGAGCTACACTTTCAACATGGGGAGGTCATAAAAAACTAGAAATAAACTAGAAAAATCAGAGTTCTGTTGTTGTTTCTTTTATATATATCTTCATGAAACCACTCGGCTCTATTGACTGTGCCTCTCCACTGCTATTATTACTTCACACGAAGCTGTCACAGCCATCACAGTCCTCAGATCGGAGAACATGCCTCTCCAGCTCTTACTTTCACTACGTCTTTCCTCCTTACATTTCCTATCTCTTCTCTTACTCACCCATTTCTGCTCTACCAAAATCAAGCTTGCCTTAGCTGACATGTCCAGAGTCTGATAGGCGTTCAAATAAACTGTCAAATGGTGAAAAAAAAAGGATGACATGCCATGAGGCAATTACTGTCAAAGCACAATGTAGAACCCTAGAAAAAGCGTGTGTTTGTACATTGTGTATTTTCCTCGAAATGTGTTAATTTGCTGGCGAGACCTTTAATTTGAGATGGTTCCCACATTCAAGTGTCAATATCTCAATGTGATAACTGGCTGATGGGTTTGAAGTGATCATCATACTGGCTTTATAGGAGGACGCTTGAGCAGAATCAAACCCCCCAAACTACAACTCCAGGATTAGAAACATAAAGCAGGGAAGGGGAAAAAAGAAGAAGAAGAAAAAAGAAAGGAAGGAAAAAAAAGCCTCTGGCACAGCCTGGGCACTTGCTATTGTTCTCTGAGCTGCTAGATCGATCATTTTACAAAACCCTCATTTACATCAGTGCCTTATTAGTGCTTCGCTTTTCACTGGGTTGATGTGCTTATGTTTTCTGGTGCCGGATTTCCTTTTGATGTGTTGTGGCATGAAATTTTATTTCCATGACTCTCTGCCCTTGAAATCAAAAACAGTTAATTTTTCATCAAAAAGCAAAAGGCCCAAGGGATACTTTTTTTTCTTTATAATACTATAGGCTTTCATGAGCATGTTTATATCAAAAAGGATTGTGCAGCATTCAAAATGTAATTAAGAATGCCTTTTAAACTCTAATTTGAACTGATTTTGTAGGTGACAAACACAAACACACACACACACACGCACACACATGCACGCACGCACGCACGCACACACATATATATAATTTTTATACTGTATATACAATTTTATTTTCAGAACAAATGACCAAAAACATTATTCACATGCCTGCAATAACACCGAAACATTAGTTAACATGCTAGGTATCATACAATATCAATATATCAATTTATTTTGTTTATTGAATACTCTAATGTTAATTAAAAAATATTATTCACTGGTAATTCATGTTTAAAAGGCTTTTAAAATTCATGTTTAAACTTGAAAGGTTAAAAATCTATTGTGTAAAAATGAACGTTAACCAACATTAATGAATGCTGTACAAGAATTGTTCATTGCTAGTTTGTACTAGCTAATGCATTAACAATGTTAACATATTGCAAAGTGTTGCCATAATTTATACATATTTCTGTATATAATGTACACAATCTTTACAAGTTACCATGATTTATATTCATTATATTTAATAATTTCAAAAATACATAAATACCTGGAAAAATCAAATGTACCTTTTAAAGTCTTCAAAATAACATGAAGCCGGCTACAAGACGTAAACAGAACACAGGAGTTGTATCAAACTAATGCAATTTTGTTGTTATCTTATTAATGTGTGTTGAATTTCTTTGAATTGGAATTTTCTGTTTTTCTGTCACTCCAATTTAGCATCATGTGGGATTGGCCAATCTTGATTGATTTGAAAGGAAGCCAATTCTGGTTGTTGCCCATCACTGATATTAAGCCCATTTCAAAATGAGAAAATTAAGTATTCACCAAACCACTGGGTTTAAGACAGAATTCCCTCAGACTTTGTAATGTCTAATTCACATTACTCAATAGCTCTGTAAATTCACATTAAACTTTCAGACAGTAAAAGTAACTCAGCCATGGTCAAACAAGTATTGTCTGAAATGTCTGAATACTGAGCAGAAACTAGGCTACTCTGTGACAAGCCAACATGAAACTTTATACACCAGTATTTACAACTCCATTTAAGGATCTTGTCCTTAAATAGTCCTTTTGTTTTCTGACATGTTGTGACACTGTAGCATGTCTCGGTGATAAGTTGACATGCGAAAGCCGGGTGCGTTTCAAAATCGAAATGTGTCTATTCCAGTGCTACCCCTATTAAATGAACACAAAACTCAACCTTCTGTCTCACCTGACTCAAAATAGTCATGAAAAACAATACCTTAAAATATTACATCTACATTTCAACTCAAGCATTACATTCAGATTCTGTTAGAACTCATAGTTTCCTAGCCTTTTCAAGTTGCAAAATCAAACTAAATGAACTAATTTATAGTTATATTTATAATTGTATCTGCATTAAGCTGGGACAGGAGAAATCACAACATTCGCTGAGCTACCGTTGTCAAGCTGGTCGCAATTCTCAAACAAACAAGCATCACTGTTTACACTTCTCAGGTGAATTAACATAAAATGTGTTACTTACAGTTGTCTCTTCATATTAAACTAGAATGGGAGAAAGGTTTGATGACATTCTTCACTTGTATGATATAATATGGCAATGGTGTTATGAAACCCGGTGCTGAGAGCAATTCCCCAAACCGGTAATGGCACGGGATAAAAAAGATGAATGGTATGCTGAATTGGCTTGGTTCATGCATTGAATTCCAGGACCCTCATCCTTGCTGAATGACAAAATGACAATTAAAAGTGATGAGTCAAATAAATATTGTACATGGACATTTTGGGATGGCAGCCATGTATGGTATTCTCCATAAAAATGGATGAGGTGGAATTCCTCGGGAATAATATTTAAAAGAAAACAGTGAATTAATTTTTGATGTGCTTTTTTTTTTTTGTCTCAGTAAAGCCTTTGAGTGTTATCATCATGTATGAATGGTGAACAGTCAAAGCCTCATATGAACAGATATAGCTGTATGTTAATCCGTTTTCCACCTTTTTCCTGCGTACAAGGTTTTTATAATGATGATGATGGTGTCTCAAAGTATGAATAGGGGACCATTCAGACAGTGTTGAAAAACTTTGGTTAAAAAATGGTCTGAATGAGATAAATGTTAATATATAACATATGGGGGCTCTGTGCTGGTTATACTGTATCCTCCCCTGTATCCTAATTGAAGTATGATTTCTGAGATTCATTTTTCAACTGTGTTCATCAACTGATTTTGGAAACAAAACGGCCCTCAGAACTGCAATGTAATTATGTTGAAAGAGCCAATAATGAAGCTGAATTCAATGAATCATTCTACCATAAAGATGGAGATAATGAGACAGTTTTGTTAAATAACATAACATAACTCAAAAAACGCATGTTTGAGTGCTTAATTTCTCAACCACCTCATAAACAAGTGTTTGATGTGAGAACGAGGGTCTACAAACGAGCTAGAGACTGAAAAACATAAGATTTCCTCCCTCTTTAAATACAGAAGACTATATTAACGGTGCCTATAGGGACAGGCTATATATCTGACATCTCACAATGTGTTGCTTCAATTATGCATGAGCATGGTGAACAAAAATGTAAATGTAGTTCTATAAACAGGATCTGCAATTCTTTGTCCTCCATGCCAAACAGGAGATAAGCACCATTCAGCTCAGTAAATATTCATCACTGTGCTTGTTGTTTCTGTGGATAGGATTAGGCACAGCACATTAACTGGCCCTTGGGGTAAAGGGACAATCAAGGCGGATGGCTTGTCGACGTCTATGATCGTCTTACTTGAAACATACAAAGTTACTTAAGAGATGGGGGGTTGTTTAAATACAACAAAGAAAAAATCATGATTGATCATGAATTTCATTATATGTGTTTACTAATTTATTCTTCATTACCTCAATTCAGAGTGAGCTTCATCAATTATACAATGCCTTTCATGGTTTCGCTTCATATTTTAATGCATTACACCTAAGCAGACACATTATCATTAATAATATACACAAAGAACCAAGCTAATCATGCTATCAATTTGTTTTCAAGACATATTTTATTTAAAGACTCATTTGAAGAGCAAATAATGAAAAGAACAAAAATGTTGTACGATTACTTTTAGCCTGCAGCACACAACACATATTTGTGTATTTTAATATTGTATGCAATTTTTAAATCACTAAAATCAGAGTTTAAATATTTAATGATGGATTCATAAGAACTGTTTTGATGCACTGAATCATGACTGAGTTACCATATGAAATTACTTAAAAAAAGGCACAAAATTCCTCATTGTGTATAATTAAGGAACCGATTGCAAAGTACATAAACAGAAACAACAGGAAACAAACCATACCTGTAATCAACCCAACAGTTTTCAATAGCATCTGACCTTCAGAACCTAACAAATACTCCCCTCTGTGCTTAAAACCAAGCAAGTAGGAGCAAAGCCATTAATAAAACTTGTGAATAACCTTTCAAGAGCTTCACATACTGAGTAAAGTGGGCAGGTGAAAGTCTGACAGGTGAACATTTCTGGAGTAGACAGCCCAGGCAAGCCAGGCATTAAAGTGTCAGAACATTGCTGTACCAAACTATCATTCAATGGATAGGAGCACAAAGGCTCCATCAGATAGAATCTAGCATTAAGGGCTTGGCTGTCTTTTAATTTAACACAGTTCAACAGACAAGGTTAAAATCATTTGCTTGGTAAAGGGCAGGAATGTTTTGTACAGTTTGTCAAAACATGATAGCTATACAGGAATGGCAAAGTTGACTTCTTCCAATCATTTTTCACGAGTCATTGATTCACTAAAGACAGTAGGTGAAGTCCAAATGGAAGTGAGCATCCCTATGCCCTACATATTCCGAAGGGCAGATCCCTTTAAGTGGGGACTTTGGAGGGAGCAGTGTACTTGTGTCTCATAATGAAACCGTTTGGAACGCACTTGGCAAACAGAGCAAAGACAATGTAATTTCCCCATTATCGTCACCTGGAATTTGACCATGAAACTGATACAAACATCTCAGTGCTGTTGGACTAAAAATTCACACCTTTGAAATGCTGCTTCAGATTTAGCTAATTCAGAACTGATTTTTCTATGTAAAAATGCACTAGACGGCCCCTGTCATTCATAGCGTCTTGTGGATGACATGGTGTTAAAAATGCAGCATTCAAGTTAAAAGTAGTTCAACTATTAAGAAACATGTATGCAATTTGACTTTTCTGTTTGAATCACCCCCAAAATGTGTTGTATAAAGGACAGTAACATTCCACACTCACCAACACTTAGCTACATTGCATTATATTACTATTCAATGTAAATGAAAAGTTGAACAAACCCCATATTATTGGTTTAAAACCAATTGAATTTATGCATCAAGGCTTATGATACGAATTTTAGTTTAATAGCTGTTTCTAGCAATGTTTGTATTCTCAGGATAAAGCGCTTTTTGCTTTTTACTGGTATTTTATTCTAAAATGTAAGCACTAAGGAGATCGCACTGCTCTTTTAGCTGATTCATACCACAAGCTATCAAATGGTGAGCTTAATGCTCATTTGGCATTAAGCCTGGGAATGAGGTGACATTTCAGGTTTTTTTTCCCTAGACATCCACTTCCATTTAGCATCTAAGAGGACTAGAGCTTACATCAGCATTGTTCCACCCCTAGAGTGGGGCCGGTGTCCAAGACGAGACAGTGCGACAGGCAAAAAAATGTAATTAAATTAAAAAACCCAACCAAAATTTGTACATCTCAATACCTAATAGGCTTAATTTTTGTGCAGGGTGAGAGAAAGAGCACACAATGTGTTCGTCCAGGAGACACGCTCTGTGTGTGAAGATTACCTTGGAGAAACGATCAAAGAACTGTCAGGCTACTTCTGTGTGTCTAATATTAACATTCCTAAATATAATGTCTCTCTGTCACTGAAGTCTTACTTAAAAATAGATCAAATAAGAGTTGAGGCTCTTTTCCTTTCCTTTCTAGCAGGATGGTGAATAATTCATGGCTCTGTCCAAACAAAACCCCAACGATATTCACATTAAAGACAAACATCTTTTCTTTCCTGTCTTGTGTTTCCACAGCACAGGTTCAAAGTCCAAAAAATACTTTCTGAGGTATTAATAAAAACAGTCTGGATTTGTTTCATACACGTTATTTTCTTTAACACTGATATTGGGCATTTACAGTCGGTAGCTAAAATCTGTTTTATGTCTAATCTCCAAGCAGCTCTGTGTTGTATGTCTTTGGTGAAATGAAATTATGAGGGCAAGAGGGTACAGTAATACCTTAATTGGCATTAAACTGTTATCGTAACCACTAAACATGGCAGCGGGAGCAAAAACAGAGGGAGTAATTATCACTTCACTCTTTAAATCATGATGGATGTATCATGATCTGCCTGCACTGATGTAAAGAAAACACCAAAGGAAGTGAACGTCTGTGGCATATGGCGCGGCAGCCTGTGTAATAAGTCACTGAGGTCTTTAAGAGGTCTGTGTGATTAAGCTAGTTAGCGAGATTTTTTTTTTTCTATTTTATTTTTTTTTCTATTTTATTCTGCATGTACTATGCAGTCACATGACCATTGTATAAATATATTATACAGCGTGGTATGTGACTTGCCTTGTACAATGAAAGAAAACTGTAACACTGAATAAACACATGTTCCATATTTTTAGAACTACGAACTTGTTAAAAAGATTTGTTTTGTCTTTGGTCATGTCTTACCTTGCCTAGGGCACCAACTGAGCCAGGACAGCCAGTGGTGCCCCCTCACAAAAACAGGTGGATGACGCCGCTGGCAAGAAGTAAGCTAGACTGACTCGTAGACTGACTTCCCAGAAGAAAATAAATACTGTGGCTTGGTAAAACTTTCAAAACTTTGCTTGTTTGTTTGAGTGGTCCAACATGTCAGCTTATGACTCAAATAATGGTTTGAAACTGGTGGCAGGACTTCCTGTTTGACCAAACAAATGGCAGACAGATGTGGAGCAGAATTCCTGTTTAAATACGTAAAATGACTCTTACAAAATTGACTGCTTCAATTCAATGGAGCAATTTAAGAGCCAATTTCTAAATAATTTTCACTGGAATGCTTGTGTTCTTCGAATACGGCCAATTGTAGCTCTGTTTGGTGATGCTATTGGTGCAGAAATGACACACTCCACAAATACGTGTTGCTGAGCCGACTCAAAAACTAACATCTCACTTCGTGTCTTTCTAAGAGGGATGCCGAGAAACCTGGAAAACTTGGTTCCAACTTCCAGGCGATGCCTGAATCTGCACTAGAGTTCAACTTCAAACCTTGGAAGTTCAGTGTCTCTGGGTATCTGCTGTACTTTTGAACCCTGAGTGAGCACACTGCAGCAGTCTCCTCTGGCAGGGCTCCCATCTAAGATCATCCAATAGGGTCATTGCTGCACTCCATTTCTGTACTCATGTAATAAATTGCGTTCGTCCATCACTTAAATGATGGGTGCACATAGGAATTGAATTCAGGGGAATTACATACTGTCCTACAGACTGTGGCGATATCTTTCAAACCACAGCATAAATCAACATCATTATCGCTGCTTGGTTTCAGTTAATGGAATACAAATGGCATCTGCAGTGTGGTACCTTACTTTTGTATGAATTAGAGCATTTGTCTTTATATAAGGTAGTGGGGTTAACAATTTCCATAAAACAATTACTTGCCTAAAATTAACTAGATCACTACTTTTAGCCAACAAACCTAAATAAGCCAACTGTTCACTAACAAGTTGGACCAAACACTTACATACATGGACATAACTGCATATGATGCAGCACTGTTGCAATATCTGATGTTGTGATGATGTTTTCTTTCCTAAATATACAATCATCTTATACAATCTCCGGATGAACTCTTAAGATGCTACTAGAGAAGAATTTTCTGTACTGAAAATGGGTAGTTCTGTCATGACAACTCTCGGAGGGATTGGCATGGTAATGTACATGGCAATGTTAATTTATTTGGTCTTGGCGGAATAGATCTGCTACGCTGCTGCTGCTGAGGCAGAGCAAGTACCGAGACTTGCTACTGCCAATACATCCACAACATGCTGCTGTGAGCATGTAAGAAATATTGCTGCTGCAAATATAACATCCATGAAATAACCCCCATATAGCATACATGAATCACCTCGTAGCAGATCTATACAGGTGGAGCTGGGGAAGGTGGAGGGTTTCTGAAGCAAGCTGCAACTGCACAAGTTTCGAATTAGTATTTTTTTTTATGAAAGAGGCATTTAATACTCATCAAGTCTCCATTTATTTGATAAAAAATACAGTAAAGTTGTAATACTGTGAAATAATTTTTTCCCCCTTAAATCCTGTGATTATCACTTTTTTTTTTCCAGGATTCTTTGATGGATTTAAAATTCAGTGTTCTTTTGTAACATTGTTACTGTCACTTTTGACTTTATACATCATTGCTAAATGAAAGTATTAATTTCTTTAAAAAAACTTCCTTTAAAAATCAGTAGTGCAGATATAAAATACAAAATACTTTCACTGCAACAGCTGTACTGTACTGTAGTAGATTTATGAATGAAAAGAACTATAATACTTAGTACATTACACTGCATTAATCACATAATCTGTGCTTAAGACAACAGTGGCAGCACATAAGGGAAAGACACTGAGATAGCATTAGCATATGAAAGTGTCAAGAGGCTAGAAAATGTGGCAACGGTAGCACCCACTCTGCAAAAAAGCTGCAAAAGATTAAGTAGACTTCCATCACCCCATGAGTCTTGAAGCCAAATCCCTTTTACCCAGCAACAGCCTTTCATTATCTGTCAAGAAAACTTGAGAATGCTCCATAACCATGCACCACAGACTCTCACAAGGTTCTCTATAGCATTGATATTGTTAACTATAAACTATTACGATTATTGTTTTTTGTTGTTAATTGAAATAAAGCTGAAATAAAATAAAACAGAAATTAGATGAAAAACTTACTAAATGAGTTGCCTTTGCCACTAACTGAAATACGTTTAAGTTGAAGTACAACAAAAACAATAATAATAATAATAATAATAAATGACAAAAGCACATAAAATAACTTAAAATAAGAACTGAAAATAGAAAAATAAAATATATTTCAAAATAATTCTAAAAACTATAATTGCATATAAATAATACATAATAAATAATACTAAAATAATGTTCTATAGTCTTTATCAGATTGTTGAATCCTATCATGTTGGGTCAGGCTTGTCAATATATTATTTATTTATTTGGTCAGACATCTCTTCATGGGCTTATATTGTGCAGTTAGAGACAGATTCTCTAAACCAATCAAGTCAGCTCATAAGCAGTCCCTGGCAAGAGCATTGCATTTAAGAAGGGTGCGGGTGTCAGCTCCAATTTCGGCAGGGCTGCTCAGAGTGGAGTGGGATTGGTCAGGGATTTACCTCTTTAAGCAGGTGGTCCCCATGGTTGTCAAAGCCAGACAGGAAGAGGGAAGGAGAGGCACGATTGCTGCAGCCCACAGTGAGTCTGAACTCTTTAATAAAAAAAGACCCTGTCAAAACTAAAGTCTAGCACATCAAAAGCCAGTCATTAAGGCTCATAGCCTCAGCGTCAAATTATCAGCGTTTTAATGCTCCTTGAGGAATTCCATTCGACAAAGGATAATTTTAGCTATTCCACACTTGGCCTTGCTAAGTAGGATTGGTGTAGGAGCATAAGCACTAGTGGAGAACGGTAAAGATCATTGGAAGCCATAAATATGTACACGCAATGATTGATTTGGTTAATTAACTGACTCACATTACAGTTCCAGCATCAGAGCGACGTTATTTGTTTTTTTTCTTCATCTCGCTACATGCTTGACCTTTAAAGGCACTAGTTTCCAGCCGAGGATTTGGGACTTGTTTACAGCAAAGAGGTAACTTTGTTCGGCTAATTCAAAGCTTGAAGCAAATCCGAAATTCAGTCTCTGACCTAAATGATGCCATTTTATAGCTGTCTGATTAACAGAGCTATATTCCCTCAGCTGTGACAAGATGGCCCATTTCACTTGGGTTTACCAGTTTGTTATCCTTGACCTCTGCAGAGGACTGAGCCCATCCACAAACATTTATTAGCAGCCAAAATTTACTGGACCGAATTAGCCCACTCAATATGTTAATAAAACATGCCGAGAGCTCGTCTGGACGATTTCCAGATACAAAATAGTTTGCTTCTCGGTCTAAAAAAGCAGCATTGATTTTGCTGACTGCGTTAAGGGCTTTGTTTTATTTGAGGCTGCTGTTCAGTTTCAAAAAGAGAAAATGCTCAGGAAAATGAAAAAAATGACAATTCTCTGAGGGTCTCACACACTGTCTAATGAGATTATTTTTTATGATAAACAAGTCCCATGGCGTTTTGCAACATGGGATTGGGTGTTGAGCGTATTGTTTGGTAATGTGTGGGCTAAGAGTTTCCACCCTAGCTAAATAAAAATCTCTGCGACTGTCGTTTCAGCTCGGCTACCTGTGCAGCAGTGCTGTCATGCCTATTTCACGCCTTGATACTACAGACTGACCAACTGTGCCAAAGGCATCCAAGAATGGAGATATGCACAACCAAGCAATTTTGAGAAAAATATCTGGAAACTGAAGTTAGAAACAGCTGACAGAAACCTTTATTTGTTTCAGTCAATTCCAAAATACCAAAATGCTGAATAAGCAGTATGTATTATATCTTTCCGAAATTCCTAATGAATATATATATATATATATATATATACGTATTTAAATATAATATTGTTTAATAATAATAATAACAACAACAAAAACAACAACACAGTTCAAAAAAATAAATAAATAAACAAATTAATTAATAATAATAATACAAATTCAGAGTATCCATAATGCAATTAGAAGTGAAAATGAAAAGTGCCAGTGGGCCACAAATATTCTGGAGAGCTTTTTATATCTCGACTTCTGCATTCAGAGGTGCATACATTACAGAATTTTAGCATAACATTGACATTTGCGGAAGCTGTATTTATAAAGGTCCCCTGACTTAAGGTTTAAAATTGATTTTTTTCCCCTTAATCTAAAATTAATGGTAACTGTAAATTGCCGGAAAAAAATAATTTCAGAGCTGCTTTTATGTAAAAATCTCCCATCTACTCTGCTCATAAAAGGGGAAAAGGGCAGATACCATATAACACAAAGATTTACTTTTTGTCAAGGTAACTTATGAGTAGAAAATTAAGAATGTTCTGTGATGTTTTTTAATGAATATTCAATGACTAAATGCACTAATTCAGACACAAAACCCAACATGCATTACAAAACATACTTAAGTAAGTAATTTAATATGGAATGAAAATCACATCTATGCTATGGTACCATATGCAATTCTGCAGTTAATCAACAAAATATTCAATAATCAAACCACATCCACACATATAAGACATAAAAGTGCCAGATGACAAGTGCAGCAAACACAGTGGCCTGCTCCTCTATACCCCACAGCAGTCTGGGCCAGGTTGAGGCTCCACATTTTAGCACCTCAGGCTATTTTCTATTCAAGCACAGTTGGCTTTGCAATTTGTGTCCAACCAAAGCAAGCATGATCCAGACACTGTCGTTTCCCCCTTTCTATTAAACACACTGGAGCAGAAACTGGCACAGGCTGTCTATGGAGAGATTCTTATTTGAGAATGGTCATGGCTAATGCACATTATAATTGGTCTGAACACAGGACAATAAATCTTGATATATTCACAACAAACACACAGAGTCCTGACTCATCTTTTTAGGAGAAAAACAACAATGTGGCCAAGTAAAGTGAATTGAATTATTAAAGGGAATCAAAAACTTATTGAAAGAGTCAAATAAATGCAAAAGGACCCTTACGGTGCTTGAAAGGAAAGAAGGGAAGATTGAAATACAAGGATAGAAAATAAACATGGAAATGTAAGAGCTGACAAGAGCGTGATGTCATGTGGTTCTAATGTTCAAGAGGCTACTTATATGCCTATACGCACAAGCATCCGTAAGGACAAAAGAACACAGAAAAACATCAAAGACTCATGCGGAGAAATGCACACGCTTGCAGTCATGCATGTCACATGTAGAGAAATTTGGCTGCTTGCTTACCTCTGCAGATGGGCACTGGGAAGTCCCATACGGCAGCATTGCCTGCATTGGTCACACAGGTGAGCTGAGGATGGCCGTCCAGCACATAGCCAGTTACACAGCTGTAGCGGATCTTGTCGCCTACATTAAAGCGTGTCCCATACAGGATGCCTTTAGGCGGGACGCCAGGGTTCCCACAAGAACTGCTCTGCAATTCTAAAAGAGAAAAATATCACTTTTAGCACTGTATGCATCAGAAAGAAAATTATGTTGTATATACAGACAAAAAATTATATTTTCTAATATACCCACCAAGGCTGCATTTATTTGATAAAATACAGTAAAAACAGTAATATTGTGATTTTATTTTGTATATTTTTTAATTATTTAAAATAGCTGTTTTACTATTTGAATATAATTTTAAATATATTTAAAATTTAATTTATTCTTGTGATGGCAAAGCTGAATTTTCAGTATCCATTACTCCAGTCTTCAGTGTCACATGATCCTTCAGAAATCATTCTAATATATTGATTTGCTGCTCTAGAAACATTTATCATTATCACAGTTGAAAACTACTGTGCTGCTTAATGTTTTTTTTTTTTGGGGAAACCATGATAATTAGAAAGTTCAAAAGAACAGCATTTATTCGAAATTTGTAAAATTATAACTGTCTTTCCTGTGATCTTTACTTTGATCAATTTAATGCATCTTTGCTGAATACATGTATTAATTTCTTTCTAGAAAAAGAAAAAAGAATAAAAAATCTTACTGAACTCAAACCTTTGAGCAGTAGTGTAAGTATTTTATTTTATTTTATTCAATCATACATGTATTTCAGCATAGGGAGATTTCTCAGTGTTGAGTCAGTGTTTACAAGAATGTAAACAAGTTTTTCCTTGTAATTCATAATAAACAAAATTATTCTTGGCACTATTACCAAGCCACACTGACAAGCCAAGGGCTACAGGAGCAAAAGCACAACATTTTATCTGAATTATTTGTTATTTAATCAGCAATTCATGCTTTATGTTCTGGTTGGATCCAAACCAAGGGCAGAACGGTAGCACTTAGAAATTAATGTGGCTCAGGGACTAGTTTGGGAAATAAAGAGAGAGGTACATTGATTGTGCTGTTACACACGGCTTGGCATCAGACACCTTGCTAGTGGGAGGCCATGAATTCACTGCTGACTTTTAGAAGATTTAGACAATTTAGACAAATTCTAACAACAGAGGCCTATTTAAGTTTTCATGCTGTTGTTTATAGACCTTAAACTGGACTTCTTATTGTGTGTTTATTTCTGAAGACCCAACAAGCATTGCAATGGAAACCAGAGTGTACTGACCACAGCGAATATAATGCCATTTTTCCTGCTGATTTTATGAATTACTATTGATTATGCCAAGAAAAGTAACAAATAGAGGATTTATCGAGCAAGATTAATTACTCCATTACATCAAACAATACAGCAAGAACATTAACCACATAAAGGAAAACAAAATGTATAGACTTATTAAAAAGGCTCGGATGCAACTGCAACATAAAAATACAAAGGCATAAAAAACATTTGCCCAAGATCTATGTTGAGATTTCATCCTTTAGTCAAAACAACCACTTTCTAATCGTGTTTACTTGAACAAATACTCATAATAATCTTTTACAAAAGACTGTTCCATTGTACAATATGTTACGCCACAATATGCCACATAGCTGTTTTCCCAGAGGCTTTGGTTTTGTTTCGTACTTTTGTAATTATTTATTAAGTAATCACAAATGCTCAGCAAGTTATGGATTTCTGGCTAACAGTATCGCTCGCAATGATCTCTGGAGTTTCAAACTTGTAAAATATAATCCATAGTGTGGCTAGGGTTTCTTAATGACCGACATAAATAACATAAAACGCCAATACATCTTTAAATGAACACATTAGATCTCCAGTTTTCTCTAATAATGAGCAACATTATGATTTCGATGCACTGGACTCCTGGAAAAAGATATGCAGCAGAACATAGTCATATCCATGTCCTTACTTATTCACTTGGCAACTCCCCTTATTAAATATCCCTAATTACCTCTATCTCAGAGTGAGTGAAACGGGTTGAATTAAATGACGGACACACACCGAACATGCCTCTCCCTTGTTAAGACAGTGGCCCCTGATCTCAGGATGTTATGGCTGGATAATTTAAAGATCTTAAGGGTGATTGTTGGAGTGTAAATTGCACATTAAGAAGCACAAAAGTATTAGAACATCTCTCTGCATGCAAATCATGTTGATTATAACCTGCTGATGCCCCATTCACATGTAGGAAATTAAAATGTCGGGAACAAGCGCACCAACCGCCAACACCATGTTGGATGTAATAAAGTGTCACATTGGAAGGATTAAATAAAAAGGATAAATGTGATAATCTTGTGTCAGCAGAACAGGCATTCAAAGCCCTTGAGGGCTGTCAATTTAGCCATTTAGAGTGGTGATGGATCACTCGTGTTTGTCATTGAGGCCAACGGGAATTTCAATGAAACGAAAATGAGAGATCCGGTACATCAGCGGAAAAGACAACAAAAACCAGCCAACTGTTAATGCCATGCTTTGTCATTTTAAATGAGTGTCCCTGTACTGGTCACAAGATATGAGAAGGCTGTGTAATATCAGATTACTTTTCTTAGGGAATTAATTATTATTAATTAATTCAGGTTTTGAGAGGACTCGAATCTGAAACATTAAACTAAGCTAAAACACACATACACACACACACATACACACAAAGTTTCAGGGAAATGATGTTAACGGAGTTCTGAGGAAAGCCCACAGTTTTAGCAAGATATTCGCTACGGTTCTTTTACTTGCAACCTGAGAAAATTCATAAAGCAGAGACTTGGCTTATGTTTACTGCTTAAAATTAGCTCGGCACCAGTTCAGCACAGATAAGATTTTGTTCGTTTACTTGCGTTTTGGGTGACAGCTGAAAAGCTCATGACGATGTCACGGGAGTAGATCTGCCATTCTTCTCGCTCGGACATGGAGCTATTAATCTGTTGCTTTCTGTTTATCGGATTATCAATTTATGCGTTAGACGGTCATGGGGTCCGGGAGTGTCTGTCGTTAGAACATTTCCAGATACCAGGTTCTTTGTTCTGTGGTTTATTAGATGGTTTATTTATGCTGAAGCCAGTCACGAAACAACACTGACGTTCTGTTGCTTAAATGAGTCCAGAGAGTCCTAGTGCTTGCCGACCCCGGAGGTGGTTTGGTAAATCACTCTCTCCTTGTGTTTCTTGTAAAGATAAGCCGAGCGGGACAGGAACTTATTTGAGACAATTGGCGCCTGGGCTGACCATGGTTCAGCTTTACGACTCTCATATGGTTGAGAAGAGATGTTAGTTTTCCGGTGAAATGCAGAGATTCCATCGTTCATTTGTGTGATGTTCGCAAATGCCTTACAGCTGTACACAATATTTTCAAGAAGCATTCCAGTGCATCCTCATTTCCTAATGCGGATGCCATATTGGGATCACGTGATCAGTCGTGTCTTGCAATTCGAGAGGAAAAAAAAAAACGTTCACATACAGTATTATGACGTCACATTTGATACAAATAGTTAATGCTTTACAAATCATGAACTTATATAATATTATTTATTAACTCATATAATTATTAGTGGTGCTTGCCAAAGGCAAAGCATCACTATTGTTCTCTTGCATACTACTTCTTTTTCCACACAAAAATTCTGCACGCTACTCCTCCCGCACCTTTTGTCATAGACCCATGAATGAGGTGTAAAATCGTGCAGCTTATTGAGGAGAGGTGTGCTTTATCTTTTCTAAGCGATCGGGTGTATGATGTTCGCCCGGGGGGGGGGGGGGGTTTGGGGGCGTCTTTC
>NW_015544192.1:1173139-1183180 GCF_001515605.1 Sinocyclocheilus anshuiensis | reverse complement strand
GCCCGAGGGGTGGGGGGGGGGATTTTGTGATGTCATATCTCCACACCAGATACCAGATACCAGATCTCCACAGGGGGCAGGCTTATTTCACTCGGCTTAGTAAGCAAACAATAAATCATGACATTTAAATTTCATAGCCACGCCCTAGCAACCAGTCACAGCACCCTAGCAACCACCCCATAGACATCCATTGAAAAAGGGGAAAGGCATATCTAGAGACAAGTGGGTGGCCTCTTTTGACTCAGACTGGCAAGTAGTTCTTACATATCACCATGGAAACTGTTTAGCCACGCCCTAGCAACCATTTACAGCACCCTAGCAACTGATCCCATAGACTGCCATTATAAAAGGCCCAGAAGGATATCTTTGCATCACAGTGTCATAGAGGCATGGGGGTGGGCTCATTTTACTCAGGCAACTAATCGGTCTTTCAGAATCATCGTGAAGCTATCAAGCCACAACCTGGCAACCATATAGAGCAGCCTAGCATTTTGTAGCTCATAAATTAGGCTAAGAACATGCTAAGAATTCTCTAAAACTCCACAGTAACGATCTGTGACAACTACCAACTGCCTAGCAACACCCTAGCAACCACCCAGGTTACCATAGCAACTGCCTAGCAACCACCCTATAAAAAATAAAATAAAAAAATCCCACTGGGCGTATTTTATATGTTTGCTACATTCGCTTCCGGTAAAACTCCCGTAATTTGTATGGGCCAAACCTCATATGAATAATCACGACAACAAATCCCAGGGTTGTCCAGTTGCCAGATCTTGTATGAAACGCATCTTTCTCACACGATCGACGCATAAAATTTCAACCCATTTATCCCCTCAACTTGGCAATCTGCAGCCCAGTGATGCTATTGATATGTACAGGTAGTACCGCGGGAAGGAAACCATGATCACTGGTAGAAATGGGAGAAGACTCAGGTGGTGCTCCAGTGAAAAAAACTAAACATACATGTAAATTGAGATATAGCTTGCACTTCAAAAGGCTATTTAATAGATTAAATATGAGCGCTGCAAGTTTCAAAGTCAGGTGCTGCGCTGCTTTGTTTACTGCGGTTATGAGGGAAACGGCTATATTCCTGGCGAAAAGCGCCACCTGCTGGCAGAGAATGAATGAATGAACACGCAGTTGTAAGTGTGAACTGGTGGATCGACAAGAAGATAATGAATTATAAAACTCTAAAGATATAGCTTACACTAAGATATATTTATGTTACTAAATGGGTATAATTGTTTGATAATAATTGTTCAAATTAATATAAAAATAATATAATATAATACATATAATATAATATAATAAAAAAAAATTGTTACTTTTGACTCCGCCCCCCAATTTCCCATATTTTGGTACCCAAATGTTGACAGGTATGCCCGAGCTACCACCCAGGATACCTTAGCAACCGCCTAGGAACATTATTATTATTATTATTATTATGTTTTTTTTTTTAATAGTGACTGAGCTTTACAAAACATGCCAATAATACTTTAACATCTTAACAAAATATAAATTAAACAATATACCCAAGACAACATAAGAATGAAGGAGCCAGAGTCCAGAGTGCTGGTATGGATCAGCGATCCACCAGTCCAAACAGAATGAGCATGAGAGGAAAATTAAAGGTCCAAACAAGTACTGTCTGCTGGAGCGATGAAACAAACAGCCATGACAGGGAAAAATGGCAGGACATCAAGTGGCAAACAAGAACGCATTATGGCCACAGCCACCACACAACAAAATACCTCTGTCCAGGACACAACTGCACCGTCCCCAGCGGCACAAACATATCACAGTTACTACTTTTTTGGTCCATAATCACATTTAAAAAAATGCTTCTTTATTAAAATAGCAGTGCAAACTGTCTCCCCTTCTTCATATTTGCATAATGCCTAAGCCATCCGACTGAATTCCAGTATGATTTAGCAAAGGTTACAAATCTTCCAGTAATCTTGCTGATAAGTCAGTGTGACACAGACACGACCCAGGGAGAGTATGGCCTTCTCCAAGGGTCTGAGATCGCCTCTCAGGAGCAGTGTGAGCTACAGAGTGACGGGGATAACATCTAAGCTTGTTAATGCCCTTCACTGGCCCATCACGATCCTCTCTTCAGCCCTCTTAAAGAGTTTCTGTAAAAGATCACCACTGCCCTTCAAACCGCCACCGTCACCGTCAAGATTCAGTGTCAGGTTCACTTAGAAATCGCCTCTAAGGAAGCAACACAGAGCCATCTGGTTTTCCTGTGGAGCTCTCCGAGTGATTCGGATAAAACCAGGTCACATATTGAAATGAATGTATCATTCAAGAAATCTGTACAAATCCATATTTATAGAAAGAACGGCAAGTTCTCCAGTTCTGAATGGCTAAGAAGCACTCAAAAGGGCTATAATGAGAAAGTGCCAGGAACACTATTCTTTCATCTTTTCTAGTGATCTCACAAAGACACCGCAGCGCCAGTATCAGTTCCTTCTCTTCTGTTTTATTAAGAAACTTCCCGAAGATGCAAAACATAGAAAATGTTAGCAATGACATATTTTGGGGCATCTCTAACAGCAAGCATGTAGTCGTGTAAAATTAAACAGGGCTTGCAAATTTCAAGAAATCCTGCCAAAGCTATATAGTGCAAGGATGTACTTATTATTTGTGGCAGCGATATTCATGTGCGCAGTCCCTCTGGCATTTATTATTTTCTTGCAAGTTTGCTTGAACTGCTTAAACACTTTGAGGATTCAACATAGAAAACCTTAGCGACTTTGAAAGCAAAAGATCTTTTGAGAACAGATTTTTATAAATTTTTCATTAACAGTGGGGGGGGGAATTCTGTTTAATTCACAGAATTAAAACCCTGAAATGTAGAAGATGGAGAATCACACAGTTGGCTTGAAAACGTTCCTAGGTTTTACAACAAATTGAGACTATGCCAGTATCATTTGGTTTGAAGATTCACTTCACTACACACATTTAAGCTTCAAGATTCAACATTTGGTTGGGGAATGGGTTTTAAACTGTAGAACTGGCTGACTCCCTTATCAGCAGACTATTCATCACCGTCCTGCTGCCTTAGATATGTAGCGCTGGGGCTGGATCTTGCTGCTTGGACTCTCGAGTGACAGGGCATTTCCTGCCCTCAATGTTCCATCTTTTGTACCAGCTAATACATGGTCTATCGATTGGATTTGTAAAAAAGCTGGATGTACTTTCGGATGTTTTTTGTTAAGTCCCAAAGGGAAAGCAAAAGTCTCCAGTATCTAGGTGGGTGGACAGGAAAGCGCTACCAGGAAGTGACTGACTCTCTTTTATCTTTAAATAGAGAATCAGTGCCATGTTTCTAAATAAACTGACCATAAGCTATTGGATATAAAGTATAAGATTATAAAATATAGGCCACAACTACTAGTACACTTTCTTCTAAAGTTTTTGTTGTTGTTGTTTAGTTAAAGGGCAAGTGTGTCATTTCCAATAGCATCACTAAAATAATGACTGTTTCAAAGAGGTTTCCTGAACAAACCTCTCCAGCTGCTGTTGGCCAGAAATACTAATGTTCTGCCCCAAACATTGTTTAAACCACTGCTGCTGTATCAGGCTGGTTGGGATTATCAAAACTGAGCAATGTTTTGTGCCACAGTGTTTACACTTTTTGGGCTGTCTCTGCATATTAAGCTAGGATATTTTAAAGGAATATTTCAGGTTCAATATTAGTCGCTAACACTTACCAAGTAGTACAGCCACAAGGCGTAAAAATGTGCAGTTTAAGGGGAAAATTCACTAAAAAATCTAAATTCTGTCAAAGTTACTCACTCTCATGTCATTCCAAACCTTTATGACTTTCTGTCTTCTGCAGAACAAAAGAAGAAGATATTTTGAAGAATGATGATGGGGTCCAAATGACACCTTGACTTACATTGGGTGTACAAAATAACACTGAGACATTTTCAGTATCTTCTTTGAGTTCCACAAAAGAAAATGTTATGAAAAGTTTGAAATTACATAAATGATGACAATTTTCATTTTTGGGTGAATCTTTCAACATGATTTTAATATGATAAATAGGCATTTTCTCTATGAAATTACATTTACTTTTACAGCTTCATTGACATGACAATGTAATGCCTAAAACATCCTCAAAAAAGATGGGGACAATTTTACTGATCAAATAACACCAAAAATCAACATAATTAACGAAAGTGCTTTTTATAAAATTAAAAGCTTCAAATTTCTTGCTTTTTAAACCCCAATTATTTATATTCTAAGTGCCTCACTGCAACCTAATTTTTGCTGCTTCTTCTTCTTCTCTCTCTTTTTTTTTAAGTACAAAAAAATATACAAGCAAAATGGCAAATTCATGAAAATATACATGCTAACAAGACAACTGTTCTTAGAGATCACAATCATAATAAATCATGTCATGTAGATGACAATGGCAGAGACCCCCTCTGCCATTCTCATCTACATTACATTATTTATATATTTAAAAAAAAGTAAAGCTGATATCACAGATTTTAAATTTTTTTATAATTACCCAATTGTCCTCTAAAGAACTACTCATGCATGCTAAAATTGAGACGGCAATTTTCACAAACAGCTGTCTTCTCCCATCAGCACATGGAGGTTCAGTAGAGAGCTTGATGATATCCCCCAGCCCTTTATGCAACAAGGTCCAAGAAGACTCAACTTGAACATGACGACGCCATGTGAGAAGAACAAACATCTCATCCCTCCAGTGGAAGAGTCTGTCATCCGGCAGCTTAAGACGAGCAGAAAAAAACTTAAAGTCTTCCAGAGGCATATGACCTAAGAGGTCCCGCTGCTGCCCAATGCATTACCATCCCAGTTTGGTTTTAATACAGCCCAAGACTGGTGCCAAAGGGGTGACTTTATTACAATGTGTTGCAACCTCGCCTCAACGCTGTCTTGCTTATAAATTATTCTCCTTTCAGTGCAGAGAAGCAAGGCACCAATCCACTTATAATCCCTCAGGAATAATAAGATCCTTAAACCCATTTCCATCTGCCAGCAAGCAGCATTGAGTGTGTTGGCCTCGCCGTTCAATTCTGGAAGAGGTATAATGGAGATATTCTCTTTTCATTATCATAATTATGACTGCATGGCTAGAAGGGATGGATTTCTTTGTCTCCTGCTGGATGTGGACTCTCAGTCCTGCTAGCATTCACACAGCTGCTTGGCTGAGATGGAGGGCAGCTGGAAGGTGAATTTTGGGCTGCGTTTCCCTTTGACACTATTTTCCAATATAAAGAATTACAGGTGTAGCTCTATACCAAGGAAACAAAGATGGGAGAGAAAACCAAATGTGAAAAAGAGGTATATGGGGCATACTTTAAATCATACTTTATTATTGAGATGGATGATACAGCAAACTAGAAAGAGAAAAAAAAATGAACGGGCCACTTAAAGCCTGACCAAAAACATCAAGGCCTTTGGTAAAGTATTGGTATTTTGGAAGAGAGCACCACAAGATGATTCATATCACCACCTACAACCTAATATTTTGAAAAAAGGCCAATTCGCAATACATGCTCAGATGCCCTGCCTGACAACTGATCATCTTGGCCATCTTTGGGGGTCATAACACTTTCAAAATGACCTCATTTAGAGCAAATGTACCTCTCTGAACTATCTAACTTCAGTGTTGCTGACTTGATAAGCGAAGCCATAGACAATGTAGCATGTCAAAGGTTATGAATGGGAGGCCATAATGGACAGAAATTAAAGCTCATTGTGGTTGATTGTTGATGTATGTCAAAACACATTTGTGTCTTGTACACAAGACCTTGGTTGGATTATAGAGAACATGCGTAATGCGCCGCTCTCATCTATTCCAATCCATCATGGCTAAACCAAAGCTTTATACACTTTGATCATCTGTCTTGTGAGATCACAGAAACCAAAGGTAAGATTGCTCTTATAAATGAATCCGAACAAAAGATGAAAGGGGGGACCGTAGACTATGAATATGTTTATTATTCGACCCCAAACCCACCTCTCGTTCCTGCAATACGGCATCAGTTGTATAGCAATAAGCTCAGCGACTGCTTTCATAAACTTTGATGGAAATCTGACCTTGCTACTTTAATGTAATCAGCGGAACCTAAAGATCAGCCGCGGCTCGATTGTGTATTGATCGCGAGCCTGCTCTGATATAGAAGAGCTGTGCTCGCAGGTGCGGGCTAAAGGAGACAGATTGCAAACTAATGGGTCCCACCATCAGTGGCCCATCTTCACCACAGTGCCATTTCCTTTGATTCTCATCAAAAAGGACTCCAGCTGCCTTTTGATCAGGCCTTGGTAAGGATGCCCTTGCTTACCTCCTCTTACTAATTGAGGGACGCTTTTTGTGCACTGTGTAGGTGTAATTAATTAACTCTGGTTATTAATGGTCTGAGAGCGTCGGAACAGCAAACATTTTTCTATTTCCTAATTATGAGGATGGAGTATCGTTTATGATTAAATGAAATCAGCATCCACAGATTGCGTTTGACCCATGTTAAAATGGAAATTGACATGCTGTTCATCTTAACGTGACAAATGCTAATCTAGATTCGCTGTTTGCATTGTAAAAATGTGGTCTTTTGGTCTTTATTAGCCCTGAGAAAATGTGGGTTGATCCGACCACGATTTATCAAATTTCCACAACCTTTTGTTAAATGTGATATGATATATCAGATATGAAAATGACCATAATTCAGCATTAGCATTCCAAAAGAAGACCTACTATGCTGAGGTGGGCAAAAACAGAGGCAGCAGGTCTGACAAATGCAAAACTATGAGTTTTAAATAAAATTTCAATTTGAAAGAGTCTTAAAAGCTTGATGTTTGAAGGTTTTTTTTCTGTCACACAGATTGACAAAAATTCAGACGAAGACAGATATTAGACCATTTCAAATGCTATCAGACCTAAACAGACCCACAAAGCCACATTAAACTACTTCAGACCCTGTTTTACCTAATCAGCCCACTAGGAAACCATATCAGACCTGTATCAGATTTAATTAGACCACAATAGACCACGAGTAGACCATGCTGAGGTGGGCAAAAACAGAGGCAGCAGGTCTGACAAATGCAAAACTATGAGTTTTAAATAAAATTTCAATTTGAAAGAGTCTTAAAAGCTTGATGTTTGAAGGTTTTTTTTCTGTCAGACAGATTGACAAAAATTCGGATATTAGACCATTTCAAATGCTATCAGACCTAAACAGACCCACAAAGCCACATTAAACTACTTCAGACCCTGTTTTACCTAATCAGCCCACTAGGAAACCATATCAGACCTGTATCAGATTTAATTAGACCACAATAGACCACGAGTAGACCATTAAGACCACAGTGGTGGCTAAAGCAATCTGTTGGTTGTTGTTTATTGCTAGTATGTTGCAAGGTGCCATACACATAACAACAGTAACAATTTAGTAGTAACAAAAACATCAAAAAAGGGAAAAAAATACAAACAAAAAATTTCATTGAAATATTGTAATTACTAAAAGTAATTATTTTATGAAATAGTCAGTGCCTATCCCACATCCCAGCACTAAGGTAATATCAAGGCAAGGGCTAAAGGAGGGGAAATGAAGAACATCAAGTCAGATCATAGACCCATGGATGACATTTTTTATTGCAGTGTATGAGCCCTGTAAGAAGATGTTTACACCAGCATGAATGGTACTGATATACAAATGTGATCAAAAGCTCTTGAATGTAAATTTTTCAGTAGCTTTGAAAGAATTTAGGCTATAGAACTACATGAGAAGGTTAGCGAGGTAACATGTCTTCTATTGCTAAGCGCTTATCAAGATAATGACTGAAGCTTTGGCCTTAAGCAGTGATCGTTTGACAAATGATAAAGATAAAACTCATATTACTGCTATTTGCCAAAGCAAAATTTCAAATTTTCCTTTAGTTTAACTTGATGTACTAAAGTAAGTTAAACTAAAACTGAAAAAAAATAAAAATAAATATATATACTAATAATAAAAATGACAAAAAAACATAAAATTACTAAAATTAAAACATTAAGATTACAATCAAAATGGAATTAAGGGGAAAAAAATCTAAATATTAATAAAAACTATAATACTATCTCTTTGATTAAAAAAAGTTTTTGTTCACTTGTTGCCACCTACTGGCACAACAATGTAACCTGCAAAAAAGTTCACTGAAAAATCCCCTTAACTCTGTCTTGTGTGCCTGGTTTAGCCTTTCCAAAACTGGCTAGTTGCCAGAGAAACATCAGCACCCTGCTAGCACTCTTACATTTTTCATCCCTCAGTATCTTCCCAGCTATCCCTGTCTACTACTTCCTTTACTACTTCCTTCATCTCCTGTGTATAACAACGACAACCTTTGCTTGTTTCTTTGTTGTTTCCTGTTTGAATTCTCAGCCATTCTCAGGAGGTCTTCTCTCCTTTCACTGAAGCTCTCCACAGCTGTGCTCGATTCCCTTGCCTCTTCTCCTTCTAATGTCATTTTGAGCCTCCAATGCAGGCGAACCGTCTCAATTATCCTCTGTCTGCCGCTCCTGGCATGCTTGAGTTGAGTCCATCTTACAGCACTCAGAAGGTTCATGCCAAATTGGAAATCTCTGTATGCAATTAGGTTGGCCACTAAAGCATTCCTTAAATCTCCATGTCAAATAAATTTGACATGAATTTATTCCTAGCAAAGCTTTATGGTAAAAGTATAAATAACAATATGTTTTTTAAAAAGTCCCATTTGGCCAAAGCTGAGCGGAAGCTTTTTCCCTCCTAGAAATAGTATTACCTTGCAATTGAAATTAAGCTTTAGAAATATAGGGCTACATCAAAAGAGAGAGTCCATTTTCTATACAAAGTATATTGGAGTGAAAAAAAAGAATTATATATGCAAAATATTAGTTGAGGTAATTAGTTGAATATTAGTTATGCTCAGTAAACAGCAAAAACCCAAACTTTTGAACAGTAGAGTATTTCATGGTGCACTGTCAAAATAGCACTTACAAAATCTAGACTGACACGACTGCAATAGAAAACCTAGTAGAAAAGGTGATCAGCACCATGGACAGCACCCAAACACTCAGAAAGCCCTTGTTTCTTCAGGATGGCAGATAAAATGTTTCCATTCCCAGCCCAACAGCTCTGGGGGGTTAGAGGCACCGGACTGCAGAGATTAATGGCAGTATCTACGAGGAAATAAAATGGGGCCTGGCCAAAAATATATACATTTACAAAGAAAGAAAAAAGGAATAGGAGAAAAGGGCTCTTCATCATCACCTCTTAGCTTGCGTCCCAGGTGAAGAAGCGTACTGCTGTGTGTCAGAGCCTGAAAGATTGTAATCAAACAATTTCTCCAAAGGAACCCCCTCAAGGCGGTTCAAATCCCTATTTATTGCCAGGACGGTTTTTTTTTTCTTTTTTTTTTTTGGCAGCGCTGCCTCCTCTTTGATGGTTTATGGCAAATCCCAGTTGCTTTAATCAGTATAACTGAGAAAGCATCAATGTCATTTGTTCCTGCCATCTTAAGATCCTTTTATGTGCTAAAGAGGTTACAGATTCCCTGTGATTATGTCACAAGTTCCAGGGACCTATATTATGTCAGAGGAAAATGGCAGCCAGCATGAGACTAGGTACAAGAGAACAACATAGGGACAGGCCATGCTGTGGTGCTCAGATAGCAGGAGAGAATGGAAAGTCTCCCAACAGCCCCTGCCTGAAACACAGCGATAGTACTTGTTCTCCCGAGGAGGACATGGACTAAAAGCATGACTGACTCTCTCATTTTGTTGCATGTATAATACATTCTCCATGTCATAAAACAAGAAGATATATTAAGGAGAAAGCGTGGGGAGGCACAGTCGTAAAAAAGGTTTACGCACTGTGGGCAACCGGGGGAGCAGTTGGAGGAAGTTGGAGGCTGGAACTCAAAGACAGTGAAACACAATGCAGATTCTTAGCATATCTATTGAATGCAAACTAGGGATGTAACGATTAACCGCGAGCTGGTCGAAAATCGATTCAAATATGTGACGATTCAAATCGGTTGAGA